>NW_006775678.1:1039769-1052965 GCF_000442215.2 Lipotes vexillifer
CAGCAGGAAAAGTGCACGTTCCTTATCTGGAGCAAAACTTCACAAAGGAGGTTCCCCCCAACTCACAGCTTTCTGTAGCACAGCTGACCCCCAGTTGCCTTTCTCCCTTTCTTGAACTTCAGAGTCGTGTCCAAGCTTCATGCAGTTAGATCCCTCTCTTGCTGTAAAAGTTTCCCGTGGCTGAGTTCTGGGCTCAGTTTTGCCAGCCCAGCAAACTCCCGTCTTTGCTGCCCCCATGAGAGGGCTTGTGACTACACCCTTGAGAACATGGCCCTTCTTTGTCTTTACATTTCACAGTCCTCTTTCTCATAAGTTGTCCAAACCTGTCTTCCTGAGGACAAAAAGAGAAACTTATTCCAGGTAGGAAGATATCATCCCAACCTGCAGATGTGGCTGCACGTGATACTGACAGTAGAACAACCAGTTAGCATCTGTGTGTGTTACACAAGCACTTCCCCACGTTCATTTACTTTATGAGTGTTCACTGGAGTCCATTCGTTTCTCCCCAGCTCCCCGCACCCCCTAGCGATGGGACCACAGCAACTGCCTACTCACCACCCCTTACCGGGTCGACCACCATCACCACCACTTCCCAGCACCACAGCACCACCTGAGCCTGCCAGCAGAGAGCCACTAGACCACTCTTCTAGAAACCCTGCTGTTCTCCAGATGTCTCCCTTGCTTACAAATCTCCTATGATTCCCCATCATTAACAGAATAAAGCGAAAACCTCTCAGCCTGACATGCCTGAGTCCTCTCTTGTCCTGTGATGAAAGCCGACCCAGAAGCAAATTCTGAGGGAAATGTAGGTCTTGTTTCCGAATTATTCCTGCTCTTGTGTAGAGAGCGTGCCAGGCTTGTCTTCAAACACTTGTCCTGCCCAGGCTCAACTTTCTTGTCAGTTTCAGCCGTACCTGCACCTCCGTCGACTGGTAACGCGTGTGGATCAGAGTTTAATCAACGACACAGACTGTCGGTGGCACATGCCATCAGCACTTCAGAGACTTCTCAAGGAGAATATATTTTACCCTGGTGCGAACCCGGACCATCCGAGAGCTCCTTCCCAGGACCAGAATATCTTGACCCGGAGGTAGAAATGCTTCCCTGAACTCTGCTCCTCCCCTATTGGCCCATCTCTTCACTTTTCCTCAAACACACTCTATTATCATCTCTCCCCGTGTAGCTCTGCTGACATCTGTCCTTCCACCTCCTCCTGGCAGCTCCCATCCCAGCCTTCCTCAACCTCCCTCCTCTGAACTCGGGTATGTCACTCATTTGTTTTGACACTTTGAATTCCCCGAATTCTTAAAATTCGTGGGGATGGTGGGAGTTTTTCAGTGAATACTGGGCGGGAAGATATTCTGAATTCTCTTATTGTACCATGTTTGTGGTTTCAATTTTTAAAAATATTACCTAAATCTCTGATACATTTGGAACTTATTTTGGTGTGATACATGAATTAAGGAAACAATTTTACCATTTGTCTCAACACCCAGTTATTCAAAATCAAATCTCCCCAGTGATTGGAAATGCCATCTTCATTATAATTTGAGTTCTCATCTATTTGGGGTCTCTTTTTTATGGCTCTACATTCTGTTCAACTAATCTGTCTAGCCATGCAGTGATGTAAAACCATTTTAGTACTTATGGCTTTTTAAATCTATTTTGATATTTGCTAGAGCTGGTCTTTTTATCATTATTCTTGTTTTTCAAAAACTTCCTGGTTATCACCTGTTTATTTTTCTTTTTTTCTTTTTTTTAACATCTTTATTGGGGTATAATTGCTTTACAATGGTGTGTTAGTTTCTGCTTTATAACAGAGTGAATCAGTTATACATATACATATGTTCCCGTATCTCTTCCCTCTTTGTCTCCCTCCCTCCCGCCCTCCCTATCCCACCCCTCCAGGCAGCCACAGAGAACCGAGCCGGTATTCCTGTGCCATGTGGCTGCTTCCCACTGGCTATCTACCTTACGTTTGTTAGTATATATATGTCCATGTCTCTCTCTCGCCCTATCACACCTCACCCTTCCCCCTCCCCATATCCTCAAGTCTGTTCTCAAGTAGGTCTGTGTCTTTATTCCTGTTTTACCCCTAAGTTCTTCATAACATTGTTTTTTTCTTAAATTCCATATATATGTGTTAGCATACGGTATTTGTCCTTCTCTTTCTGACTTACTTCACTCTGTATGACAGACTCTAGATCTATCCACCTCATTACAAATAGCTCAATTTCGTTTCTTTTTATGGCTGAGTAATATTCCATTGTATATATGTGCCACATCTTCTTTATCCATTCATCCGACAATGGGCACTTAGGTTGTTTCCATCTCCGGGCTATTGTAAATAGAGCTGCAATGAACATTTTGGTACATGACTCTTTCTGAATTCTGGTTTCCTCAGGGTATATACCTAGTAGTGGGATTGCTGGGTCATATGGTAGTTCTATTTGTAGTTTTTTAAGGAACCTCCATACTGTTCTCCATAGTGGCTGAACCAATTCACATTCCCACCAGCAGTGCAAGAGTGTTCCCTTTTCTCCACACCCTCTCCAGCATTTATTGTTTCTAGATTTTTTGATGATGGCCATTCTGACTGGTGTGAGATGATATCTCATTGTAGTTTTGATTTGCATTTCTCTAATGATTAATGATGTTGAGCATTCTTTCATGTGTTTGTTGGCAGTCTGTATATCTTCTTTGGAGAAATGTCTATTTAGGTCTTCTGCCCATTTTTGGATTGGGTTGTTTATTTTTTTGTTATTGAGCTGCATGAGCTGCCTGTAAATTTTAGAGATTAATCCTTTGTCAGTTGATTCATTTGCAAATATTTTCTCCCATTCTGAGGGCTGTCTTTTGGTCTTGTTTATGGTTTCCTTTGCTGTGCAAAAGCTTTGAAGTTTCATTAGGTCCCATTTGTTTATTTTTGTTTTTATCTCCATTACTCTAGGAGATGGGTCAAGAAGGATCTTGCTGTGATTTATGTCATAGAGTGTTCTGCCTATGTTTTCCTCTAAGAGTTTGATAGTTTCTGGCCTTACATTTAGGTCTTTAATCCATTTTGAGCTTATTTTTGTGTATGGTGTTAGGGAGTGATCTAATCTCATACTTTTACATGTACCTATCCAATTTTCCCAGCACCACTTATTGAAGAGGCTGTCCTTTCTCCACTGTATATTCCTGCCACCTTTATCAAAGATAAGGTGACCATATGTGCATGGGTTTATCTCTGGGCTTTCTATCCTATTCCATTGATCTATCTTTCTGTTTTTGTGCCAGTACCATACTGTCTTGATTACTGTAGCTTTGTAGTATAGTCTGAAGTCAGGCAGCCTGATTCCTCCAGCTCCATTTTTTGTTCTCAAGATTGCTTTGGCTATTCGGGGTCTTTTGTGTTTCCATACAAATTGTGAAATTTTTTGTTCTAGTTCTGTGAAAAATGCCAGTGGTAGTTTGATAGGGATTGCATTGAATCTATAGATTGCTTTGGGAAGTAGAGTCATTTTCACAATGTTGATTCTTCCAATCCAAGAACATGGTATATCTCTCCATCTGTTTGTATCATCTTTAATTTCTTTCATCAGTGTCTTATAATTTTCTGCATACAGGTCTTTTGTCTCCTTAGGTAGGTTTATTCCTAGATATTTTATTCTTTTTGTTGCAATGGTAAATGGGAGTGTTTTCTTGATTTCACTTTCAGATTTTTCATCATTAGTATATAGGAATGCCAGAGATTTCTGTGCATTAATTTTGTATCCTGCTACTTTACCAAATTCATTGATTAGCTCTAGTAGTTTTCTGGTAGCATCTTTAGGATTCTCTATGTATAGTATCATGTCATCTGCAAACAGTGACAGCTTTACTTCTTCTTTTCCGATTTGGATTCCTTTTATTTCCTTTTCTTCTCTGATTGCTGTGGCTAAAACTTCCAAAACTATGTTGAATAAGAGTGGTGAGAGTGGGCAACCTTGTCTTGTTCCTGACCTTAGTGGAAATGCTTTCAGTTTTTCGCCATTGAGGATGATGTTGGCTGTGGGCTTGTCATATACGGCCTTTATTATATTGAGGAAAGTTCCCTCTACACCTACTTTCTGCAGGGTTTTTATCATAAATGGGTGTTGAATTTTGTCAAA
The DNA here is from genome assembly GCF_000442215.2 of Lipotes vexillifer. Lineage (NCBI taxonomy): Eukaryota > Metazoa > Chordata > Mammalia > Artiodactyla > Lipotidae > Lipotes > Lipotes vexillifer. Next base: position 1,043,903 of record NW_006775678.1, read on the forward strand.
AGCTTTCTCTGCATCTATTGAGATGATCATATGGTTTTTCTCCTTCAATTTGTTAATATGGTTAATCACATTGATAGATTTGTGTATATTGAAGAATCCTTGCATTCCTGGAATAAACCCCACTTGATCATGGTGTATGATCCTTTTAATGTGCTGTTGGATTCTGTTTGCTAGTATTTTGTTGAGGATTTTTGCATCTATGTTCATCAGTGATATTGGCCTGTAGTTTTCTTTCTTTGTGACATCCTTGTCTGGTTTTGGTATCAAGGTGATGGTGGCCTCGTGATATTTCCTAGAGCTGGTCTTTTTATCATTATTCTTGTTTTTCAAAAACTTCCTGGTTATCACATGTTTATTTTTCCATATGAACTTTATAATCATCTTGTCTGGTCTCCCTCCCCCATTTGCTAGAGCTGGTCTTTTTATCATTATTCTTGTTTTTCAAAAACTTCCTGGTTATCACATGTTTATTTTTCCATATGAACTTTATAATCATCTTGTCTGGTCTCCCTCCACCAAACTCCTGTTGTTGACATTATCAGATCTGAATTTCAAAAACCATTCTGGCTACAGTGTGGAGAACAAGGGTACATGAGGGAAGACCAGTGAGAAATGCTAGTGCATGAGTTCACAAGAGATGTGAGGGTAACCTGGACCAGGAGGGTGACAGTAGAGATGGAGAGAAGATAGGATCAAGTGATACGGAAAAATTAAAATTGGCAGGACTTGGTGATGAATGTGAGTTGGCAGTTTAGGAAGAGGTAGGTGGTTTTCGAGTCTTGCCCTGGGATTTAGTCCAGTTCTATAAAGACCCCAATCTGGATCAATCCAAGGATGCACTGTTAGTTTGGGAGTTGCCCTGAAAAGCAGGGTGCTCTTGGAAAAAGACCTGGAGCTCTTCTGTAAAGAGATATCATTGGTTCAGACAAGATACCCCAAAGTGAATTGCTTCCCCCAACCCGTATCAGGTATCAGGAATACCAAACCAGTTTCTAGAGCATTTCACAGGCTGTGGGAGTGTACCCATGACCTCAAACCTCATGGCTCTAAATGGCAACAGTGTGTTCTGAGACATTCTGTTACATCATATTTGGGGACTGCAGAGCCAACTTGTGGTTAGTGAAGAAAAAGTATAATACTTCAAAAGTTTTCCTTTCTTCAGTTCCTCAGAAAGTGAAATTACCATAAGATTCCACTCCTAGGTAGATTACACCCAAAAGAATTACAAATGGGAACACAAAGAGATCCTTATATACTAATGTTCATAGTAGCATTATTCACAAGAGCCAAAAGGTGGAAACAGCCCAAATGTCCATCATCAGATGAGCAGATAAACAAAATGTTCTATAGCCATACAATGGATGCAGCCTTCTAAAGGAAGGAAATTCGGACACATGCTACAACATGGAGGGACCCAGAAAGCATTATGGTGAAATAAGCCAGAAACTAAAGGACAAATATTGTATGATTCCACTTATGTCAAGGTACCTAGAAAAGGCAAATTCATAGAAACAGAAAGTAGAATAGAGGTTACCAGGGACTGGAGGCAGGGGGAAATGGGGAGTTATTGTTAAATGGATATAGCGTCTGTTTGGGATGATGGAAAGGTTCTGGGAATATGTGGTGATGATGGTTGCACAACGCTGAGAACTTAATGCCACTTAATTGTACAATTAAAATTGGTTAAAAGGGTAAATTTTATGTGTATTTTACCAAATTTGGAATGTATAGAAAAAAATCACTATGTTGCCTAACAGAAATTAACATATTATTATAGGTCAGTTATACTTCGAAAATAAACAAACATGCAAACAAACTCATAGAAAAAGACCTCAGATTTGTGGATGCCAGAGATGGGGAATAGGGGGAGGGGGAATTGGAGGAAAGCGGTCAAAAGGCACAAACTTCCAGTTATAAGATAAAGAAGTATGAGGGATGTAATGTACAACATGGTAAATATAATGAGCACTGCTGCGTGTTTTATGTGAAAGTTGTTCGGAGAGGAAATCCTAAGAGTTCTCATCGCAAGGAAAACAATTTTTTTCTATTTCTTTAATTTCGCGTCTCTATAAGATGACGGATGTTCACTGAACTTATCGTGATCATCATTTCGTGGTGTATATAAGTCAAATAATTATGCTGTACACCTGAAACTCATACAGTGCCATATGTCAATTATACAAACTGGAAGAAAAAATGGTAAATTTTATGTTATGTGTATTTTACCAACTTAAAAAAAGAATATATTTTTTAAAGTTTCCTTTTCTTATGAAAGAATGTGTCATAATAGAGGCACCTCCCCTCACCACTGAGACAAATTATGATCATGTTATTACAGCTATAAGTCGTATTAGCTCTCTGAGACCTAGGTTTTGCAGAGTAGGCAACATACTCTCTTACCTCAAACAATACAAAATATTTTGGGAAACAAACTATATAGCCTGCATCTCCGGAAATCCCCTCCCAAGTGGCTAACCACAAAGGGAGGAAACATAACAAGGTGAAACCAGAAGTTTACAGTCAAAACTTAGAGTCCATGTTATTTCGTTGTGTACTAGACCAATGCAGTGCAAACGTGCACTCGGGAATGATACGATTGCAGCAGTGAAGCTTTCTCTGCCTTGGTCTTTTCTTTATGCCATCATTTAGGGATAATCTTGTTCCCAAATGTCTTTTGAGGCAAATAGGTCTAAGGCATTCGATTAAACAGAAGCTATTTAAAACTCACTTGGCCAATCACCTGAATATTAAGTTAACGGAATTAGGCAGTATCCTTTGAAGAGCTCTGAAGACAGCTACAGATGAAACTGTGTTACTATTGATAAAGCTGATGTTACAGATAACCGCTGAGCTAGAGACTATCAAGCTGCCAATGCTACTTCCATGCAAAAATATATATATTTGCTCCAGAGGACACCCTAAGAGGAATCTATCATTAAAATGTAGCAGCATCTAAATGCAAGAACGATCAATCCATTGAGTGAATAGTAACATGTTTTCCAGAAAAAAGAAAGGATAATTGATTAAAATTGTACAAATAAGTGGATGTAAATTATTTATAGTGATAAAATTCTTTGGCAAAATTCTACACAAGCAAATTTTTCTAACCACAAGGTCCTTACTATATTAAAGAGTGTGCAAAGGTTCAAGTGTTGGCTCAATGACAGTAAATGAAGGGTAGGAATAAAGGGAAATGCTTCTCAAGAGAGGAAGGTAATAGCCCTTTCAAGTCGTGGCTATATATCATGAAGCTGTGTGAACTTTGAAATCTACAAGTTTATGGATATCAGTGAGCTTGGGAAGACACCAAGTTAAGCAAGATAAGTGTAACAGGATGGTAAAATGAAATTTTCAGCTGAGGCCCCTGAAATAGACACCACATTCTAAAGAGGTACAAGAATACTCAATGCAGGATCTATAAAGCAGATGGCATAATTTTAAAAATAACCACTACACACAGATTAGAAGGACCAAAATTTGGAACTTCGACAACACCAAGTGTTGGCCAGGCTGTGGGCAACGGGAACTCTCATTCATTGCTGGTGGGAATGCAGAAGGGCACAGACACTGTGGGAAACAGTTTGGGGTTCTTACAAAACTAAACATACTCTACAATCCAGCAATCACACTCCTTGGTATTTACACAAAGGAGTTGAAAACTTATGTCCACACAAAAATCCGCACACGGATGTTTATAGCAGCTTTATTCACAATTGTCAAAACTTGGAAGCAACCCAGATGTCCTTCAGTAGGTGAATGGGTAAATAAACTGGTACATCCAGACAATGGAATACTATTTAGCACTAAAAAGAAAAAAGCCAGCAAGCCATGAAAAGACGTGGAAGAACCTTAAATGCAGACTACTAAGTGAAAGAAGCCTGTCTGGAAAGGCTGTATGATTCCAACTATATGACATTCTGGAAAAGAAAAAACTATGGACACAGTAAAAATATCAGTGGTTGTCAGGGATGAGGGTGGAGGGTGTTAATAGGGGGAGCAGAGAAGATTTTTTAGGGCAGTGAAAATACTGTGTATTATAATGATGGCTATATGTCATTGTATATTTGTCTAAATCCATAGAATGAATGTATAACACCAAGAGTGAATTTTAAGGTAAACTGTGGACTTTTGGGTAATTATGATGCGACAGTGTAGGTTTGTCAGTTGTAAGAAATGTATCATTTTGGTGAGTGATGTTGATAACGGGAAAGGCTATATATGTGTGGGTACCAGGGGTATATGGGAAATCTATGTATCTTCCTCTCAATTTTGTTGTAAACCTAACACTACTGTAAAAAAAAAAAAAAAATTAAGTCTAAAATAATTCGTATGAATTGATTGCTTATCCACTTAGAAAATATTTTTTTAAAAAAACCTACTGGGTGTCTTGCTAGTTAAAGCATCTACAGAAAGATGTCGTGAAGCTAGGCACAGTACCTAAAGGGTACGAAATTGGCTTAGGCAATGAAGGGGTTCAGAATATGCCTCTCCAAAATATACCAAAATATTTTGTATAATGATTATTTTAGGCTGAAGACATTTGAGATTCAACAGATAAACACACACACACACACACACACACACACACACACACACACACACACAAAGCCCTCTGGGAGCTTCCCTTATTTGACTAAAAGCAGTAACTTCTGGGAAATAAGGCTGCCATAAATTCCTCTGCAGGGTGGATCTACTCCCAGAAGAAAGAACACAAATAAAACCTAACCCAATTCCCTTCTCCAGGGGATTGTTATGACCCTGAAGAAGATGGAAAGACTACACATACCTGTATAGACAAATGTTATCACAAACTTTCTCCTCTCCCATCTATTTTTCTAAAACCCACTGGCCTTTCTTAAAGAAACCTATTTGTTCTTCCCATAAGAAGGCTTTTCTCTCCCCTCCCCCTCTTCTACTAAATTAGGTATATAATTCTTTAAGGCCAACCAGTTAAGGAGGCATCTGCTTCCTTTGATGGTTCCCATGTGCACATGAAATAAACATTTTCTCCGGCTCATCTGTTGCTTACCAGTGTAATTCGCAGGACCCAGGTACTGAACCTAAGAGGGTAGAGGAAAAGTTTTTTTTTTCCCTCCCCTACAGCAAAGAAGAAAATTTGTTGGCTCAGCCAACTGCAGTAAAGGAAAGGTGAAAAGTGAGCTGGGCCTCGGCGGCAACCACAACCAGGGATGGAACACTACTTTCTCCACCTCTCATTTCTGCTTCTCTCAGGGTACCGGTCACTTTCTCCCGCTATGGGAAAAGTCCACACAGCCGGTGGGGACATGACCACCAGCCAGCTCAGGCTCATACTTCACAGGTTTGCCACCTGAGATAGCCTGAGACCCTCTGCATCAAGGTGAAGGTCAGAAATCCCCAGGACTGGCCAAGCTTGGGCAACGCGCCCACCTCCGGCCAATCACTGGGTTGAGGAAGCAGACTGGTAAGAAACTGGGGGCTCCCAATGAACCACGTATTGAAAAACAATATTTCTGAGAAAAGAGTGCCACTCTAGGCAGACAGAACAGTCCTTCCAAACAGCATTGTGAAGACCTCAGAAACACAGTCAGGCCACCTACATGGCTCCCTCGGCATCCTGAACCCCCATCTCTTGGATACCCTGAATCCCTGGATTTCTCCCCTAACACTGGTTTGGCAGAAATGGGTGGGAGGGGCAGAATCCTGCCCTGGATCCCAGCCAGTCACGTGGAGCCTTTTTTAGCTTGTCTGTGCTCCGCTCCCAGAGGGCTAGACCCTTCTCCATTCTACGTTGCTTTATTCAGACAACTTGTGGAACAATGTTGGCCAGCGTCTGAGACACCCATGTCTCTACCACATCGCTCCTAAGTTTTACCCCAACTCTGCACTCCCTCGACTCAGTGTTGTTTGTCTTAAAAACGCAGACCCCAAATGAAACTGTGCCACGACCCTCTTTGAAATGGATCTCAGATTAGGAAATTATCGATTAATAGTAATAAGAAGGGGCAAAGACCAGCCCTTGTTTCCCCAGCCCCTGCCCACCGCCAGCCCTGTCTTCATCTCCCCCTTCTGCTGAGCCCCACTCTGCGCTGTTACCCGTAAAGGTGTCTCTGCACTTGTACAGACTGTGTGCCACGCCCTGCAAATCTTTAGGGAGATAAATTTAGATGTAAAACAGGAAGTAATTCTCTATGTCACTGGAGAAGTTATTGTCTCAAGATATTTTAAAGCTATAGTTGGGGGGGAGCAGTTCTCAAACTGCTGTGGATCGGAATCACCTGGTGGGCTGGTTCAGCCACATCTTCCTGGGCTCACACCCAGAGTTTTTTTCAGTAGGTTTGGTGGGGGGGCCTGAGAATTTGCATTTCTGAAAAGCTGATGCAGTTGGGCCAGGGCCCTCACTTTGAGAACTACTATGGTAGAGGCTTAAGAAGAGACAGAAAACCTCTCTATGCCACAGAGCTCTCCTCTGAAATTGAAGGTGTTGGCCTAAGTCAACTGAGGTGCTCTTTAGGGCTGACTTTCCATGAATATCTTGTTGAACAGGTGACCACATACATACTTGTTCAAGCTGTTCTCATTATCATGAAATAATTATTGGTTATCTTTATTATGATACCATAAAAATTTCCAGTAGCTTCAGTGCTCTGATCTATATAGAGCAAAACCTCAGTAAATTAAATTCATTAGAGTCACTCAGTGAAAAGCTTAAATTAGAGAATATTTTAAATAAATGCCCTTCTACTCATAATTTCCACTAGCCTCCTACAAAAAATGTTTCAAAGAAAAGTTTTCATTGACGTAGCTTGACAGAACACATGAATGATTAGCATGGAAGGATTAGCAAATAACTAACGTTTAAAGGCCTCAAGTATGATTTAAACTGTTGCTTGACTCAACATGCACGTTCTTCTCTCCTCTACCTCAACCAATAAACATTACTTGCATTTTAATTGAATATGGTGTCCATTCTCCTGAAACAGCATTGTTTGTTCTCGACATCTAATTTGAGCATATAACTAATATGTTACAATTTAAACCTGCAGCCATTTAAATATTGCCCCTCTGCCCCCCAACAAATAATCTTATCTATATGTTAATTTGCTCAACTAGAAGTAGTCCAGGATACTGGAAGGACTGTGATCACCATCCAGGGCTAGTCTTTGATCACGTGCTCTCCTCTGAGACCTCATGCCCTTCCACTCAGAACCGTAACGTTGAAGGGGGCTTACAAAGCATCTAGTCCATACCTTCAATCTGAGCCACCAAATATGTCCTCAGGGTACCACACCTAGGAAGTCCCAGGCTCTGATGGAGAGCCCGAGCCGCCAGGAGTTTTGAATCAATTCTTGGCACATAACACCATGTTCACAGTCAGATCCCTCCATCAGTGACCCCCAAGAAACTGAGAACAGGTCACCCTTGGAAGCACGGAGCAGAGCCAGCACTAGTGTATTTTCACCTTTCCACCTGAGTGTGCTCACCTACAAAGGCTAATATTGTCATTCAACTGGGAATAGTCATAGGTGTCACATTTTTTAAAAAGTAAAATTATATCAGTATTATCCAGGAAATAATCATGCCTTCACTGGTCAGACTCCTTTCACTCTCTGACTCTACCATCCCTAATCCTAGCAGTTTACTTCTCTTCATTCCTGGCCCATCTCTAGGGCTTTTGATAAAAGTCTCTGGAAAACTTCTAAACTGCATACACCAATATAGAAATCCTAAGGTCCAAAATCTTGCTTTGCCACTTTTTCATGTTTATAAAATTTCTCTCCTCAGCTAGATCATAGTCTTCTAGAAAACATAGGTTCTATTTTATATTTTGTGTCCCTTGTCTGCTGTGTCTGAATGGACAGCCAGGATCTGGAACCCCAAGTCTCCTTGCCAATGTCTGCTTGTTTCCCAAGGGACATATATGTGGAAGAAGAACATGGTATATAAGGGACATTGCCTGCAATATGTTCTCATTATAATCGGGTAAGTCATCAGCCAAAATCCTCATGTGGGACTCCACCTTGATGGAATGGCACAGACTAATGGGGAACCACTACCTTACCTCAAGGCTTAGAGTAGAGCTGGCCTCATCTGCTCTCTCCACACTTCCTGTCTTCCGGGGGCCACCCTGATCTCACGTTGCTTTTCAGCTGCGTGTCTAAATCCACCCCACCCGGTCTAGTTGGCCTCGCTTCCAAGGACTGACAGCTGGAGTAGGGCCATCACAAACAAGATGGCAGGATGCAACAGGACCTAATAAGCAGATTGAGCCAGTATTTATACAGAAGAACAGAAATACAAATACCAAGGAAGATAAAAGTGACGAAAGATTGGCTGAAGGTAAGTCAGGATCAATCAAAGGATGATGTATGTCCACCATCTAGATGATCACTTAAAGGTAAACTAGCTCATTTTTCATGCACCAGCACTATGGTTCCCCCCCTCTTTTTTTGGCTGAACCACACAACATGTGGGATCTTAGTTTTCCCAACCAGGGATCGAACCCACGCCCCTTGTATTGGAAGCACAGAGTCTTAACCACTGGACCGCCAGGGAAGTCCCAGAGCTATGGTCCCTCGACCGAGATACTCTTAACAGCCCTGGCTCTTTGGAATCCTGGCTGGACAGGTCAGCTCTGAGCCCCTCTTGGGGAAGGAGTGGAATAAGTGGGGACTAGGGATGGTGAGGGAGCAGTGCCCGTGTTAGAAGCTGGGAGGAGCTGGATGCCAGAAGAATAAAGAGCCTTTCTCCCTTAGGAATGAGACTAATAGGTAGATCTTCACTCCTTTCTCCTGGACCCTCTACTGGTCTGCTTTGCTTCCCCCACTGTTTTTGTTGTTGTTGTTGTTTTGTTTTTTTTTGCGGTACGCAGGCCTCTCACTGCTGTGGCCTCTCCCGTTGCGGAGCACAGGCTCCGGACGCGCAGGCTCAGCGGCCATAGCTCACAGGACCAGCCGCTCCGCGGCATGTGGGGTCTTCCCGGACCAGGGCACGAACCCGTGTCCCCTGCATTGGCAGGCGGACTCTCAACCACTGCGCCACCAGGGAAGCCCACTTCTCCCACTTTTAACATTCTGACTGTGA
>NW_006775678.1:1052975-1058442 GCF_000442215.2 Lipotes vexillifer
AAAGAATCAAGTGGCCTTGGAGAAGTTGAGCCTCTGACTCTTGTCAGTAGTTCCTTTCCCACTATGCCCTTGGTTTCATCATTGACAGACAAGGAAGTGCTTGCTCTCCAAAGGTGGAACGAAAGGCAGAGATCCTGGGCTCTCCCCAGAGCAGTGGTTCTCACCTTGGTTACATATTAGAATCAGATGGGAAACTAAGAAAAACTTCTCAGTAACCAGGCAGCATCCCCGAGCCAATTAAATAAGAATCTTGGGTGTAAGACTCAGACACCAATGTATTTTAAAACTCCCCAGATGAGTCTAATATATAGTCAAGGCTGAGCACCACCACCCTGGAGATTAAGCATCCCTTCTGAAACCTGGTTGTACCTTAGAATCACTTCAGGGACTTTTTTAAAACTACTATTAAAAAAAAAAAGAAAAACTAAAGACACCCCAGACCAATTAAGATCAGATCTCTGGGGATTGTGAGCCAGGTATCAGTATGTTTTTGAGGTTTCTCAGGTTTTAAGGTTCCTTTGTGTGTATGTGGTAAACCATATACAACATAAAGTTTACCATTTTAACCATTTTTAAGTATATAATTCAGTGGCATTAAGTACATCCACAATGTTGTGCAACCATCACCACTATCCATTTCCAGAACTTTTTCATCATTCCAAACAGAAACTTTGTGTCCATTAAACAATAACTCCTTATTTCCCCCCTAGCCCCCCAGCCCCACTCTATTCTACTTTCTGTCTCTATGAATTTGCCCATTCTAGGTACCTTATATAAACGGAATCATACAACATTTGTCCTTCTGTTTCTGGTGTATTTCACTAAGCATATGCTTTCCAGGTTGTAGCATGCATCAGAATTTCCTTCCTTTTTAAGGCTGCATAATATTCCATTGTATGTATGTAGCACATTTTGCTTCTCCATTCATCCATTACTGGACATTTGGGCTGTTTCCATCTTTTGGTGACTGTGAATAATGCCGCTACAAATATTGATGTACAGGCATCTGTTTGAGTTGCTGCTTGCAATTCTTTGGGGTATATTCCAGAAGTGGGATTGCTGGATCATATGATAATTCTGTTTAACTTTTTGAGGAATTGGGCTACCCTCATGTGATTCTTATGTGCAGTCAAGGATGAGGAACACTGGCGAGGCCAGCATCCCTCTTACATCCTAAGAGAGTACAGATGGGCAGTTGGTAAATATTATTGGATTAATTTCTTCATAAATTGCATCGTAGCCCAATGCAGTTGTTAGTGTCACAAAGTCAAAAGACTGTTGGGGGCTTCCCTGGTGGCGCAGTGGTTGAGAGTCCGCCTGCCGATGCAGGGGACGCGGGTTCGTGCCCCGGTCCGGGAAGACCCCACATGCCGCGGAGCGGCTGGGCCCGTGAGCCTATGGCCGCTGAGCCTGTGCGTCCGGAGCCTGTGCTCCGCAACGGGAGAGGCCACAACGGTGAGAGACCCGCGTACCGCAAAAAAAAAAAGACTGTTGGGTGGTTTAACGTAGTTAGCACCCTTCTGAAAACCCCAACAAAGTGTCTCACGGCCAGGAGAAATATCACGTCAACTGCAGTTCCTGCCTTCAGTTGAAATGTGTCCCCAGTGATTTGCTACTGCTGATCATTTAAGTATCAGAGTTTCTGATCTGCTTTGTAGATAATAAATGACTGGCATTTTAGATAGTAAATTAGACCTGATTCAAGACCTTTCCTATCGTAATGTTGTATCTATCATGATACCTGGTATTATTCCTCACATACGTTTTCTTGAATAGGAAGGAGAAAGTGGCAATGTATACAGGAGTGTGCTATACACGGGAATGTCTTCCATCTCATAAAGCGCTGCTAAACTAGCCACTGACAGCCTCATGGGAAATCCCTTGTATGTGAGGAGGTTTGGGTTTTTTTTTTCTCTTGCTGCTCCACATGGTACTTTCTCCTCCACATCTTCAGCCTTCCTTCTTGCTGCCAGCAGAGTACTCACCACTCCCTTTCTTTGCCATAAGCGGAGACTGGATTTAGTCAACCCTGTACTCTAAGCACTGTAAGAAAGAACTAACAAAGATGTAGAAGGTAATGGGTGTCCTAACTAGCTCATCTATCTGGGTTATCTATGCTTTTCTTTGCCTTTGACTAAGGTATCTTGCAACTCCGAGAGATAGAAGTTGTAGAAAACTGATACTAATGCAAATAATTCTTGATTATAAATAGATAAGTTCTGTCGGGGGAGGTTCAATGGATTTCCCTCCTCCACTGTGGAAGGAGTTGGTTTGCATCTATTAAGCTAATTCATCTCAGCTCCCTGCTGGGCTTACATATTTATCTCGCTTTTGGATTCTCCTTTGAAGTGGTCACAACACCTTTCTGGTTCCCTCACTCACTAACGTGTTAAATAAAATCTTTGACTTGTATTCACTGTACATTTGTTGAGAGTCATGATTTTAACTTTCTTTTTGAAAAAGCATCTTATCCAAAATCTGAAACACCAAAAACACCAAGTGTTGGCCAGGTTGTGGGCAACAGGAACTCTCATTCACTGATGGTGGGAATGCAGGACACAGACACTGTGGGAAACCGTTTGGGGTTCTTACAAAACTAAACATACTCTTACCCTATGATCTAGCAATCACCCTCCTTGGTGTTTACTCAGAGGAGCTGAAAACGTATGTCCACACAAAACCTACACACAGATCTTTACAGCAGCTTTATTCACAGTTGCCAAAACTTAGACACAACCCAGATGTCCTTCAGTAGGTGAATGGATAAACAAACTGTGGTACATCCAGACAATAGAATATTATTTAGCACTAAAAAGAAATGAGCTATTAAGCTATGAAAAGACATGGAGGAATCTTAGATGCATATTATTAAGTGAAAGAAGCCAATCTGAAAAGGCTGTATGATTCCACTTATATCACTTTCTGAAAAGGGCCACAATATAGAGACAGTAAAAAGACCAGTGATTGAAAAGGGTTGGGAGGGAGCAGAGATGAATAGGCAGAGTACAGAGGATTCTTAGGACAGTGAAAATACTCCATATGATACCTTAATGGTGGATACATATCATTATACATTTGTCTAAACCCACAGAATGTACACCACCAGGATGAATCCTAATGTAAATTATGGACTTAAGGTGATTATTATGTATCCGTGTAGATTCATCAGTTGTAACAAATGTACCACTCTGGTGGTGGATATTGATAATGGGGGAGGCTGTAAGTAGGTGAGAGCAGAGGGTACATGAGATATCTCTGTACCTTCCCCTCAATTTTGCTGTGAACCTAAAACCACTCTAGAAAAAATACAGGCTTAATAAAAACAAAACTAAATGAAAATCATCCCTTAACAGTATTTGGCACAGAGCTTGGAACAAGGTAGGAATCCAATTAATATTTGTGAATGAATGAGTGAATGTAGACAAGTAAATGTAATCTCTGCCATGGATGATTCATCATGAAGGAAGGGTATGGAATATTAATGCAATGCTTAGCTGTTATTCCCAAGTTGAAATTGAAATGGGAAAATCCCCCCAATCCTTTGAGAGATGGCGGCAAGAAGGGGCAGCAAGGAAAGTGGAGAACCTTGTGTCAGAAAGTGGCTTGCGTGGACTCAACACAGAGGCTGAGTCGGAGGTCACAAAGGGTGCTGGGCATGGAATAAGGTGGGAGACAAGGAATGTCATTTAAGTCACAAGACTCCTGTTTCCTTTCCCTCTGTTGTATACAGATCCCAGGACCTCTGGGTGTTCTCCTGCACTGGGCCTTTGAAAATCTGTCCAGATATAAAATAATGGCATTCTGGCATTTTTGGTTAGAGTATCAACTCTAGTCAAAACACGTAAAGGAAAAAAAAAGCTATGGGTCAGTTTCCAGATGTGTGAGTGTTTTAAAGGTGACATCAATGGATTTCTATAGAATGAAACCACAGGCTTCCTGCAAATTGGATTCACAAAGCCCTATGTCACTTTCAAGTAAGGAGGAAGAACTCCCAAGTATATTATCCGTAGACATGCATGAACTTTCAAGGGGCATTTACAAGTCAGATCTCCACTCTGTTTTTCTCCTATCTTTATAGAAATGTAATGGTTGATATAGAAAAGGTACATGACTTACTGTTTATTTTTTTAATATTTTAATTTTACTGGAGCATAGTTGATTTACAATGTTGAATTACTGTTTATTATGTTTTTCCAAAATTAACCTGGCAACTTTGAGAGCACTAATAACCTCTGCATCTACCTCTCCCAGACACTTTCTACGTGTACATATAGAAATTCTCTCTCATTTAATTCTCATAACAATTATTTGAAACAGGTACTATCATCTTCTACTCTTTACAGATGTGGAAACTGAAGGTGAGAGGTTAACTTGCCTAAAGTCACACCATTAATGACTGGCAGCATCAAAATTCAAATTCAGGGCTAACTCTAAAGGTCACATTCTTTCTACTGTACCATTAGCCCCCATAAGAGAACCACAGCAGTGAAATTACATTAAAAAATATTAACATTTGATTGGGAGGAGAAAAAGACCAGTCATAAAACGTAATGTTAGTCCAAGGTAGAGGCTGGAGGGCGACGGGTGAGGTGAATGCACAGGATATAAAATTGAGGCATTTGTCTTGCCTCAGAAGTAGGAGAAGTAGGGGAGGGGGTGGGAGGGCTCTGACATCATCAGTACCCAGCTGAGCTGTACTGGCTAAGATGCCCCTGGTCAAATTGGGAAGGATACTCACAGGGTAATGAATGAGCAGGTGTACAAGCAAAAACTTGTGTATAGTACACTTAGAAAAAAATCCCTTGAATCTCAATTTTAACAGACTAGAAGACTAGACTAATAAGGACCAGACCAATAAAGACCAGAAGACTTGATTTCCATACTTGGTACCTGAAGGTAATAGACTAATATTTGTTCACTGACTGAGGACAAAAAGCGGAAGGCACTAGAAGTAATTGGAAAAGGTTTACCAAGGTCAAACCGGGTATGAAACAAGCATTTGCACTTGTAAGAATAATGCTGATAAGTTGGCATTTATTATCTACTACCTGCTAAGCAGAGCTAAGTGATTTACATACATCAACTCCTTTAATTCTGGTAACAACTCTATATATACTATATTTTCAGTCCCATTTTAATAGATGAGGCAGAGAATTAAGTAACTTATTCAAAGTCATAAAACTAGAACCCAGCAGGTCTTCCTGGATCCAAAGTTTGTGCACTTAGCCTTTATACCGCATTCTGAACTCTGAACTTACACTGGATTAAAAAAAATCGGGCTTCCCTGGTGGCGCAGTGGTTGAGAGTCCGCCTGCCGATGCTGGGGACACGGGTTCGTGCCCCGGTCCGGGAAGATCCCACATGCAGCGGAGTGGCTGGGCCCGTGAGCCATGGCCGCTGAGCCTGCGCATCCGGAGCCTGTGCTCCGCAGAGGGAGAGGCCACAGCAGTGAGAGGCCCGCGTACCG
>NW_006775678.1:1058674-1062475 GCF_000442215.2 Lipotes vexillifer
GCCTGCTTGTTCGGAGCCTGTGCTCCGCAACGGGAGAGGCCACAACAGTGATACCCCCAAAAAAAAAAAAAAAAAAAAAAAAAAAAATCACTGGATAGTGACTAACTGTGCTAGAATGTGGTGGAAGCTGTGTGGAGCTACCACCCTGAAAAAAGGTAGTGAGAATTTGGGTGTCCAAATTATTGCTACAGAAAATCCTGCTGTCCCATGTGATGAAAAAGTTAATGCCACCAGAAACTGGACCAGGAAACCTTCCGTCTGGGGGTTACCTGGCTAGTCACACTTTATAAGTTACTTGCTCGCTTTTGTCCCGAACTATCCTCTAGTTTTCAATGGGGCAACGGCCTCGAATATCGCTAAGAGTGGGAGAGTGAGCTCAGGTGCGTCTGCATTTGTTATATCATCTATTCTGCATCCTTCCAGGGAAGGGCAACCTCTATAAAGCTGTCTGCTGTGATTTATGAAGATTCTGGATGGCAATCTGACTCGGAGGAAACCAGGTGATTCCTGCTAAAAACAATCATTTCCAAGATCGAATTAGGTTTAAATACACCATAGCCCAGTTTTGTTGTTGTTGTTGAAGTCTAGGCACAGATTTCAGGCAATTTCCATTGAGTATCTGGATCTCTAGCACCACTTCCCTTAGCAATGCCATACACATCTAATCCTAAAACGAGGAAGCCTCCGCTGAGGCTGCCCAACGCGGGTGCTGGTGGCGTCGCCGGGCACACGCAAGTCACTGAGTCAGCAGAGCGCGCCTCTGGAGGAGCGGACCCGCCGGCGATAGAAAGCCACGTGCTCCCCTCCTTGGCGTGAAGGCAATCCTCCTCCCACAGCCTCGGGAAGCCCAGACGCCACAGGCTTCCTCGCCACAGTGGTGCCACCCGAGCATAGTTCCTCCACCGCTTCCTCCTCCAGCTGCCACCACTCGACCCTTCCTGCTCAGCAACGACTCCACCTCCCACCCGGGTTTGAAGCGCTCGCCGCGGCCCAGAAGAGTCGGCGCGAAGGGCGGGGGGAGGTGCGCGGCCGCGCGCACGCGCGCAGTGGGCAGCCCCGCCCCCGCCCGAGGCCCCGCCCCCGGAGCCGCTAGCTCGGCCAGACGGCCCGACTCACCCAGGCAAAGCTGGCTCTGCGGGGCGGGAAGCGGCGCTTCCTCCTCCGAGCACGGTGCAGCGCCGTCCAATTAGTCCTTCCGCCACTGCCTCCGCGGCGCCGCGGCGAGCGAGCGGAAAGTGCGCGATGCGGCCGGCGGGAGCAGCGGCTGTCGCGGGGTCGCCGGCGCGGGACATGTCGCTGTGCGGGGAGCTGCTGCAGGCCCCGCCGCCCCTGGCCTCGCAGCCGCCGGCGGCCGCGCCCTCTGGGCCGCCGCCCCCCGCAGCAGCCGGCATGACCCTCAACCGCCTTCCGGAGCCGCTGCTGCGGAGGCTCGGCCGGAGCTTGGACCGAGCGCCCGAGGGCCGGGGATGGAGGAGGCTGGCCGAGGTGGCGGGGAGTCGGGGGCGCCTCCGGCTCAGGTGCGGCACCGGGGCCCGGGGTGGGGTCGGGTGTAAGGGCGGGGCGGGGTCACGTGGGGGCGTACTTGGGCGGGGGGCGCGCGGGGAGAGTGAAGTGGGCGCGGGAGAGGGAGGGCGGACGCGGCGATGGGTGAGGTTGGAAAACAGCGGGGCCACTTGAGATGGTGCAGGGGCCGCTGGGGGTAAGGAGCGCGGAGGGAAGGAGGTGGGAGAACTTCAGTAACCTTCCAGACAGAGAGCCTGAACCCAGGAAAGACCTGGGAATGCAGAGATTCGAGGTTGGACTCCGGCAGTCCACACCCTTTTCCTACCCTCCTCCCCTTTAGCTGAAAGAGAGAAATCGAGGTTGACCAAGGAGAATATAAAGAAAGCTATCTGGAGACCATTACGTTAGGGCGGTAATTCCAAAAGATTAAAATACACAGACCTAGAAGACCTAAGGGAGGTTAGGAAGGGGACGTGCAGGTAGATAATGAAGGTGAAGGATTTGAGGTGCAGAAATTCATGAAGGTTTTAATGTAGATGTAGAGAGAGAAGGATAGTGGGAAAGAAAGAAACTAAACTCACCGTCTTCCTCCATCAAACCAACTTGCCAGGTTTTCTTCCTGATTTCACCATGAACATTAAACCATTTTCCTATTACCAGGCTTGGAACTGGGCTTAAGACTCTCAGGACTCCTTTACACTCTTAATAATTATTGAGAACCCCAGAGAGTTTTGGGGTTTTATTTATTTATTTATTTATTTTTGGCTATGTTGGGTCTTCATTGCTGCGCGCGGGCTTTCTCTAGTTGCGGCGAGCGGGGGCTACTCTTCGTTGTGGTGCGTGAGCTTCTCATTGCGGAGCACGGGCTCTAGGCACGCAGGCTTCAGTAGTTGTGGCTTGAGGGCTTCAGTAGTTGTGGCTCACAGGCTCTAGAGTGCAAACTCAGTAGTTGTGGCACAGCGGGCTTAGTTGTTCCGCAGCATGTGGGATCTTCCTGGACCAGGGCTCGAACCCGTGTCCCCCGCATAGGCAGGCGGATTCTTAACCACTGCGCCGCCAGGGAAACACCCCCCCACACACACCGCCCAAGAGTTTTTAACGTGGGTTCTATATGTTACATACATACAACATATACTGATATTTTCCATATTAGAAATTAAAATTAAGAATTTTTTAATATTTAAAGAGAATAATTCATTACATGTTAACAGAAATGACGTGGTTTTGTGGAAGAACAAACTTTTCTAAAACAAAAAATTTAGTTAGAAAAGTGGCATTGTTTTGCATTTTGAAACTCTCTTTAATGTCTTGGCTTAATCCCAGAGAACCGGCATCTTTTATGTCCTTCTGCACTCAGTCTGTTGCACTGTCACAGGTCAGGTAACACTGGATATGCCAATGTCCATTCTTGAGAGAATGAATGAAAAAAATAAATAACATCTTAGTATTATTATGAAAAGTCATTTTGACCTTGGGCATCCTGTGAAAAGGGTCTCAGGAACTGCAGTAGGGCTTCCCAGACTACACTTAGAACCACTGCTCTAGATCACTGTTATGATTTGGGTCTGCCTTTGAACCCCTTAGCAGTTTTTTTAACTTCTCATATAACCAAACTTTGTCTTGTACTATAATTATTTGTACATGTCTTTATAAACTCCTCGAGAACAAGAAGATTTAAGATCCTATATGTTATGCATAGAATCTATCTTAGACACTCTATAAATAATTTTGAGTTGAGAGGGGAACCATTCATTCAAAATTAACTTTTTTGAGTGCCCGATTTTTGCAAATGTTTCAGAAGATAAAAAGATGTCAAATATTTAGCTCCTACTTATAAGGGCTTATGCAGTAATAGACTGTTATTCTGAGACAATCACAAATATGTTAGATGCTATGTTGGGTGTGAATAATAATAACAGTGGGTTTTTATCATTTATTTATCACTTAATATATATACCAGACAATGTATTAAGTATTTAACTCTCACCACAACCTTGAGTTTCAAAGAGTTTGAGGTTAAACCAGAATAATGATGATTTGGGATTATTTGGCTGTTCGGTGGAGTAATGATGTGAGGATGGAATCAAGAAGTGGTAAATTTGCAAAGTTGAGCAGATGGCATACTTTTTTCTTTCTTTCTTTCTTTTTAATTTTTTGCTACTCTGCACGACACGTGGGGTCTTAGTTCCCCAAACCAGGGATCAAACCCATGTTCCCTGCATTGGAAGCACAGAGTCTTAACCACTGGACTGCCAGGGAAGTCCCCCACCTTTTTTTTTTTTTTTTTTTTTTTTTTTT
>NW_006775678.1:1063046-1090734 GCF_000442215.2 Lipotes vexillifer
ATTTTCCCTGCATGGGAAGCCCAGAGTCTTAACCACGGGACTGCCAGGGAAGTCCCCCCCCTTTTTTTTTTTTTTTTTTTCTGTTCTAGGAAGAATACATTGTGCTTTTGGCTGTGCAAAGAAAATCCAAGATACATACTATTATTCTAGGTCCATAGATTTCTGAATTTCTAGACTTACAATAACATAAACAGTTGTCTTCTTTGTGGGCAGGGGGCGGGGTCAGATTACCAGGTCTGTGATTGGTTAATTTGTGAAATTAACTACTACTCTAGTTAGGGAAGGCTCTGGCCTTTCCTGAAGAAGGTTCTCCTGAAGTGAGCACTCCTATTTGGCCGTGAAGGAGGGAGAACATCAGTGAGGCCCTGCCACTGAGGAGGCATGGCTGATAGAATCTAAAAGTAGTGGACACCTGACATCAGGTGTTCAGTTTTCCTCCCTAAGCCTTCAGTTAAGTTTTGTTAAAGGCTGTAGAATGGTATTAGCTTTGTTTGAGGAACTAATGGAAAAGTTTGAGACCACTTCTCTGGTGAAGGTAGTATGGAGAGAGGGCAGTTGCCCAGCAAGAGGAGACAAGCAACAAAGGGCACGAAGTGGTGGGAGCTGGGGATTTCAGGGTGGGAAGTTTACTGGAGACAGATGAGTTTGGCCAGCCTTCCAGGATGGTGAAGGTTAGCTCAGGGTAGGTTAGTTGTGCTGGGGAAGGTGGAGGCCACCCTGAAGGTTGGAGAACTGGAGAACGTTAAGCTCACATACCTGTTGAGATCAGAAGAATTAAACTGACCTAACAAAAGGTTAGCCCTGGGAACTTGGAGGCTGGGGAGTGACAACTGAGGGGGCAAGGTAAGCTGGCGGTGCTTTTTCTATTTAAGACTAAAACAGTGAGTTTAAAACGATTTCATACCGATGGCAAAAGAGCATCTACAATAGTAAAAGGTCCGAAAGGCATTTTTCTCTAGTGTCAAACACAGGAATTACAGTGAATCTAGTCCAAATGGATGACAGTTCCCACGAGGATGTGCAGTGCTTTCTGCAGAGTCACTGGATTCACAGCCCTAAAATCCCAGAAGGTTGCCTATTCTGTTTCTTTTCACTTTTTTTCCTCACTCTATACGACTTTCTCCGACTAGGTAAGAATTTAATAAATAAGCCACAGGAGTTCCTTCTGAACTGTCCCATCAGGGATAAGGAGTGTTTCCAGATGGTTGTTGGTGATTCAGGATAAATCCTTACATATAGTTTAGTTTCCCAAAACATGAACATGTGGGAGTGCCCTAAACAAACTCAGCCCTAGTTCCATTCCAAACTGCCTGAATATTGAATGCCCTTTGCTGTCAGTGTAGATAAGCACAGGTTCTGAGTGTCTTGCCCAAGCAGTGTGAATTCTGCGGAGGCATGGAACGTTCTTCGAGCCCCAAAGATGGCAGAGCTGTCAGGAGGCTCTAATAGTGTGTAAATTCCATGAAGGAGGGAGCTTAGAGATGGGGCTTTGGGACCAGGGAAAACAGTCAGCCACTGCATACTTGCTGTGTAGCAGGTGCTCTTTTAGCTATGGAATCCTGCCCTCGAGCACTGTATGATGGGAAGGTTTCCTCCTGTCCCTATCTCTTCAGTCTCTACCTCTTCATCTGTGGATTTTTGGAATGCCTTAGGGCTTAGGCGGTGTATCTCTTTGTCTAGACTTCTTCACCTAATCCCCACCTTGGTGTTATCCTTAAGTCCTCCTAGCTTTACACGTATTTAGGTTGATTCCTCTCAGTTCATATCTTCAGCCCATGTCTTTGCTTTGAACTCATGGATTCATTCGTGTAGATCCCCTCTTGAATGACTAATAGACATCTTAAATGCAACACGTCCAAAACTTAACACGTCTTCTGCCATAACCTCTTTCTCTTGCAGTCGTCTGCATCTCAGTGAAGGGCAACTACATCTGTCCAGGTGCTGAGGCCAGAAACTTCAGAGTCATTCCTGACTCCGCTTTTACATACCACATCCACTGCATCAGCAAATCCCTTCTGCCGTACCTCCAGTATGTGTCTAGGATCCTATGTCCACTGCGACCACCCTGGTCCAGGCCACCATCATCTCTCACCTGCATTGCTCCAGTGGCCGCCTAACTTCTCCACCTCCTGCTTTGCTCCCATCCCAGTCTATTCTCAATATAGCAGTAAGAATCTTTTAAAACATTAAATCAGGTCTTATCCTCCCTCTCTTCAAAACCCTCCCATTGTTTCTCCATCTCAGAGTAAAAACACCAGTTAGCTACCAGTGAGCTCTTGGAACTGATATCCTGTTAGTGTCTCCCTCCCTCTCTCAGCTCTAGGCACACATGCTTTCTTGCCCTTCCTTGAAGACAGTAGGGCCTTTGGACTTGCTGTTTGCTCAACCTGAGATGTTTTCCACGGATGAACCACAAGACAGGCTCCTTTACGTCTTCAGGTGTTTGCTTAAAAGTCACCTTCTCACAGAGAATGAAAAATATGATATTGCTTATATGTAGAATCTAAAAGAATGATACAAATGAAGTTATTTACAAAACAGAAATAGACTCACAGATGTAGAAAACAGACTTATGGTTACCAAAGGGGAAAGGAGGGAGCGATAAATTAGGAATTTGGGACTAAAATATACACACTACTGTATATAAAATAGGTAACCAACAAGGACCTACTATATAGCAGAGGGAACTATACTCAATATCTTGTAATAACCTATAATGGAGGAGAATGTAAAAAAGGAATATATTTGTATATTTATGTATAATTGAATCACTTTGCTATACATTTGAAACTAGCACAGCATTGTAAGTCAACTATATTTCAATTAAAATTTTAAAAATAAACAACATTGATTACATTTTTTTTAAAAAGGTCACCTTCTCAGTGAGGTCTTCTCTGATCACACTACTTAAAATCACCTCCTACGTCTGCTCCAGCCTTACCTATCCCCCTGCTTTGCTTTGTTTTTCTCCAAAGCACTTAGGACAGTTGGATGGATGGATGGATGCACAGATCTCTGTGTGTGTACATATCTGTCCCTCTCCTGTAGAAAAATCTAGGAGGATGGGCGATTTTGTTTGCAGCTAGAAAAATACCTAGAAAAAATGGTTGTCCTATTTTAGGTGATTAATAAGTAGTTGTTGAATTAATGAATAAGGATTCTGAAGTGTAAATGTACCAAGAGAAACAAAAGAATCTAAAAGCAGTGCCATGGTTTGTACCCTAAAAGGTGTATAATATCAGTATGTTCTATTTGATTATACATTTTTAAAAGTAAAGATAAATATAGGGTTTTTTTAAAAGCAAAGTCTATTTGTTTCAGTAAGAAAGCAGTCTTTTTAATTAAATCAGAAATTTCAAATTAGAGCTGGTAGAAACCACTTCAAAGCACAGCCTGACAGGAATGTAACTAAAAAAGGAAAGAAAGAAAAGTTGGGTATGTGTAAACATCACCTTAGCTGAAAGCCGGTACCCATGTGGAAAATCAGTAAAAGGAGAGAAGAGAGAGCACCTTGTTTTTCTCCAGTGCCTCTTGTATTGGAAGAAAAGTCGTTGTCTATTTCAATTTGATCTTTCTTCATTTGGTGGGGGGAAAGTAAAATTGTTTTTAGTTTTCTCCATATTAATATAAAGATTAAAGCACTGTTTGGTTGCATTTGACAAGATGGCATCTTAATTTCATGTATCAGATCTTGATAACCTTTCTGAATCATAAAAAAATTAGCATACAGCATCCTTGTTTTTATAAATTTCATATTATAATTATTTGAAAAATGGGTAGTCCTTATATTGTGTCTAATACTGGTTCCTTGGGCATTCCAGAGACTAGTAAAAGAAAATTTTACAAAATATTGTAGCAGCACCTTCAGCTTTTGTTTTTGCTACCATCGCAATCACCATTATTTCATAAAAGAAAGGACACTTTAACACTTTTAAAAATAGGAAAGATAATCTTAGAGTAAAAGACAGTCTTATTGTCCTTACCTTTATCAGTTTGCCATGGACTTCAGATTGTGCTGCCAGAGTGTACAGCCCAGAATTGGGAATGGTTGATCTGTACTATGATTATTGACATTTAACAAGGATAGAGTATTGAATATACAAATTTAACTAGAATACCTAGAAAAGAATACCTAGTGACTGGAGGCTTTGGAGGACACTATCTGGTTACCAAAACAGTAATTACTCAAAAACAATTATTTTTTTTTAATTTTTTAAATTTATTTATTTTTGGCTGCATTGGGTCTTTGTTGTGGTGTGCAGGGGCTACTCTTCATTGCGGTGCGCGGGCTTCTCATTGTGGTGGCTTCTCTTGTGGTGGAGCATGGGCTCTAGGCGTGTGGGCTTCAGTAGTTGTGGCACATGGGCTCAGTAGTTGTGGTTCACAGGCTTTAAAGTGCAGGCTCAGTAGTTGAGGCGCACAGGCTTTGTTGCTCCACGGCATGTGGGATCTTCCTGGACCAGGGCTCAAACCCGTGTCCCCTGCACTGGCAGGCGGATCCTTAACCACTGTGCCACCAGGGAAGTCTCTCCAAAAACGTTTTTGTTTGTTTGTTTGTTTTAGTCATAGATAGGTAAGCTTTATTCCAATGTCTACATAAAAATGAGTTGATGTCGAACAGGAAACGGTTTTTCCAAAGGGTTAAAGTCTATCACACAACAGAACTTGGTCCTTTTCCCTTTAGTTTGTCTCTCAGTTCAGTTGGCTGACACATCATTATTAGTGTCCGCCCTCACTAATCATTTTCACTACACACAATTTCCCATTGTGGGAAATTGTGGCACTTTCCATTTCTCTGGAGATCTCTTAAGCTGCTTTCAGTTACAAGAGATGGGCAAGGTTTTTATCTGCTCTCACTCTACTCCACCAGAGACAAAAACACATCCCTGAATTCTCTTGTTTAAATTGTGGCTGTTGGCAAAGCATCCAAATGAAGAACTTAACGCTAACGCACAAAGGACACAGTATAATCTCTGTATAATAGTGACTTCGCTTCAACCTTTTCTCATTAAAGAATTATTTTTATTCTCTCTCCACAAGGGAGTTATAAAAAAATACCTGTAAGAACATTGAAAAGGCTCTTAAAAGTCCTGGAATGAAAAATTCTGCAGTATAAATTATGATACATTGTCTATGACTTGCAAATAAGAATAAACTCTACAAGCTAGAATTTCTGAATGATTTTGATAGGAATTTACCAGAAGGAGCCAGAACATCAAACCTTAACGATTTCCTGTTTTCATCCCAGTTGAGGTTTTGAAAAGCTATATAATCTGTTGACAGGCACAATCCACACAGGAACTTGCTGCTGCCACTAATGATGAAATCAACCTGAAGGACAGAGATTTGTATGCTGGACGCGCCAGGCTCTTCCATGCAACTGGTTGAAGTGGTCTTCTCTTATTTTTTCCCTTATGTTTTAAATAAAAGTAAATATACATATGGTAAAAAAATTTAAATGGTACAGAAAGATCTAAAATAATCAGTAAATATCCTTTTCTCTCATAACCTAGAAAATCTGGTGTCTTTCAAATCATCAGGCGTATGAATAATTTGCAAAGTGAAGTCAAACTTGGAGTCTCTTCATCTGAAAATTATTCTCAGGACTTTTGGAATGTGTTGATTCTGTCATGTATTACCTCTGTTACAGAGGCAAGCCATGCAGTCTTATTCTTCTTAAAAAAAACCTAACTACAAAAGCAACACACACGCTCTGCTCAGAGACAGCAAGTCCAGGCAGCACCTTGTACTCCGTGGATCTGGCCCTAGTTACGGGCGGAGTCCCTGGTATCATCCAGAGTCACGGGCGGCAGGAGCTCAGCCGAGCCCTTCCTGATGCCTCGGATCCTCCTGGCCAGCGGCACGTCGTTCGGGAACAGAGTGACACGGCAGGCACGTAAGGAGAGGAGATAGGCATCCTCCAAGAGATGAACTAGAAACGCTTCTGCTGCCTCCTGTAGGGCCAGCAGGGCCTGGGCTTGCCAACTGATGTCCACACCACAAGTGAATTTAACACATATTTCTCTTGCCAGGCGGCAGAAGGGGTTCTTCCTTTAACAGCAGGTGTGTGCTCTTCTGAAGAGTTCGGATCTCCTTCAGAACCCGATGTCTCCGGCGAGCAAGTTGACGGGAGGAAGTGCCTAAGGATGGGCCCAGCCTGGGGCGCGGTGCGAGCCGGGCTCGCGGCGCGCCTCCTTGGGGCTTCGGGCTTGCGGATCCGGCGGCGCGGGCCATGGTTGGCGCTCGGGATTGCGAACCGCGGCTCCTTCTCGGCCTTCCGGGTCCAGAGGCAGAGGCTGGCGTCCAGGGTCAAAAACAGTTTTTAAGGAAAAGCTAAAACAGTTTTAGAAATAAGCGAAATTAGCCTTAGTCTCCTTTTAATATTCCCATATTTTTATTGCATAATAATAGCTAGTTTTTATTCAGTGCTTATTATTTGCCGCACACTATGTTAAGTACTTTTTACATGGATTGTCTAATTTAATTCTAACAATCCTGTGAGATAGAATATTAGTATTGAAGTTATTTTGGTTGGATCCATTTTCTTCATGAAATAACCAACTTTATCACAGAATTATAAATCTTGGGTGACCATTATATAAATGCTGTGGCAGCCTTTTACTAAAACTGATCAAAATGAATGTGGACTAACAATATTTTAAGTCATATGAAAGCTTCCTAACTAATCTTGGCTGTGCCACAGCTGTGGTACCATTATGTTTGACCCCTTCCATCCAGGCTTCCAGGCATTTCAGTTATGAATAATTTATATGGGCAAGACGAAATTTTAGGTACTGAGGGATTTTAAAAAGATATATATATATACATATATATATATATATATGTATATATATATGATAGGGTGTCTGCTTGCAAGGAGTACTGTTATCTATTTGGGTAAAGAAGACATGCTTGTGAAAGAAAAGCTCATGATTTTAAGACAAAATTGTGTCGAAACATATAGAACAGGAGTCTGCAAACAACAGCCTGTGGGCCATGTTGAGGCCACTGCCTGTTTTTGTATAGCTAAGAATGTTTTTTATATTTTAAAAATTGTAAAACAAAACAAAAATCAAGAAAAGAATATGCAGCAGAGACTCTGTGGCCCGTATGAAGCCCAAAACATTTACTCTCTGGCACTTTACAGGAAAAGTTTGCCAACTTCTGCTATCCAAGATGAGCATCATTAGGAGACCGTGTCTAAAGGGACAGCAGCATTCGTAATGTAAACCGTTTTCCCCACCACGCAACAACTTGCTGTGTATCCTCTACAACACCCATGACGGGGCCAAACATATAGCAGGCAGGTCATAGTGAAGAAAATCTGTTGACTTGAATTAAATTTGTCGTTTGCAGTTGTCTAGACTTGGAGCAGTGTTGTCTTAAGGTCCTGGAGCCTGAAGGCAGCCCGAGCCTGTGTTTACTGAAGCTGCTGGGTGAGAAAGGCTGTACGGTCGTGGAGCTGAGCGACTTCCTGCAGACAATGGAGCACACTGAGGTCCTTCAGCTCCTCAACCCCCCAGGTACGTGCTTCGCGGGGGCACGTTCTCCAGGAGTTCATGGAGACAGACTCAGGAAAATACCTCATTTGACCAAATGAATTGTGTTAAGTATTTTTGAAACATGTAAACATATGGAGCCTCGTTTTCCCCCCCAGGTTGAGACTAAAGAACGCATAAAAAGCAAATACAGTGCATAAACATTTGTTGGATTGTTTTTCCAAAACAACAGCTATAGAAGACATTTTGGGGACAATTGGAATAACTTGAGTATAACCTGCATATTAGACATTAGGGAATTACCGTGTGACGACGGTGCTGTACTTCTATAGAAGAATGTCTTTATTCCAAGGAGGTGCACGTGAAAGTGTGGAGGGGAAAGATTTCTATAACTTATTTTAAAATAGTGCAGCCAAGAAAGTAAATACACACATTTATTTATGTATATGAATGAGAGAAAGTGTAACAAATGTTTATTGTTGAAGTTTTTGGCCCACATGGTGCTTTTGAAATGTTGAGTAACTCAACCACATGATTTTTTTTTTTCCTGAATATACCAATATTGCGTGAGGTTGCTCACTTCCAAGGTCAGATTTGAGGAACAGGAAACAGTCCCTCCTTTCCACAGCTGTGGATGGAGTTGGTCAGTTACCATGACATCAGCAGGAGGGACCATGTCATCCAAGTCACGTGATGGCAGCGGCGCTGCAGACCTTCTTTCTTGGGGGCTTGGGGAATTAGAGACACGTGTTGTAGTGGTGTACTGACAAGTACACGTAGCAGAAACCCCAACTCAAGTTGGTGCAATAAAGGGAGCAGGCTGGTTCCAACAGAAAAGTCTTGAAGCAGGTTGGGCTTCAAGAAAGGCAGGGGGCAGCCTTATATCCAAGGAGTTGGATTTTGTCTTTGCTCTTCCTCTCTTGTCATTGGCTTCCTCCCAAGGCTGACTTTCTACCTAGTCATAGGATGTCTACTAGCTGTTGCTTGCATTAATCTTTGTCCCAGCAAAAATCGTAGGATTCCCTAATAAGCTAACTAATTTTGGCCACGTGCCTGTCCCTGTACCTGTCACCAGCCAGGGAGTTGGAATGTGCCAGTCCCCCTGGCTTAGAGCCAGGAGTGGAGTGGGTTCAGTTAGCTTTCCAGAAACCTCATGGACCACCAAACAAAATTGGATGCTGGGCATGTAAGGGGGAGCAACTGAAAAGTCTACTACAAATGGAAGGGCCCCTGGATTGTGAGCCAGGAAACCTGGACTCTCAGGTTATCCCTGGCTCTACCAGGCCTAGTATAGATGATGAAGTAGGTCCTCTATAAACGCCTCTCTTGTGTTACCCACTGTACCTGATGCTTGACAAATGTTTCTCATTGCCTCTTCATACAAGAGGCCTGGGATAATGCAGATCCCATCTAGATGCTATTGCTTTCTGTCACCAGTAAATTATTTCTTCAGGTGACATTTATTAATTTTTGTATCCCCAGTGTCTCAAAAGTACCCAGGAGTTGTGGCAATTGAAATCTGCCAGTCTAGGGCACTCAGCCACTAAGTTCTCAGACTTTATAGACTTACTGGGGCCTCTAAGGAACCTCTTTGGGAATTAACTATAACTTTAATATCTCATTGTTTTTCAATAATTGCACTTAATTACTCCACCATTGTTGCCAAGTCAATAAAATGAGAGTCAGTGTTCTCTACCTCTCAGACTTGGAGGAGCTGCTGAGATGATGCTGTGTTGAGTTGCATCTAGGTGACCATGGAGGCTGCACACACATCTCATGATCTGTGGTGTGATCACTGGCCTGAGATCAAAGGTTTCCAAGTTTTCAAAGTTTCCCATGTATGAAACTGAGCTTGACTGAAATTGAGTCACATGTTTATTTGTGTGTAGTGATGTGCCTGAAATTTTTAGCAGTATTTTCTGTTTTGATGTGATAGGCCAGCAGCGAATACAGTGCCATCCTAATAAACATCAGTCATCTTCTTCGGAAAAATCTGTTTCTGCTCTTTGTGTTTCTCTCCAAATAGTAGGATCAGTGCTTTACCATCAGTGTTCCCCTGTGCAGATCGTTCCGATATTGGGCCAACAGGCTTTTTCAGTTATCCCCGGGACTCTTTCATATTTGAGGGGAGAATAGGAAAAAGACAGCAGTTTCTACATGACCACTTACGCACTATTTCTGTGAAGTTTTATGTCATATTAGGCATATAGTATTCATTAGCTATATAGTATTCATTAGAAATCAGTTGTTACTTGAATGTTAATTATTGATTTAAGAGGAACTATTTGGGGATCTAATAAAACTCAGTAATTTACAGTTAGCTTTCTACCTGAATCTTACTTGGATAATCTAAAACTTACTGTATTTACATACATTAGAATATAGAAATATAAGAATTTGAGAATAATTTTTATACTTCAGTAAAGACATTGAGAATAAAAACTACTGTAATTATATTAAGAATGCAAGCTCTGATAGAATCAACTTAATCTGGGATTTTGCTCATTCAGTCAACATTACTGTATTCTAATACTTCTGCTATTCCAGGCATTGTGCTTGGTACTATGAATTAAAACAATAGTTCCTACACGTTCAAAATTCATCGTCTAGTAGGGGAGACAAACATGTAACTCATCACGTCCAGTACAATCATAAAAACAAGTATATATTAAATCTCCAGTTTTTCCTTTTCAGTGTATTCCTGAATCTTGGTGAAAATGCAAAGTAAGAATAATCTAACGTTTTCTCTCTTTTTTTGTTTTTGGTAGCGCAGTTTCATAAGAAGACATTAGTTCTTATTCCACAAAGAGCCTGATGACTTTTATCTGATTGTCGTTATAGAGAGCTCTGGTTTTGGGTGACTAGGATGCTGTGAACCTCTGAACAGGTCTTTCAGGCCTAAATACAAGGAGAAGGGGAAACTTCAGATTTTTTTTCGTCTGATTTTGTCATCCCGTTGTTTGTGGGATGACAGCCAGAGATGTGGCCATAGAAGACGGCTGTGGTACCGAGTTTCTTGGATGTCTTTGCTTTGGTGGCTCAGAGGTAGCTGGGGAGGGTTCCCCCATCTCTAACTGGAACACCTGCCTTGATTAGGAGCCAACTTCAGTGGTCCCTCACTTAACATGAGGTCTAAGCCAAGGGTAACTCACCCCCAAATTCTTGTGCTCCATGGGCTCTGACACGTAATATATTTTTCAAAAGGTTGTCATTTATTCTCTTCTGCTTTCCCGCCGATTGGGCTTTTCCATAGCACATGGGTTGGCCAGCTTGCCTCTCAGACTGGTCTTGCCTGCCCTTTGTTAGAGAAATGGCTTATAATTTTTATGTATGGATGGTGTCCATCTGCATTTTTCAGCTCTGACTCATTGTTTCCCTATTTTTATTCCTTTGGTCATTTCAGTGGGAATTGAAGAGGGGCGGGGTGTTAAATGAATTTGCTGAAATTGTTTTGAACCAGAGGTCTGTAATGATTGTTTTAGACCTTTATTTATTTTTTTATTTAAGGGTCAAAGACTCTGATCTCAGAGCAACCAAAATTGGCATCTGTAACCTTGGCAAATACAGATAAACTTAGATGTGCCATCTGAGATGTTTTTGTTTTGAGTGAAACCATTTGAGTGCAGATGTATAAGCGCCATCAATTAGAGTTTTGTTTAAGAGAAACCTTTTGAGTGCTGACTAGTAGGCTCTATCAACTAGAGTCCTGCACATCACGAGATTGGTTGCCAAGGAAGCCGTGCTCTGACCTGGAATCGGCTAAGCAGAGGCTAGACAGTGGGGGATGTTTAGAGAAAATTAACACGTTACACATGGGTTTCATTAGATGGATCCCAAGGTTCTTTCTGCCCCAGTTTTGTGATGCTACCATTTTATTTCATTCTTGTATGAAAGGAGCTTTGCTGTGCATACATTTCAGAAGTGCTGGCAGAGTCATGTGATTTCACTGACATCTTTTCCATTTTTCCCCACCCCTTTTTCATATGAATTCATTTTTCTTCTTTAATTCCTTGTACTATACTCATTGTTATGTTTCTGGTACCAATTTTTTATTACTTTTATTGTCTCTAAGACAAGAGCAAAGATAGTTGAATATTATTCTTTCGTTTCCAGGATACCTTTACTTCACATTTTATCTTCGCAATTCTGTGAAAGCCAAGAACAGTACTATTATGAACATTTAAATTTTATTTTATTTTTTATTTTACTTTTATTCTTTTAACATCTTTGTTGGAGTATAATTGCTTTACAACGGTGTGTTAGTTTCTGCTGTATAACAAAGTGATCAGCTATACATATACATATATCCCCATATCTCCTCCCTCTTGCGTGTCCCTCTCACCCTCCCTATCCCACCCCTCTAGGTGGTCACAAAGCGCCGAGCTGATCTCCCTGTGCTATGCGGCTGCTTCCCACTAGCTATCTATTTTACATTTGGTAGTGTATATGTGTCGATGCTATTCTCACTTCGCCCCAGCTTCCCCCTCCCTGTGTCCTCAAGTCCATTCTCTACGTCTGCGTCTTTATTCCTGTCCTGCCCCTAGGTTTTTGGGGTTTGTTTTTTTTTTTAGCTTCCAGATATATGTGTTAACATGCGGTGTTTGTTTTTCTCTTTCTGACTTACTTCACTGTGTATGACAGAGTCTAGGTCCATCCACCTCACTACAAATAACTCAATTTCATTTCTTTTTATGGCTGAGTAATATTCCATTGTATATATGTGCCACATCTTCTTTATCCATTCATCTGTCGATGGACACTTAGGTTGCTTCCGTGTCCTGTACATTTAAATTTTAAACGTGAGCACACATTTATGTGGAAAAAGAGATTACCAGAAGTTATCATTTGGCCAAAATCACAGTTGGTTATTGACAAACATAGTATCAGAACCTGGGTCTCCTGACCCTGACCTGAACTCAATGTCATTTCCATAATACTAGGAAGTTTCTGGATTGTTTGGGAGGCTTAGTTATGGATTATTACCTCAATTCTCTCTTTGACCCCCAGACTTCAATTTTTTTCTTCTTGCCAAATTAAAAAGTACTCAACTAACTAGATCTTACTTATAAGGGACTCATCTTGTTCCGTGAACAACAGAAACTCCTGAAAGCAAGATATTAAGAAGTGAAAAGAGGCAAAGATAGTATAAATGGGAATAAAATTAAAGAAGAGAGCTAGAAAGAGAGTGGTGGCGAGGGCTGGAAGGATGGGTTTCCACGCCAAGGTGTTAAAGGGAGTTGTCGATGATGTAGAAGGACGAGGGGTGTGATGTAGGAGACCAGGTTTAGCCACAGTAGATGCAAATGTAAATTGACCCGTAAGAGGAAAGTACACAACCAGTACACTGGTTGTGTAATGGGGGGAAGTTGTTAGAGGAAGAGGAATGGTATTTATTCTGGGACTCTCTGGGGTGCTTTTCAGTAATAGTTTTGAAATGTTCAAAATAACGTTGAGGTAGAGTTTTAGATGGAAGATGATAGAAAACGTTTTTTGGTTCATGGCCCCTGAAAATAGATGCGCTGTAACGTACCCAATAGATCTGTTCCTGGAAAAGCTGTGAATTACTTCGATAGTAACTGCATTGTAAGAGAGAACAACTCAAAGGGAACCTATGATGAATCCTTTTGTCAGGTCAAGAATCACCCTAATTTATCTGTTTAGTGATTCCAGCAGGGGTTTTAGTTTTATTGTGTAATATCTTGAGCCGGTTGCTCTACACAGGTGTACACGTGTTGAAAGCACAATCCCCATGTTCCATCAGACCCAGTCAGATTCTCTCCGGCTTACAGGAAATCAAGTAACCTCTTTGACTTCTTTGCAGATGTTATCTGAAAATAGGCTTGTTTGCCAGGAAGCTGTGCATTCACCCTTTAAAATAGAACTTTCGTCTGCCTTGGTACACCGTCCAGAGCTCTGTGTCATCTTCCCTCTTTACTTTGTTCAGCACATTCTGCCTAGTGGGCGCTGCGCGAGGGTGGTTAGAGGTGACCGTGGTTCCCTGTCGCACACGAGACAGGGTGGAAAGAAATATGTGTGGTTAAGACATGGGAGGTGTTGTGACTTCTCTCTGTGCTGCTCACCAGGGCGGGTTCCAAATCACACTGTGCCTTTCAGTTCTCAGTCTTTGAAGCAGTAAATAATAAAGACATGTCTTTGCTTGCTTCTTGAAGACTTAGACTTCTAAAATTGTTGGTACAGGACAGATGTATCAACTGTGAGTTTGAATGTCTGTTAAAAATCATTTAGTCTTGTCTCCCACAAAGGAAGCTTTTAGAACATCCTGATCACATGGGCGCCTTCCTCTGAAGTCATTCATTTCTTCGTAAGACCCTCTAGAGAGAAAGCCTTTCAGTTTCCTTCATTCTCATCTCTTGTCTCTTTGTGCAATAGCAGAGAATCTTTGCCACAGTACGTTTTTAAGCACTGCCATGGCACAAGACACTGCACTGTGCCTGACACCCTCCTTCCAGTAAGAGACGCTCACTGTGGCAGAAGATGGGATTAGCATGGGAGATGCATTAAGAACCATCAGAAAATGATAACTATGTGAGGTGATGGATGTGTTAATTAACTTGATTGTGACCACCATTTCACAAATGTATACCTATACTGAATCATCATGTTGTGCACCCTTAAATATATGCAGTTTTTATTTGTCACTTATACCTCAATAAAGGTGGAAGGAAAAAAAAAACAATCACTGGGATAACCCAAGGCTTAAAAGGGTTTTAAAGCCCAAGAAAACTTAGCTTTGCATCCTGGTTCTGCTATTTTACAATGAGAAAAAAGGAATCTCAGAGAAGTTAATAATTTACACAGGGTAATTTGGATGACTTTCTGCAAATGACGTAAGTTCATTTTCCTCATTGTAACATAGATCTAGTTAATATCTAACTCACATGATTATTTTGAAAGTTAGAGATCAAAGTGCTGGGCATATGTAAAGCAGCCAGTAAGTTGCCATTATAGTAATTTTTGTTATTATTATACACATTCGTTCAACAAATATGTGTTGAACACCCACCGTTTCACATATGCCAGGCACTATTCTAGGCGTCTGGTAAACTGGTGGCTGAGACAAGAGCTTCTGTTTTAGCAGGTGACACAGATAATAAGAAACGGGACTCGGGGTGATTAGTGCAGTGAAGCCCACAAAGTGGGATGAGTATAATGCTGGGCGGGAGGGGGGAGGTAGCTCATGCTTCCTGCACCAGCTGGAGACCTGGATGATGAGAGAGTCTGTCCTGAAACAGTGGGGGTTAGGGCGGAATCCAGCAGAGGACCAGGAGGTGGAAAGGCAGGAAAGAGCTTGTCTTCCGAAGGAAAGAGGCCCTCCGCGGCTGGAGCCTGGTGGGCATGAGGGCCTCGCTGGCCACGTAAGGAGCTTGGGTTTTATTCTAAATCCAATGGGAGGTCAGTAAAGGGTTTTATCAGAGGAGTGATATGGATTAATTTATGTTTTAAAAAGACATTGGGCTGCTGGTTGGAAGTAAAGAAAGTTCGCAGGCTGTGACAGTGGTTCAGGAGGGGATGGTGGCTTGGATTAAGCTCATGGCGTTGAAGATGGTGAGATGTGGAAATGCTTAAGCGACAGGCCTCGCAGCTAAATTACGCGTGGGGAAGGAGGACGTGGGCAGGAGGGGTTTGGGGGGGGGCTGCTAAGTTTCCATCCTGAGTAACTGGATGCTTGGGGCGAGGCCAGGGCCTGGTTTATCTTCCCTGAGATGGACAAGACTGGGGGGTCTTGCGGAGAAGGAGATCTTGTGTGGGATCCTCCCGGACCGGGGCACGAGCCCGTGTGCCCTGCATCGGCAGGCGGACTCTCAACCACTGCGCCACCAGGGAAGCCCAACTCCAGGATCTTTGACAGGAAGCTCCTGTCAAAAGTTTTCCAAGTTTTGATGCTGGTAGTCATTTTTCAGATGAGAACTGTTTGCATCACATGTATCAAATTTATATCCTGCTGTTCTGTTTCTGTACCTTTCTGGTTACGGAATAGTTTTAATGCTAAATCACAGCATTGACATTCATATGCCCTTTCTTTTTTAATATTTATTTATTTATTTATTTAGGCTGTGCCAGGTCTTTTTTTTTTTTTTTAATTTTTTTATTTTGTTTTTATTTTTGGCTGTGTTGGGTCTTCACTGCTGCGCACGGGCTTTCTCTAGTTGCGGTGAGCGGGGGCTACTCTTTGTTGAAGTGCTCAGGCTTCTCATTGTCGTGGCTTTTCTTGTTGCGGAGCATGGGCTCTAGGCGCACAGGCTTCAGTAGTTGTGGCACGTGGGCTCAGTAGTTGTGGCTCGCGGGCTTTAGGGCACAGGCTCAGTAGTTGTGGTGCACGGGCTTAGTTGCCCTGCGGCATGTGGGATCTTCCCCAACCAGGGCTCGAACCCGTGTCCCCTGCATTGGCAGGTGGATTCTTAACCACTGCGCCACCAGGGAAGCCCCATGCACCAGGTCTTAATTACCACACGCAGGCTGTTAGTTGTGGCAGGCGGGATCTAGTTCCCTGACCAGGGATCGAACCCGGGCCCTCTGCATTGGGAGCACAGAGTCTCACCCACTGGGCCACCAGGGAATTCCCTCATATGTCTTTTGAAGACATTTAAGTGGTATTTAAACTCACACTTGTCTTACTAACAGCGCACCTAACTCAGTTGAAGTGCTGGCCGGATAAGCCTTTATGACTAAGTATTCCTAGAGCTGGCACAGAGAAAGCATCGTGACTGCTGTATGCAGACAGCTATGATAAGGCTCATCCTGACTTCAGAGGTGTTAGAATGTGGAAAAAATGTTTCTCAGAATTGAAGAAATATGGCAAACAATTTTTTCCCCCAGTCGTGGGGAAGGGGAAGTGCAGTAGATCAAAGTCTTCTGCAGGTGAGTTCCTTTCCTCCAGGTTTTACAGAGCCTGGAACTCACAAACTCATCATCTGATGGAGAAGGAGATGTGAGTGGGTGATTTATAACCAGGATGAATATGCAGGTTATTTCCAAAATATTTCTTCTTTTGGTTTCAGAAACATAAACAAGGAAAACCCCTCTTTTCTGACTTTATATAACTTTGTTTTTTTTAAGGAATAAAGATCACTGTAAACCCAGAATCCAAGGCAGTCTTGGCTGGACAGTTTGTGAAGCTGTGTTGCCGGGCAACTGGGCATCCTTTTGTACAATATCAATGGTTCAAAATGAATAAAGAGGTAATTTTTTAATGTCTTTTAATTCCTCTGTCATGAGAAGAGAGAAAGAAAATTAATTAGCCTGTTGTCTTCAGTGTGTTTTTAGAATTTTGTTAGAGGATATGATAGGTCCTTGTTATAGGATCTGTGTTATTACTGAAGTGTTTATTCAGTAATCATTACTTTGGTAAGCAGTAATAAAATCAGTTCTCTATTCTGAAAATTGTGGAAAATCAGGAGTACTTGGGGCAACAGTGTTAACAAACATGAAACATCACCAGTACATTCTAAAATATCTGTACAAAATTCTTTACAACAGATTATGTTCCAGTCTGAATCTTTAAAAGATTTTCAAAGCAACATGGAAGGCAATATTATTTTAAGCATTCCCCATAACTGTATTATATCAAAAGATTTAGGCTTTTATGGTAGATTCTGAAGTAAAACTCAGGTTGTTAGAAAGGGGCATTTATTCCTTTGGTGGAAGGGTTGTATCCCCGTGCCACCCAACAAGTTATTTAAAATTGCATATTGGCATCCTCTTGTCTTAAACATTCTTTGAGCACTCTGCTGCTGGGGATTTCTCAGTGGTCTGGCCACGTTGTGTCCCACTCTGATGGGCTTCTCTCTTCTCCCTCATTCATCTCCCCTCGCTCCCTTGCCTCCTAGATGGTACCTTGAAACTCCATTATTCTTTGCAGGCTGTTAGTCACATAACTAAACTTGCTTTCCAACTCAACATTAAGACTCCATTTGTAAATCTGAAACTTAAGTTCAAGAGCTGTTCCGAGATGACAGTCTTTCCTTTGATGGGATCACCCTGTGCCTTAGGAGAAACGTGTGGATCTGTACAATTTTTAATTTCCGTCCCTCACACACAGGTGAGGTAAGGCAGATGTGAACTGCAGTAACAGGACTGCACTGGCACCAGACAGGCCTGTGTTGGATCCTTGACTGTTAGTAGCGACTCGAATTCCTATCGTCAGGGGTTGAGAGAACTTAATTGATGGGATAGTTTATGTGCCAAGGCTCTCGAGAGATGGTAACTAAAGTTATTTTTACCATATTTTCTCAACTGCAAAGTGGCCTTCATTTTAATAAACACCTTTTGAGGAAGAAATCATGGACAAAACTTACTCTATTAAGTATATCATTTGTGAACTATGTTCTGACTTGAGAAGGGGAGGAATGTAGAGGGTGAGCAGTGCATCGTGAATCTGAAGAGTTGCAATGGATTTTAAAGCCCTTCTCAGTCGAGTTTTGTCAAACCACACTTAGGTTCATAGTCTATTTCAGGAGATACTCATTTAACGACTATTTGTTGGACACCTATTTTGTGCCAGGCCGGGTTCTAAGTCCAGGATGGTGAAGCATTGACACACAGGGGCCCTGCCAGCTCCACTGGGGAAAGACAGTGAGCAAATAAGATAACTCTGTGAGTTAAGAGCTGTGAGAAAATAAACAGGGTGATACAAAGGGAGAAGCCACTAAAGGTCTTAAGTAGGAGAAGTAACATGATAGAATTTTTGTTTTTAAAACACCAACTTGCTGCTTGAAGGGAAGCAAGAGCAAAGCAAGAAGACCAGTTAGGGGCTCCCCTGGTGGCACAGTGGTTGAGAGTCCGCCTGCCGATGCAGGGGACGCGGGTTCGTGCCCCGGTCCAGGAAGATCCCACATGCCGCAGAGCACCTGGGCCCGTGAGCCATGGCCGCTGAGCCTGCACGTCCGGAGCCTGTGCTCCGCAACGGGAGGGGCCACAACAGTGGGAGGCCCGCGTACCGCAAAAAAAAAAAGAAGAAGACCAGTTATCTAATGCCTACACTGGACTACAAATAACAGTAGTGTGGATTAGGACATGGCAGTAGAGATGGATCAACGTGGGTAAGTCACTTTATTTTAGAGAGAGAGTTCATCAAACCCAACAGGTTAAATGTGGAGCCTGAGGGGAAAGGAAGAGAGCTCAAGGATGACGCTAGATTTTCTACTTAAGCATCTGGGGACCTGTTATTTACTGAGGTGTTAAGAGACTGGGAGAGGAAGAGATTAAGGGCAGAAACTCAAGAGTTTGGTTTTAGACATATTAAGTTTGAAGTGCCTATTGGATGTCTAAATGCATCTAAGTCAGCTTGGATACCTCAGGAGACAACATTGAAAGTTTGTTGGGACTTCCCTGGCAGTCTAGTGGTTAGGACTCGACGCTTCCACTGCAAGGGGCACAGGTTTGATCCCTGGTCAGGGAACTAAGATCCCTCATGCCATGCGGCACGGCCAAAATAAATAAATAAATACATAGATAAATGTGTTAAAAAAAAAGAAAAGAAAAGAAAGTTTGTGTAGTGGAGGAGGAACCAGTAGAGAGACTAAGAAGAATTTGCAAGATAAGAGGAAAACCAGGAGAGAATGGTATGAAGCCCTTGGGAAATTATTTCAAGAAGAAAGGGGTGGTCAGCATTTTCAGTGCTGCTGAGAGGTATGTGGGTCAAGGGGGGATATACTTGGGATTTTTTTGTTTAAGATATAAAGGTACTAGAGTATGTTTTGGGGAGTGATACAATAAAAGTGAGAAATAGATGCTAAAGCAGAGAGAAAATTGCAGGAGCAAGTCAGAGAGGATGAGGGGATTGTTGGAGAGGAAAAAACCTTTCTCCCACCCTCTCATGCTCAGTCCCTGGGGGCCTGTGAATTAACAGGCAAAATACAGATTAACAAGAGAAGTTTATTCATATGGGAAATTACAAAAGACGTAGTCCTGTGATTGGTTACAGTTAGAGGAAAAGGGAGGAAGGAGAAAAAGCCTCTCTGGGAAGAACAAATGGGTTTCTTTAGGAAATATATACAAAGGGGTTTCTAGGAGAATAAACAGGAGATGAGAAAGTTTGTGGTAATATTTATTCATGCAAGTGCAAATGGTCTTTCCATCTTCCTCATGGCTATTTAAAACTTCCCTGGAGTGGGGGTTTATGGTAGGTTTCCTCTTGGTCTCCTTCCTAGGAATAAAAGCCACCCTGAAGAGGGAATTTATGGCAGCCTCATTGCCCAGAAGTTTCTGCTTTTAGTCAGATAAGGAAAGCTCTGATAAGGCTTCTTTCTGCACCTGTTGAATCCTAAACATCTTCAGCTTGAACTAGTTTGCATACCAGCTTTGGGATTCTGAGTGGTTTAGGATCCCCATGCAACCCAAGCCCAAGTAACCTTTGTTAGGAAGACACGCTTTCCATTTTAACAGGAGGGAAGAGAGTTACAAATAAGCACAGACTAAAGTCAATGGCTGAGAGAAGTGGGATTGCAGGAGGTTTAAGGAGAGAGAAAGTCCACAGGAATAGCCTAGTAGGAAAGCAAACAGTAGGTTCACGTGGTAGGATGGTCAGGCAGTGCTAAGGCAGCCTCCATCCCAGTTGTCAGATCTTCAGCAAAATGCTCTCTCTCCGGTGCAGGTTCTGAGAGGAGAGAGAGCCGAATTCAATTGGTTGGAGTTTGGAGATGGAGAGCTTGTTAAAGTACTTTGCAAGGGAGCCAATATATAACGAGGCACTTGACAAAGCCCTTTGACAATATGCCAGAGTTGGGTGGTGCTGATAAATTGATGGGAGCAGCTAAGGTGAAAGAAAACTTAACGTGGTGACCAGAGCCCAGGAGTAAAAGCTTGGGAAACCCTTGCATGGACCTTCCTTCCCATCACTGATAGGTTTCCCATAGCCCTTCTCCACCCAGACCTTGAAAGAAGCGTATTGGTCACGGCATCTATCCTCTGATAGAATTTTGCAGATGAGGAAATGAGGCCTTGGGGTAAAATAACTTGCTCATATACTGACAGCTAATTTGATCAGAACAGAAATAAAGAGCCAGACCTAACTTTCTGTGATCCCTTCACTCCATCATGGGTTGGTCATGTTGTATGACTACTTAGCTCATAAATGTTACAATGCTAGATTCTTTAGATACTAATGATCAAACAATTTTAAATGACAGATTAGTAACTTTTCTATTAGTGAGTTTGGGGAAGATATAAGGTAGAGAGAGAGCCTAACTCTCTTGTTAACAGATTTATAGAAGACTGATTTTCTAAGACTTCAGTCCCAAGTTACTCAAAATGTTGTCGTTTTTTAAGTAACAGATATTTTAGAACTTGGGGGGAGAAAAGATATACTTTTCAAAGTTCCAAGAACATCATACATTTTGCACAGCACATTTTTATAAGGTGTGTTTTGATGAGTCATTCATTTTTATCCTCTCATTGATCCTTTCACAGATTCCGAATGGAAATGCATCAGAACTTATTTTTAACACAGTGCATATAAAAGATGCAGGCTTTTATGTCTGTCGAGTTAATAATAATTTCACCTTCGAATTTAGCCAGTGGTCACAGCTGGATGTTTGTGATGTCACAGAAGTAACAGAAAGCTTCCAGAGTAAGTGATAAAGTAACCTGAATGCTGGGATGGGAATTGCCTTTTTTTTAATTTTATTTTAAATGTTTACTTTTAAATAAATAACTTCAAAGTATCAAAGATAGTACTCACATGTGTACTTCACCCAATATAATGTCACCAGTCGATAATATTTTATCCCATAGCCCATGTGATGGATAGATAGACAGACAAGACGGACATGTAGATGTCTTGGGCTGACATGACCTTTCTCAGTCTGGCCCTGCTGCTGACCTAGTCAAACTTGCCACCTTTCATGGGTCTGGATGTTGTGGTCCCTGGTTTTGGAAGAGAAGAGAAATCTAATGCCGTCTTGCTCACTTTTCAGTTCCTTTCTATACTTTTTCTCCCAAACTATTGTATTACTTCTAAAAACTTGTGTCGTGGAATAAAGACCATCTATAGAGTTGCAGTAGGCATGACAGGGCACATAGTGCATCGTTTGCTGCAGTGAAGCATTTCATCCAACTGGTTTTCTACTTTTGCCATCCATCTTTTTAGTCCAATAACTAGTATTGATCAAGGAAAAAACCCCGTGTACTCTAAAGAGTAGCCAGCAGGTATTATTTTTTCACACAAACAGTCAAGAACCATATTTGTCATTTTTGCTAGACAAAAAGAATGAGGGAAACAGACTTTTTGTTGCCAATTTGTCTGTTTGCCATTCTTCTCTCAATTTAGCTTTTCCTACACCCGAATAAAGTCTCTAGAAATAGTCATGATTAATTGAGTGATATATGTTTTCCTAGAATATTTCTGTGTATGTAATTAATATGTTTATAAATGGAATCTTATTCATTCAACAAATATTATTGATCACCTGCAATGTGCTAGACACTGAGTTTCATTGTTACTGGATCACATTGACAAGCCTTCTGTCCTTAAGGCCCTTAGAGAGTAACAGATGAGCGTTCAATAGATAACGCTTAACCCATCCATATTTATTCAGTGCTAATAACAAAACTCCTAATTTCAAGAAGGCAAGTTAAATGAAACAGCAGAACGTAGAGCTTTCTGTTTTGGACAGAAACATCACTCAAGATGTTTATGTCCTTTGCTCCCACCGAAAACTCTGTGGCCAAACACATTTAGAAACCACTTAAACTATTTTCCCCTCTTAAATACACAATGCTTACTAACACTTGGAAAACTGAGAAGTCCTGCAATAAAGACATCTGTTTAACTTTGTTTAACCCAGAATGTTCTAAACTTATTTGTCTATAGCATCCTTTTATCCACAGAACATCTCTTAATATTTCTAGATGTGCTACAGTTTTATGAAACATCATTTGGGAGATGCTATTGAAGATTGTAAAAAAAAAAAAAGATGGATGAACTTGAAAACTTTTTTTAATTAAAAAAAATTTTTTTAACCTAGAGATTTTATTTATGTTCCGTGATATTTTTCTTTTAATTTAAGGAAGTTTGGATGGCGTCTCTGACTCTAAGTTGCAAATCTGTATTGAACCAAAGTCCCAAAAGCTGATGCCTGGCAGCACGTTGATCCTACAGTGTGTTGCTGTTGGAAGCCCCATTCCTCACTACCAGTGGTTCAAAAATGAATCACCATTAACACATGAGACAAAAAAGCTATACATGGTAGGAAGTTGGCCTTGGGGATATTTGGGGGGGTTAATATGTAAAATAAATAGTATAATTGAAAATTACAGTGAATATTAAAATTCATATTCTTTGGGGTGTTTTAATGTTTTCAGTATTTTTTCAAGTTCTTTATTATCTAATATTAATTGATTCTTATATTTGCAAAAGGGCTAGAACACCAGCCCACATGTAAGTGCTTGTATGAAAAATGTCAAACAGTATTGCATCAGACTCACCACTGTTAGATTCATTGTATTATTTCCTTGCTAATATTTGACCTAATGAATGGAAATAATCTAGGAATGTCTGAAATGTTAGGATTTGTAGGTTTAAAAAAAAACAAACTCAAAATAACTTTCTCCAAGCCACTTAAATTAAAATTGAGGAAATGTGAGCGTGTTCTAATATTGATACAGGTGCCTTACGTGGATTTGGAGCATCAAGGAACCTATTGGTGTCGTGTATATAATGATCGAGACAGTCAAAACAGCAAGAAAGTAGAAGTCATTGTAGGTAAGCAGTATCGCTCAGTATTCTGACAGACGGAGCGATATAAAATGAAGTGTTTGAACAGCGGAAATTCTGTTCACCCATTGAATTTAATGGTATGTTAAACAAAATAACTGCTGATGCTTAAGTAGAAATTTGAGAGCATACATTACTAAAACTCCTAATCAGCATTCACACACAAAGAGCAGAATGAACTGTAAAAAAGGCTATTTTATTGGGACCGTTTTCATAATTTTTTTAGTTTTATAGTTTATGTTAAACATTTATGGCAAAAATGTATTCCTTAAAGCTTTAGCTAAAAAAAAAAAAAAAAAACCTTGATTTAGGGGAAAAAGATTTTTAATAAACCATTTTTTCAAAAAAATCACAGGCATATAAAGGAAAGAATGATTATTAACCAACAATCCCTCTATGAAGTGCATAATTTGGGGGTGTGTTCTAGTTAAACTTTAGCAAAAAAAAAAAAAACCTTGATTTAGGGGAAAAAGATTTTTAATAAACCATTTTTTCAAAAAAATCACAGGCATATAAAGGAAAGAATGATTATTAACCAACAATCCCTCTATGAAGTGCATAATTTGGGGGTGTGTTCTAGTTCAGCTTAATGCATTTAGTTATGTTGTCAGTAGGAGGAGATATTGATGCATATGTTGGTTTGTCAACATATTTCTGTGCTACTTATCTCTGCTTGATGGCTGCCCTTCCTAAGATCATGAATTACAATATATTCACATTTGTTTTCTCTGAAACAAGGAAGAACAGATGTGGCAGTGGAGTGCACTGAAGGTAGTGTAATCCTTTGGTTTGAAACCAAATATCCCGCATGCTCGTTCCTCTTGGGATTGGTGGAGTGCCCTGGTTTACTGAGTGCAGTGATGGAAAAAATACTAGCTATAAGAAAAAATTTTGATAGAAGGATACTGTATCTTAGTCTTTGAGGGTCAATAAATTACCAGAGACACTATTAAACTGACATTAATTAAAACAACTAATTTTTATTGTAAAGCAATTATACTCCAATAAAGATGTTTAAAAAAATCTAATTTTTAATTGATTTTCTATTGTATATAAAAATAAAGTTCCTGGGACTTCCCTGTCCAGTGGTTAAGACTCTGCACTTCCACAGCAGGGGGTGTAGGTGCAATCCCTGGTGGGGGAACTAAGATGCCATATGCTGCATGGTGTGGCCAAAAAATTAAAAAATAAAGCTCCTGTACAACACCTTATGAATAGTGAACAGTTGCAAGTAATTCTTAATGTTAATTATCTTCATAAAATTTGTAAAAAATACATGGCTATACTGTCATGGATAGTTGTTTAGATTATTTTATCTATCCTTTAGCCATGGTAAGATGCCTCTCAAATGCAAATGTAATTTCTATAACAGTTTCAGGACAGGAGATTTATTGTTTAACGCATGCTTTAGCAAATATTAAATATCCTGTTTTAATATAAAATTTATAAGATCCATTTTTTGAAGCTACAAGGCTGAAGACTATATATTATGGTAAAAGTGACATGGTAGATTAAAGAGAACTGAATGTTACTTTAACATAAACTTTTATCTTGTTTTAATTAACCAAAGCCTTGCACATAAGTTGTAGTGAGTAAATTTTAAAACTTAAATTACCTTCCCCTAGTGTGATGTCACTGTT
Organism: Lipotes vexillifer; assembly: GCF_000442215.2. Classification (NCBI taxonomy): domain Eukaryota; kingdom Metazoa; phylum Chordata; class Mammalia; order Artiodactyla; family Lipotidae; genus Lipotes; species Lipotes vexillifer. The sequence goes on from NW_006775678.1 coordinate 1,087,919, forward strand.
TTGCAAAATTAGGTTTGTGGATAGCAAAGTATTTTTTCAATTTCTGCCTCTTTATTATAAACCCTTAGGCTCTACTTGAGCAAAGTAAAAAAATAATGTTAAACCTTATGTTTCCTGGTTTTCCTGTCCTTCATACTGCTATGGTGTCACTTTGACATACTATAATTACTGTTTTCATCCCAGTCATAGTTGTGGACAGGAATTCTCTAGCATAAAGCAGTTCTAATCCTGTGGCCTATGGGCTCTACATGCGGGAATCTATGTAAAGAAATCCTAACCAAACTCTCCTTCCTTCTCATTTTTCACCTAATTGCATGATTTTTAAAACCTCCTAACATTGGAGACCTCCAAGAATAAACATAAACTAGCATTGCTGTTCAGCTTCTGGGCAATGCATGTATATTACCACCTTGCTGCTTCTTTACCTGCAAGATTCTTCCTATAATTTTTGCAGTGGCAAACACACTATTAAGTAATAACTTTCAGATAAATCTGTTCCAAACACAGATGAAAATCCAACTATGAAACTACTCCAAAAATTTCAGATGGAAAAATTAGATCCAACTCTTCTTTTCTAAAAAAGTCTGCAAAGTTGAGGCATTTATTATAGTTGGTGGAGTGGCACATGTTAACAATGTCCCAACATACCATATCTTTTTTTACCTGTAGAACATGATGTGATCTATTTTATGTGCTTTGTTAAAGATACTTGATCAGGAGAAGGGGTAGGGGGTTGAATAGGTGGAGCTCAGGGGATTTTTTTAGGGCAGTGAAAATATTCTATATGGCAGCTGTAGTGGTAAATACATATATGCAGGTTTTAAATGGTTTAGGAAGGTCAGAGGAGGGGGATCCCAGGATGGAACACAGAATATGACAAAAGAATCTAAACCTATTGCAAGTGTATGAAGCAACCTCACTGATTATGGGATGGAAGAACAGGTGCTAACCTAAGTACCTGGGAATGAGTGAACACAGAAGGCAGAAGAAATTGTACAGAACCCTGTACTCTAGCTGATACCACTCTGTAGTTGATTTTATATCTCACAGAAGTTACTGCATAATATTTTATGAATAGTATGGCATTTATAATTTATTGTGAATGTTAATTTTTATCTTCACACAATTTGTAAAGGAAAAATAGATGGCTATAATGTCATAGGTATTTGCTTAGATGATTTTCTTTCTGTTAGCCAGGCTCTACAGGCTAACAATTCTGAAACCACTATACCTCCAAAAACACATTCCACCAATATAACCAGGAGAAAAACATCAGACGTATCCCGATTTACAGACATTCTACAAAATACCTCACCCACCGATAATCCTCAAAACTGTCACTGTCGTCAAAAACAAGGAAAGTCTGAGAAACTGTCACAGCAAAGAGGAGCCCAAGGAGACACAAGTAAACGTGATGTGGTGTCCCGAATGGGGTCCTGGAACAAAAAAGAACATTAATGGTTCATTAATTGTGACAAATACGCCTTACTAACAACAGATGTTAGAAATAGGGACACCAGGTGTGGGTGTCTGTAGAAACTCTCTGTAGTGTCTTCACGATAGTTCTGTAAATCTTGAACTGTTCTAAAATTAAGTTTATTCTCAAAAATATCATTTGAGGTTTTTAATTAGTTTCATGAAGTGTATAGTCGAGGCCATAGACAAACCTGTCTCTTGATTGTTTTCATCCAATAATTGGCCAGAATATCTAAAACTTTGATCAGATTAAGAATGAGTCTATTTAGCTTTTTGTCATTTAATGAAAGTAGTAATAGCTCAGAGGTCCTAACTGAGGTCCACAACCACATTCTCTCCTCTTCACAGTTTGACTGCATGACTTCTCCTTTATGGCATTTTAAAAGTTCTAACCTGATAAGACATTATAACACGATTCAACAGTGCAAGAATCAACTTCTTTTGTCAGTCTTACTATCATTGGCAGATTATTTAAAGGTTATTTAAATCTATTTAAATTATGTAAAGATTATTTAATCTATTTTCTCTTATTTTATTTTAGATGAATTAAATAATCTCGGGCATCCCGGTGAGTAATACAAACATTGAAACATTAGCTTTAGATATTTCGTTTTTGAATGCGGTAACTTAAAGATACTATAGATATTCTCTATCATTGTAGTAACTCTGTATCATAAAAAGGCAGTTAAATGGGGAAATGCATACCTTTAATTTGAAAGATAAGAAGCAGCCTTTGAAAGAGTGACAGGAGTAACATCTCTGAACTCACCAGACCCCTGGGTCCTTGTTCAAAGCTGCTCAGTCATTGAACACATCTGAACTAGTTGGGTGGGTGTCTGTAACTGAAGTAAAATTATTGTTAGTGCTGTACAGATGAGTAGTTAGTCATTGACCATTAAGAGACTGACAGTTGGCAGGAGTATTTATCATTCTTTGGCCAGTTTTAATCAGAACAGATTTCTGAACAAGTTAAGCTAAAGGGAAGCCTTACCTGAGATGAAAGGCATAGTAATAATGAGGACTCCATAAAGACCGAGGACATCAGTCCAGGCTGTGGGCATTCTGAAAGGCACTGATGGAACCTGTGACTATCTGAAAATAAAACCTCACAGGAGTACAATAAGAAGGTAGTTATATGTATCAGTTAATATATGTAGAGATCCCTCTTATTTCTTGACATGTTATTTCTCATAGTTTTAGCACCATGACGAGTTTGCTTAGTTTTGTGCCCATATTTTGTTAATAAACATCTGTTATTGTGAGTGATGATTGAGCTGTGCTGATTACACATAAGCCAGTGAGACAAACCAGAATGCCACTGTTACCCGCATGTCATTCCT
>NW_006775678.1:1090744-1091401 GCF_000442215.2 Lipotes vexillifer
CTCGAGCTCCAGGAAGCCCCTCTGAGACTTGCTTCAAGCACCCAAAACTAAGTGGTGTTGGAGAACCACCCTCGTCATGTAGCTAGTTGCTTCTCTTGATCTGGTTAGGAATCCCCTTTTCCTAAATTTGTCTGTTATTTCATGCCCTTCAACGAACATTATGAAAAGCTATTTCAGGAAAACTTTTGCAAACCAGCACCACTAAGCTTCTAAAATTTTCCTGACCTCCTTTTTCATTATATCGTTACTCCTCAAGAATTAGAAACACCAAGAAATTTAGTTAAAAAGAATTTAATATATTTTTTAGTGGACTCTCGTAGCATATATATTATTAAAAATGCAAACACTCTGTCTATAGTAAGAGACACATTACTGACTGAACTCCATCTTTCCCTGCATCTCTTCCTGCATGGTCCTTGAGAGTGGGAGGTATTTCATTTTATGTATAGTTGATGGCAAAGAGGGTGACCATGGAATGAGATTGCCTAGCTTGAAAACATTGGGCAAGTGACTCAGTCTTTCTCTGCCTCAGATTCCTTATTTGTATAATGGAGGTAATAATAGTACATACCTCATAAATTGAGATAATTTAAATCAGTTATATTTACAGCACGTACAGCAGTCCCACGCCATCGTTCAGTAGATGTTAAATTCCTG
>NW_006775678.1:1091411-1120782 GCF_000442215.2 Lipotes vexillifer
CACCACCAACCATTTTCAGATTGTAATTTCTACCTAACGTGTTAAAGAGTATCACCCCCAGCTGTGGTAATCAGTTACCAGAGACATTCTCCTGCCCCGATTCAGACTCTTGTCCATCTAGGTACATGTTTTTAATCAAGAACCTGAAAACCTTAAAAATCATAAATTAGCTGTTAGAAACCACATTCTGCCCTTCAGTGCTGCAGATGTGATTGTTCATTGTTTCCGTATCTCTCTAACCCCGAAGATGTATCATGGATAACAGCTCCTTATCTTTTTGCATTTTTACCTTTCTATAGATAATAAAGAGCAAACAGTTGACCAACCTTTGGGTGAGTAGAGCTTTAAAATGCTTAATCAAAATATAATTGTAAAAAAAAAAAATATATATATATATATATATATAATTGTAGCATGTAACTATTTTTTGGGGATCATAAAGGGCTTTGAGACTTCATTCTGCCCTTCAGTGCTGCAGATGTGATTGTTCATTGTTTCCGTATCTCTCTAACCCCGAAGATGTATCATGGATAACAGCTCCTTATCTTTTTGCATTTTTACCTTTCTATAGATAATAAAGAGCAAACAGTTGACCAACCTTTGGGTGAGTAGAGCTTTAAAATGCTTAATCAAAATATAATTGTAAAAAAAAAAAAATATATATATATATATATATATAATTGTAGCATGTAACTCTTTTATGGGGATCATGAAGGGATTTGAGACTTTTTAAATTGACAACTTTTATAAATATTTGAAAAACATCGAAACCAAATGTTTTATTTTGGATATTTATACAAGAAATTATAGAATAGGAGACTTTAAAAGATTATGAATTCAGTTTCAGGGACCAAATCAGCTTCTGTGGAGTGATTTCTGTGTTTGTCAATGTGCAAACAAATATACATATAGACAATAAGAAACATGTATAGGTCACATAAAAGTGAGTAATACTATATCTTGGTGGAGTTAGAGGTTAGGAAAGCACCAAAGAGGCTGCAATAGCAGCTCTACATGTTGAAGGATGAATAGGAGAAGGGCCTTCCAGATAGAGGGAACGTGAAATCCTAAGTAAACTTCGTAGAGAATGAATACAGGGCGCCTGTTGTATTTGGGGAGTTGCAGGTAACAAACGATTCTCTAGAACGTGAAGAGAAGGAGCCTGGAGAAGCAGGGTGAGACCAGGTCTTGAGGAGCCCCATTTCTCAGACAAGCTATTGGAAGGAAACTTGATAGAGGGGTGAGATTTGTCCCTCTGAAAGGCCAGTCTAGTATCGGTGTAGAAAATAAACTGGAGGGAGACATTGTTTAGGTTAGGAGAACAACTGAGACTGTTGCAATGGTCTAGATAAGAAATAATGGGAATCTAAACCAGGGTGGTACCAAGACCATGCAGAAGAAGACAGAACAAATTCAGAAGACCTTGAGGTGATGGAATCAGTAAGCTGTTTTCATCACCTCACTATAGGGTATAAAAAGTACAGCAGGATCACCATGCCTGCTCAGATTCTTGCTGGACCACTAGGCAGGTGGTGATACAGCCCACTGAGTTAGAGGATACAGAATCAAAAGCAAGATTCAAAGGATAGATGACCCTCATTTGGGGACCTAACCGGTTTGAGGTATCTGTGTCGCGTCTAGGCGGAGATACACAGCAGGCAATTGTGCACGTGGATCTGGAACTCTAAGGAGAGGCCAGGCTCAGAGATACAGTCATGAGCGTCATCAGCATAGAGGTGGAGGCTGACACCGTGAAGGGTAGCATAACATGGGATTGCTCAGCCCATGGAGAAAAGGGCACTGATTGGGGAAGGGGGATGGCCCACACAGTGTTTAACAATTAGAATCAGTTGTCACTGATCAGATAGCATGTATAAATTTAGGTTTCTAGATTCTCCTGAAAATGGTAGATTTTGAGTGAGAGCTGTCAGTTGTGCTGAAATAGTGGCTGTCCCTGTAAAAGGGCACGTGCCCCTGTTTTCCTGTCATGTACTGTTCTCAGTCTGCTTCACTCACTCCCTCTCTCTCCTCCCCTCCTTCCCCACATGGTCTCACCAGGTAGTTAAATTTCTTTACGTGGTGGCTGAATCCCCAAACCGGAAACTCTCTGGACTTAAGGTTGAGACCCAGAACTGGCAGAGTGTCAGACTACATTATGCTCAGAGAGAACCACAGGCGAGCCCGGATTTGGAGCCGGGGGCAGGGGCCAGGGTGAGGGTGACCACACTGCTTAAAGACAAGGAAGCCATGGTTCCGCAGGGGCTGCCTCTTAACCACAAGCTGGAAAGGCAGCCTGGATTAGAATATGAATGGTTTTGTCTAAGGAACTTGAACTTTATTTTGTAGGACATAGAAATTAAAAGATCTGATGCATGAAACCAACAAGGACTGTATATTCACCCAGTCAAAGTTGATGTTAATACTCAATCACTGATCGATGGCCAAAGGTTTTTTTTTTTTTTAAACACTTATATAGCACTTAATATGTACCAGGTCCTTTTCCAGTTGCTTATGAATATTAACTCATTTTGGACGAGATGAGTAATACACTATTAGAATAATCAGACATAAAAGTAATGATGTAACTTGTACCAGTTTTTAAAGAATACATTTCATTAAACTTTGGAAGACGTCTAGGATCATGTAGTTAAAATCTCTTTCTGGGGCTTCCCTGGTGGCGCAGTGGTTGAGAGTCCGCCTGGCGATGCAGGGGACACGGGTTCGTGCCCCGGTCCGGGAAGATCCCACATGCCGCGGAGCGGCTGGGCCCGTGAGCCACGGCCGCTGAGCCTGCGCGTCCGGAGCCTGTGCTCCGCAACGGGATAGGCCACAACAGTGAGAGGCCCGCGTACCGCAAAAAAAAAAAAATCTCTTTCTGAAGTTGTTTTATCCTGTTGCTTAATCAACTGGTGTTTGTGTTTCCTTTTTCCAGTGAATGGTTTGTGTTCAAGAAGTTGTGGGTGGCTCTTACAGTAAATGTTTTTCTACAGAAAATTTCTTCCATTTATTTTATCACTTGAAAACCATCATAAGTCGCTTATATAGTTGCTATTTTGAAGTTTTCTTTGATTCCTCACTCTTATCTCCTCAACTTCAAATTTTACTGTTTCTTTCTCTGTCATAACTCTAAAGTCTGACTTTTCCTTTCCCTTTCTACAACCAATTCCTGGAATGAGACTTTGTCACCTCTCATTTCGACCACTGCAGTCTGCTTCTCTGTTCTAAATCCACCCCAGTTCACCTATCGTTCAGGAACTGGTTTGCAAGTAGAGTGGGCAAGGTAAGTTCCCTACCCATCGTCTTTATTACCATCAAGCTCAAAATGCTCCAAGACGGTTTAGGAACTAGCTGTTAAAAATTATCCTTGGGGAAAAGTTTTTGAAGAGTTATGGTCAATTATTGATACACACATTTTAAGCCCCATAGTTCTCAAATTGCTGAACCCTTGCATTCTTTTTTTTTTCTTTTTAATTAATTTATTTATTTATATATTTATTTATTTTTGGCTGTGTTGGGTCTTCATTGCTGTACGTGGGCTTTTCTCTAGTTGCAGCGAGCAGGGGCTACTCTTCATTGCGGTGTGCGGGCTTCTCATTGTCATGGCTTCTCTTGTTGCGGAGCACAGGCTCTAGGCGCGCAGGCTTCAGTAGTTGTGGCATGTGGGCTCAGCAGCTGTGGCTTGGGGGCTCTTGAGCTCAGGCTCAGTAGTTGTGGTGCACAGGCTTAGTTGCTCCGCGGCATGTGGGATCTTCCCGGACCAGGGCTCGAACACATGTCCCTTGTATTGGCAGGCGGATTCTTAACCACTGCGCCACCAGGGAAGCCCTGAACCCTTGCATTCTATAAATAATACCAAGTGTTCCTTCCAAACAGATAACAAAACTAGTGAATAAATAATCGATCTTAGCAGAAACAGCCTGTATGGTTAGTTTGACAACTGTTCCCCCAACCAAAAACCCCAGTGATTTTTTTCTGTTACATACCTTTATAATTGTTTTCTGCCAACAGAAAATTTAAATCTAATATATATCCTAAACTATCATAATATCCCACCACGAAACCCACGATGCTTTGCAGACACTTTACTACTTAAATCGCATTGGGAACCCCATGATTTGGACTGTAATGATGTCAGCCAGTGACCACACATCCTCCACCTCCTCTCACTTAGGAGCAGATTGAACTGAGTCCATCAGTGTATTGACATTGGCTCTGAACTCTGATAGGGTTGATGGGCTCAGAAAAACATGCTCTGAAATTTTTCTGTGGATTAGCCAGCTGAAGTGTTCCTATATAGTGGGTAAATTGGTGTAAAAGTACATTTCTAGTTTATTTAAGAAGAAACTTTAAAAAAAAAAAAAAGGAAATACAAGTGATCATGTTTTATACTGCCTCCTAATTGAAATCCATCTGAGTATTCTCAACTTTTTTTATTGAGTTTTAAAACTAAAGGCAGTTTAGTAGAGGCTTTATGTCTCAATTTACTTATTTATTAAATAGTCTTGAAAATTGGCCTTTTCTTTGGAATAGAAGAAGAGATTATCATTTGTACAGGACTTGAAGTGACTTTTATTGAGTTAGAAATGTGGCTTAAGTATCATTTCATTTTTTTCAGAAATGTGTATACTCATAAGAATAGGCAATTAGCAAGAAATCTCTGAAAATGTCAATGTAGAATAAAGATACCATGACAAGGGGAATTCCCTGGCCGTCCAGCAGTTAGGATTCGGCGCTTTCACTGCCGAGGGCCCGGGTTCAATCCCTGGTTGCACAAGCCGTGCGGCGAGGCCAAAGAAACAAAAAAAAGATACCATGACAGAAGTATTGAGGATTTTCACAAAGTGGGGTATTCTGCCACTTTGAGAGGGTCACATTCTTTTAGTTGGTGCTAGTTTTTCTCCAGACCTTGTTTAACCCTAGACTTAAATGCTCTGTGGAAAGAGAAGAAATTCCACCAGAGATTTTTGGTGACATTTAATCATCTTAACGATTTGAAGCATCTGAAATTAGATTACATATTGTAACCATCAAGTCAGCAATGTGATTATTTGTGCCTGTTTCAATTGCATAGGAGTGATATCCATATTAATTTATAAATAAGCTACTTAGCAGCACTTTGTGACAAAGGCTGGTCACCAAGTCCTGGCCAGCGTCAGTCTGGGACTGCCACGTGCTCCTGTTACACCTTCTCTGCTGCTTTCTGGTGTCTCCATCATGGATTTAGACCGTAACGTGCTGCACACACCCCACTGTCAGCCCTTGAGAAAAACATCATGACAGGTTCCTGTTGTCATGGCACAGTCTCGAGTCTTTAACCTTTAACCCCGCCCGCGACTAGCAAAAGTACAGTTCTGAAGACCTTTTATGCACTAAGCTATGCTCAGCCTTCCACAACTCTTTTGGACTAGCTATATACCAGATAAAGCCAGCTGGTACTTTTAAAGGCACAGGTGTGGATCTTTTTGCCTCTTACAAACAGAACAACTTTTTGTATGAGACCACGTCCTTGAGCAAAGCCTCAGTTCACTAAGGTCACAGATTGAACTGCTAAGATATTCATACAAAAAGTCTTCATGCAGCCCTGAGGTAACTGCATCTCACCCAAACATGAAATTTTTTTTAAAGAAGCTAACAGGAGACAGTACATCAACTGAAAATTTAAAAATACAGTATTTGTTAAACTCCTGCTTTTCCCTCCTCTTTGGTATTTCCCCTTATCTGCTCTGATGGGAATTCTTCCTTTCCCTCTTTTTGGTATTTCTTTTGTTTCTAGCCTGTTCCATTGTCAGCAAAACAGAACCTAATTTGATGGGAACCCAATTCCAAACATTCTTTGTTTAAATTTGCTCTAAAAGTCTATATTGAATATTCTTTCCTTCTGTTGTAAATCAGTAAAAGTATTACTTTAATATTAGTTACTATTATGCTTCATACACAGCTAATATCCTTTGCCTGGTTCTCAAAAGCATCAATTAATTTCAGTTGTTTGATTCATCAGCCTCTGTATTCCTCGATGGAGTTTATTGGTCTGCTATGTAAGGTGATCACTCTAAAATGAAATTAAATAATGAAATCTTATTTGTAAAGCATTTTATTAGGTTTTATTTTAATTTTTATATCCTCCTTTAAATTTCCCCCCCCTTTTTTTTTAAATAGCAAAGGACAAGGTTGCTCTTTTGATAGGAAATATGAATTACTGGGAGCACCCCAAGCTTAAAGCTCCTTTGGTGGATGTGTATGAATTGACCAACTTGTTAAGACAGCTAGATTTCAAAGTCGTTTCACTGCTGGATCTTACTGAATATGAGATGCGTAATGCCGTGGATGAATTTTTACTGCTTTTAGACAAAGGAGTCTATGGTAAGATGTTTATCATCTTTGCTCTTATAATTATCCACTATTTTTCTTGTATAAGTTAGGTTAAGAGTTAAAAAACAGAGAAAGGCATGGTAAACGGATTGTTGAAAAGTTTTATTCTTGTAATGAAAGATGGATTTTGATCTTCATTCCATAGTTCCATATGACTAATTAGCTTGATGTCTTTACTTTCATGTGTCAAAAGAATGTTGTTCTTACTAGAATTCTTACCTATCTTACGTGATTTAGTTTTATTGACTACGAGAGCTACAGTATAGTAAAGTTCAGTGACCAAATAGCAAATTGTGTATTCATATATGTAAAATATTACTCTGTGTGTGTGTGTGTGCGTGTGTTTAGCGTACAAAATGCTGTAACCGAATGAACATTTCACGTTTGTTTCCTTTTTCTAACTATTGCATAGTATTTTCAGGTCTTTTAGTGGGAACTACAATAGAATTTAACAAGAAAATGTTGGTGAGTGAGACATATGAAAACAATCAGTAAACTAAAGTGTTATGCAAATACAGTTAAAGATGGACCTCCACAAAAATTCTAACAGTAAATTTTTAATGGTTTTTCTCATTCTTTTAAATATGTTAAGAACACTACATATATGTCAGTGATTCTTTAAAGAGAGAATATGCTGTCAGTAGTAAGTAATTTCTTTGGTAATTTCTTTCTTTTAGTGGGCATAACCACGAGCATGGAACGGCCAAACGTTGTGCTATGAGCCATGTTTCTCAGAGTTGTGCTCACCACGATGTTGTGTAATAACATTCAACTGCCAGGAAAGTGACATTTCCAGGCCTGTTGTCAGGATGCCACCGATAAACAAAGCGTCGATTTGGCTTCTATATCTTTCCAATTATTTTACTTCAGTAATTTCTAAATTTAGCCTTTTTACTTCTAATTAGAGTCATATGATGAGGCAAGCTTGGTACAATTGCTGAAGGTTCTCAAAGTAGAATTTTTAATGGAAGAAAATATTTTTTTCAAGATGTAACACATTACTGTATGTGGGATGAGGGAAAGTCTTAAAATCGTACTAAATAAGTTTTAAATGAGTTTCTTCTTAAGTAATAAGGATTACAGTTGTTAGGCAAGTGAATCAACAAATTAAATCTCTCAGATTTGGGATTTCAACTATTATGCTGACGTTTTAATAACATAATCTTGTTTATGAGTATATAAAGTGATGAATCTGGGTGAATCCATTCATTTTTCTTATGAAAATATGGTAGAATATACGATACTAATGTGCCTTTGTGGTAGTTAGTTTATATTTTTAGTCTCTAATAAGGTGGTTGGTTGATTATTTTTATATTACATAATTTATCTCCATTTTTAAGTGCATAGATGGCTTAAACAGGAAAAGGCTTCTAAAACTTCCCCAAAAGTAAGGAGGTAGAAGGAAAAAATATTTACCGACTTAGGTTTTGGGATTGGTGAAGCATTTTAAGAGTGAGGGAATTATATGAAGAATTATGTACTTGATTATTTATTCTCATTTCTTACTAACATTATCATCTTGGCTTTAAGTCCTTTGTTTGGCTTTTTAAATCAAAACTTTTAATTGCCCCTGCAAGCTTGAGAACCAGAAATATTTAAAGTATTGGCAAGAAGAGTTCAGCTTATGCTGAAGCTTTGCCCCAGTATGAAAACCTCAACTTGGAATATGGAATAAATAGGTATATGAAAGCAAAATGGCAGCTTAAGAAAGCTAGAAAAGATGTTTAAATACTACTGATTCATGTCTTAACAGGGTGGCTGCATTATATTTTGAAGTATTGTGAATATCCCAAACATCAGACACATCTACTTTCAATGTAAGTGTGGTAGAGGCCTGAGGGCATAGGCGTTTCCCCTGGACTGCGCCCTGTGTCCAACTGACAGCCCTGGGGGGCCAGGAGTACTTTGCGGGTAGGGGAGGCCGAGGCAGAGGCATAGGAATTTCACATTAGATGTGGGAAACACAGGCATTCAAGTTTATGCCCTTTTGTATTATAGTGCCCTTGGGTTTGTGAGAGAAATAAAAATTAACAGAAAATAAGTAACAATTTTTAAACATATATAAACATTAAAAACACAATCTAAGAACAGGAATAACTGACTTAAATACTACATGTCCTTGAATATAAATAAGGATAAAGATTTCAGTTGTGTAGATAAACTAGGATGGAGAGTAACTACATATTTGGCTTGATATCCACCCTACCTAACACCTTTTTACATTCATCACTTGCTGCAGCTTAGATGTGCTTTGATAGAAAACAAGATTAAAGGAGTCCCCTAGAGTCTGTCATACAGAGTGAAGTAAGTCAGAGAGAGAAAAACAAATACCGTATGCTAACACATATGTAGGGAATCTAAAAAAAAAAAAAAAACGGGTCACGAAGAACCTAGGGGCAGGACGGGAATAAAGACACAGACCTACTAGAGAATGGACTTGAGGATATGGGGAGGGGGAAGGGTAAGCTGGGACAAAGTGAGAGTGGCATGGACATATATATACACTACCAAATGTAAAATAGATAGCTAGTGGGAAGCAGCCACATAGCACAGGGAGATCAGCTCGGTGCTTTGTGTCCACCTAGAGGGGCAGGATAGGGAAGGGGGGAGGGAGGGAGATGCCAGAGGGAAGAGATATGGGGATATATGTATATGTATAGCTGATTCACTTTGTTATAAAGCAGAAACTAACACACCGTTGTAAAGCAATTACACTCCAATAAAGATGTTTTAAAAAATAAATAAATAAAATACAATGCTAATGTCAAAGCTAAAAAGAAAAAAAAAAAAAGATTAAAGGAGTCTGGTCAGAATAAGGCCAAAGCCTCATTCACTCTAGAGGAATCGTTCACATCAGTGTAGCTCAGTGGTTAAGCAACGAACCTGAGAGTAACCAACCCCAGGCTCAGCGCTCTGGCTTTTCTGCTTCCTAGCTGTGTGACTATGACCAAGTTATTTCACTTTTCTAAGCCAAAAAAGGACTTATAAAATGGATAGACTAAATTAATGAAGTTGTTTCAGAATAAGTAAGATAAGATAATCATCCCTGTGTCTGGCACACTAAAAGCGCTCAAAATACTGTAGCTATTGTTGTCATAATTTTCTGAATTCAGATTTTCCTTCACCAATAGATGGGGGATTTGGACAACATTCCACTTCAGGCCTCAATAGAGAAACCCAGCTTTCATCTGTTATTATGTGTTACGGTTCAGTCTAAGATTTCATTTGAAAAAAAAAGAAGGGGTTTTTAAAGTGATAGTGTGGTGAAGTGATGAAAACCAGCACACCAACATTTTATATTTTCTGAGAGTAAAGTTAACTAGAAAGCCAGCAGTAGATAATAAAGAGACAGTATAACATAGCGCAGCAGTTACTCTGGCTGGCATCCCACTTCCTAGGCTATCACTTATTAGTCATGTGAATGTGGGTGAGCTATTAAACCTCCCGGTGTCTCAGCTTTTACATCTGTAAGAGGGGAATGATAACATTGCCTACCTTATTATGAATTATGTGTTGTGAGGATTATAAGATAATAAAAGTAAAGGGCTTTCTTCCAACAGTGCCTGGCGTGTAGTAAGAGCTATGTAGGTCGATGGCGGCAGCGGTGGTGGTCATGGTGGAGCACGTTCTAATCAGAGCCCTGTGCCAGGTGCACTGCAGCTCAACTCAAGTGGGAAAATCTTCCATTTAAACAATTATTTTCTCTGTAGGCAAAAATAAATATCTGTGACAGACTATATGCTTAGAAATCATATTCCCAAGAAATAAAATTCCCAAAAGATCTAATTTATAAGATTGTATTTTTAACCACATTGAATTCTTTGGCATTTTAAAAGAGATCCGTTTTGTCCTATCCTTGAGTAATGAGGGTGGTTAATTAAACGTACAAGTACTACTAGAGATGGAATTTTTAAAATACAGTCATTTGGTCTAGTTATTTAACATAAAAATGCTTAATCTCCTGCAGTATAATTTGTATGTAGACTTTGATACAAAATTCTTATTACACTTTTCATGAATTATTCTGCCGTGGAGAAAAGACATTTTGTTGTCAGTGCCTTAATATCCATGACTGCAGAGCTGGGCATACAGCTCTGAAACATTGGACCACACACTTAGCTTTTCCTGGATGATGGAGACTAAACCTTCCCTTGAAGTTGCTTCTTCTCCCAAGCCAAGTCTTGCTTGAGCCTCCAGATCTACCTCTGCCCTGACCAGTTTGCACTGTTAATTTAATGCAGTCAAGAAGTAATTACTGGGGCTTCCCTGGTGGTGCAGTGGTTGAGAGTCCGTCTGCCGATGCAGGGGACACAGGTTCGTGCCCCGGTCCGGGAAGATCCCACATGCCGTGGAGCGATTGGACCCGTGAGCCATGGCCTCTGGGCCTGCGCGTCCGGAGCCTGTGCTCCACAACGGGAGAGGCCACAACAGTGAGAGCCCCGTGTACCAAAAAATAAATAAATAAATATACAATTCTTTTAAAGTATACAAGTGGTTTTTAGTATATGCACAAAGTTGTGCAGTCACCTAATTCCAGAACATTTTCATCACCCCCCCCCCAAAAAAACCCATATCCATTAGCAGTCACACCTCAGTCCTCCATACCCCAAACTCCTGGCAACAACAAATCACTTTCTGTCTCTGGATTTGTCTATTGAGGACATTTCATATAAATGGAATCGCCCCATGTGCGTCCTTTTGTGTCTGGCTTCTTTCACTTAGCACAGTGTAGTTAAGGTTCATCTGTGGTAGTGTTACTTTTATGGCTAATGACTCATCCATTGTGTGCATATAGAACATTTTATTTATCCATTCATCAGCAGATTGGCATTTAGGCATTTTCCAGTTTTGGGATATTATGAATAGCACTGCTATGAACATTCATGTGCATATTCTTCTGTGGACACTTGTTTTCAGTTCTCCTGGATATTTCCCTTGGAGTGGAATTGCTGGGTCATATAATTCTGAGTTTTGTTTTTTGACGAACTGCCTAACTCCAAAGTGCCTGCACTATTGTATATTCCTGCCAGAAATAAATGAGGTTTCCAATTTCTCTACATCCTTGTCAGCATTTGTTACTGCCTTTTTTATTATAGCCATGCTAATAAGTGTGAAATGGTATCTCATTGTTTTGTTTTGCATGGTTAATGATGTTGGGCATCTTTTCATGTGCTTATTTGCCCTTTGTATATTGTCTTTGGAGAAATGTTTATTCAAATCCTTTGCCCGTTTTGAAATTGGATTGTCTTTTTATTGTTGAATTGAAGAGTTCTTTATATATTCTGCATACAAAGTGCCCTTACAGACATAGGATTCATCCTTACAAATATATATGTCCTTATAGACAGGTAAGTATTTTCTCCCATTCTGTGGGTTGTCTTTTCACTTGATCTTCATGGCTTAGCGAATTAAACCCACTCCCTTTGTCGTGATTTTCAAAATGCTATCTGTTCACTCTTACTTTCATTTCCAGTGATCATTTAATTCCTTGCCAGGCTAGTCTCCTTTCCATTAGCTGTCATTCCAGGCCCAAGCTTTGTTTCTGTGCATCCTGCCTGTAACGCACCTTGCTTTCTCTCTGCCCTTCCAGATCGTACCCTTTCTCTCAAGACCGTCCGTTATTGCTTCACCTTACACTGATATTCCTCTCTGCACTTTATTCATTTCATACAGGGTTGCCCTCATCACCTGATATATGGTATTTAATTAGATGCCGACTTTTCTTTAACTAATAACATGAGCATGCCTGAATGAATTGCAAGACCCTCAGGGCCAGGAGCTCTGTCTTCATTTCTTTTTCATTGTCCTCACTGCCTACATGATAATATTCAGGGCTCACTTGAGGTTGAATAAACCCACACTGAATATATGGGTGTGCCCCTTTTGTCATTTTTTTACCCAAAGTGATACATATGAAAGACCCATTTTTCTCACTTAAATAGGAGTTCAAGAAAAGTAGGCGACCTGGATCCTGCCCTCTAGGGCCACGGGAAGCAAGTTTTCCTGGCCGGTTAAAGCCACATTCTTGCTAGGGGTTAGGGCTGTAACTACAAAGAGTTAGGGTGGCCTCCCTGGTAGTGCAGTGGTTGAGAATCCGCCTGCCAGTGCAGGGGACACGGGTTCGAATACTTGACACTGCAGTGGCTGTTCGTCTGAGTTGTGTTTATTCCTTCATCCATTAAGTACTATACTCCTGCTGTGTGCCAGGAATGCACAGATAAAGGTAAGACTGCCCTGCCCTGAAGAAGTTTCTGGTTTCACAGAGGAGACAGATGAGTCAGCAAAGAGGTCCTTAGCCTTTTTTTGTATTTTAACATCATGAGATAAAACTGCATTCCATATGATACCATTGGTTACAAATGTATTACCTTTATGAATTAAAATACACTTCTGGATAGCATCTTGATGTTGGTTGAAAATTCAGTACTTAAATGAAGATGGTTGTCAAAATAATTTAATACAAATTCAGTTAACACTGAGTTGTGTTTATAGTTAAATAAACATCCATTAACGTCTTTTTTTTTCTTAAAGAGTGCTACATGTTCAGAGTGCAGTTTCTCTTTTTTCTTGCTTTTCAGGACTATTATATTATGCAGGACATGGTTATGAAAACTTCGGGAACAGCTTTATGGTCCCTGTTGATGCTCCAAATCCATATAGGTCTGAAAATTGCCTGTGTGTACAAAATATACTGAAATTGATGCAAGAAAAAGAAACCGGACTCAATGTGTTCCTGTTGGACATGTGCAGGAAAAGGTAAACTGTCCATTCTTTATATACTGAAGCTTGTTGGTCAGTTAAATATCAACCTTGACAAGTTAAATCTAAAGGCAAACCTCTGCATGGTAGGAATCACTTAAGTTTGTGAATTTTAGGTTATAGACAAACTGATGAAGGAGAAAACTAGAGGAAAATATATTTTCTGTGTGTGTTTTACTTTTTCCTGTCTGCTCTAGAACAGAAGTGAAGAACAAAAGGGCATGGGTATTTTCTCATAATAGAAAAGATACAGGGACTTCCCTGGTGGCACAGTGGTTAAGAATCCACCTGCCAGTGCAGGGGGACACGGTTTCCAGCCCTGGTCCGGGAAGATCCCACATGCCACGGAGCACCTAAGCCCGTGAGCCACAACTACTGAGCCTGTGCTCTAGAGCCCGCGAGCCACAACTATTGAGCCTGTGTGCCATAACTACTGAAGCTCACGCGCCTAGAGCCCGTGCTCCGCAACAAGAGAAGCCACCGAAATGAGAAGCCCACACACCACAACGAAGAGTAGCTCCCGCTCGCCACCAACTAGAGAAAGCCTGAGTGCAGCAACGAAGACCCAACGCAGCCAAAAATAAATAATATAAATTAAAATTTAAAAAAAAGAAAGAAAACATACAGCTCTTCAGCCTGCCTTTAGAACGTTTCTGACAATCCCTGCAGCTCTTCCTTGAGGAATTAGCAGAGACACCATGCATGGAGTGAGGGTCTCTAGTTAGTCATGGTATTGCAGACAGAGGAAGTTTAGCTGAAGCAGATGTTTGAAGATTTGGATCCCATTTGTCTGCCATTGTGTCACTAAGGAGTGGAGCCAATGATGATTCTACTCAGATTTAGTGTTTTGCTTGCACAGCTTTTACCAATCAGAATCCAATGGCCAAATTCAAACTTAACTCCAGTTTTAAAGCTAACAAGAAAAAAGGTGTGAGTCTCTGCTGTCTCAATAGTTTAGGAGCCCTGGATTACTTTTGGTAAATACGTAGCTAATAAGATAAAGGAATTTGAACCTATAATTTTAAGTTATGTGTAACAGGATAGTATCATGTTTATTATTTATGTTCTTTTAAGAATATGCTGTTTTAACTTTTCATATTTATATCTCCTTCTCCTCTCCTACCTTTTAAATAGAAATGACTACGATGATACCATCCCAATCTTGGACGCACTAAAAGTCACTGCCAATATTGTGTTTGGATATGCCACGTAAGAAACTTTTATATTTATGCTGAGGATTCCTTCATTCTTTGATGGCTTCTTTTTGATTGTAGATTAGAAGCCTAGAAATATCCATAGCCATCTAGGCATAAATTTGCCTCGATATTCTTTTTCTGGCGGTACGCGGGCCTCTCACTGCTGTGGCCTCTCCCGTTGCGGAGCACAGGCTTCGGACGCGCAGGCTCAGCGGCCATTGGCCACAGGCGCAGCCGCTCCGCGGCACGTGGGACCTTCCCGGACCGGGACACGAACCAGCGTCCCCTGCATCGGCAGGCGGACTCTCAACCGCTGCGCCACCAGGGAAGCCCTGCCTCGATATTCTTGATAGAAATTTTTAAATAATTGACTTCAGCACTTCATAGCTTGGCATCTTCTTTTAACTAAGCACCAAAGCATTTAGTTCTTGCTTAAAGATTAACTCTTTATTTGGGATGCCATGAGAGAGGCAGGGGAGTACCTGAGGCTCATCAGTTTTTGCAGAAGCCTCATGCGGTAAGTGTTTGCTTTTTTAAAAATGTCTTTTTTCAGGTGTCAAGGAGCAGAAGCCTTTGAAATACAGCATTCTGGGTTGGCAAATGGAATCTTCATGAAATTTTTAAAAGATAGATTATTAGAAGAAAAGAAAATAACTGTGTTACTGGATGAAGTTGCAGAAGGTAAAATAAAAACTAAAGAGAAAGCACTCAGGGTTCTCTGTTGGGTCATTATTTTATTCCTATTGTTACTGTGCAGATTTGGAATTCGTATTTATCTTATAAGACAATTTTTTTATATAATGTTCGCAACACTCAGGTTTCCCTCCTTCCTTCCCTGTTGGCTTAGCTACATGCATCTGTGCAGTATTACTTGAAGTACAAGTCTGACCCCAGACATGGTTGTGAAATAAATGAAGTTTAATCCTCAGAGCTCTTCACCTTGTTTCTATGCTTAGTGCCTGATGCTGCCCGGTCTGCTTATTTGCAAAAAAAATTGTCTAATGAGCATCCTCTTTCAGGATCAGACAGATAAACTTTACAGAAATGCTGAGACCCTATGGGGAAAAGCTGGGTTCTTTTTTTTTTTTTTCTTGATGAACTTAGTAGTTTTAAAATTCTGCTTTAAGGACAGGATCCTAGAGGTCTAACACCACGTCTTCCATTCCCTTCTATTCCTTCCTTCCCTGCCTGGCATAATGCTGTGCTCGTGTCAGGTGTTGAATAATCACATGTTACAGCCGTAGATTGACATGTGTTTTTTGAAATGCCATTTTACAAGTCATATCAAAAAGAAGGCAGTTCTTTTACAAACTGGCTCACTAGCAAATGGAGTTTCATGGATGTTCCAAAGATGGCAGCTTGAGCGTATGGTATCTGAGTGTTTCACGACCTGCTGTTAGTCACATTTGTTTATTTTCATGTTTCTGTCGGTGTAGATCCCTTAGCTGGATCACTTAACTACTACCCCCTTTAATGTAGACAGTCAGAGCTTTGGCCCTCCTTCTTCAACCAAAGAAGTTCTCCTTTTATCTGTTTTACATATTGTGTGGGCTTCTATTTAAGTTCTCATTTGAAGACAAAGTTCTGGCGCTTAAAAAAAAAAAAAATTAAAGCCTTTGGAGTATGTCAGTTATTTTCAAAGTGAGATCTGTGAAGGTGCTTCAGAGACTCTAAAATGCTTTATTCTAATTTTAGTCTTTAAGATATATTAACTATCTTAGTAAAAAGCATCAGTTCACCCTTTGTTGTTGTTATGGCAACTTTGTTGTTATGGCAATGAGTGGCATCCCAGTATGTGCTATGAGTTTATATTTGAACTTCTGGATTATATTTTTATTTTATTATATATTTGAACTTTGGATCTTCTGGATAACTTAAAAATATTCAGAAAAAAAGTAAGTATTCAAAGATCATAGACCAAAGAGTCAAGGCAGAAAAACTACCTTTCCAGTTCCAATTGTGTACCCATGAAACAAAATGTGAAATAAGCTGATTGCTGTTACAAGGCTCCAGTTGTTAATCTGTGACCCCGGATTTTGATTTTTGTACTCCAGACAGCATTATTGTTCAGTTGCTTGAAATTGCAAAATAAATTCTTTCCTATCTAGTTTTAGCAGTATGGCATTTAAGGGACCCAAAAACCTTCTTACTATATAAAACTCCAAGACCTGCTAGAAAAAATTATTTAATTAGTATTTCATTTTTAATGATGTATGTCCCTTAGAACATACTTCTGACAGTTTTTATTGTGAAATTGGTTGTTTAACATGGATCTCAGACCTTGACAGTAATCTACATCCAGTTATATGTTCCCTCTCTCTTTCCTTGCCCCCCCCCTTACATCATTCTAAATCTTGTTTATCATTCCCTTGATTTGCTTCTTACATAGTTTTAATTGAGTTTATATTATGTCTGCAAGAAGTATGTATATTTTTAGTTGTTTTTAACTTTATCAAGAGATATTATGCTGTGTATTTGGGACTTGAAGTTTTTCAATTAATGTTATATTGCTAAGAGTAATCCATATTGTTGCATGACTGTGGTTCATTCATTTTGACTGTATTATAATATTCTACTGTGCAAACATACTAGTTTTTTCAGCTGCTCTCCTGTTGAGCATTTGAGTTACATCCCAGTTTTTGCTATCGTGAACAGTACCGTTGTAACAATCTCTTATATGTCTCCTGGAGTATGTATGCAAGAGTTCCTTTGGGGTATAAATCTAGTATTTGGAATTACTGGATCGTGGGGTATGTCAGTATTCAATTTTAAGAAATAATGCCAAACGGTTTTGCAAAGTGGTTGCACCAATCTACACTTACCCTCTTCCCCGTAATGTACAAGAGGTCG
Source organism: Lipotes vexillifer (assembly GCF_000442215.2). Lineage (NCBI taxonomy): Eukaryota > Metazoa > Chordata > Mammalia > Artiodactyla > Lipotidae > Lipotes > Lipotes vexillifer. Next base: position 1,108,586 of record NW_006775678.1, read on the forward strand.
TGTAAATCCTCACTCTCTTCATCACTTCGTATGTCAGACTTTTTTATTTTTGCCAATCAGATGTGTTAAATACTATCTCATTGTGGTTTTGATTTGGGTTTCCCTGATTGTTAGTGATATTGAACATGTTTTTAATGGCAATACGTATGTCTTCTTATGAAAATCTGCTCGCGTCCTTGGTTCATTTTTCTATTGTGGTGTTTTTGCTTTTCTTACTGATTTAGAGGAATTCTGCTATGTTCTTGATGTCGCACTAGCTAGGACCTCTGAGACATTCTTGAATAAAAGTAGTGGTGGTAGACATTCTTGCCTCATTTCTGATTTTAAACGGAATGCTTCTAATATTTTCACATTTAGAATCAATGAATTTAAATCCAACGTGATAATCTTTTTCCTTCAACTAGAAAATTTAGTTCAACTCCATTTACCGTAGGCTTTTCGTATCTGTTTTAACCATTTAATTTTTTATTTGGCTCATTCTTCCTTTTTCATCTTTTAAAAAATTGATTTCTATATCTTCTCTCCTACAATATAATTTTATATATGCTCATGACCCTTAGGCTCCCCCGCAACCCCCAATATGTTGATATAACTTAGTTCTCAGTTGTTTGATATATTCCTCCCATTCTGTGTGTGTGTGTGTTTATATAATAATCATATATATAAAATCACACTCTGTCTCTCTCTCTCTGAACTTACTATTGGTGAAAGAAAAACATTTGGAATCTCTTTGTGAGCAAAAGGGATAAAGTCTTAGAGTTTTATGTCTCTTTTTCCCAGATAAGTAACTACTTTCCCAAGACAGATATTAATTTATTTTTATTAATATATACAGAAATGGGATAAATTTATTGTAATGTATTCATACAAAAGAATATCTGGTTTTATAAATTTAAATTGAGATTTGTTACTATTCATAAGTCTCTAAATCATGTGGAATGAAAATAGTATTACAAAAATATGTGTGTAACATTTTTGTTAAGCACAAAATCTAAAACGTTCACACATACTATTTACCAATATCTACATGAGTGAAAATTAAAATATGCATAAGAATATACAGAGTACTTTGGTTACTTTGAGTTGGGGGAGGACAGTGATGGTGCTTTAACATATTGGTAGTTTTAACACATTATTTCCTTTTTTAAAAATAAATCTTAGGTAAAGACAGCATGATATTTTATTTGTGTCATCATTTATTATGAGAATGTATTTGTTTATCATGTTGAGAATGGATTTCTCAACAGAGTATAGACATAAAATTATGACTGCCCATACAGTAAAGAAATATACTTTCAGCTCTTTGTGAATTTCAAGGCTTAAAATATTGGGGATTCATTAATAGAATTATAGAAGATAAAAGCTCGAAAGGGGTCTTTAGAAGTGAGCTGGTCCAGTATTTTTACCTGTTTGCTCACTGCTATATCCCTAGCACCTGGAACCATGCCTGGCACATAGTAGGTGCTTGGTAAATATCTGTTGAGTGAATAAGTGATATTGAGGATATAGTGTGATTTGTAGGAGAGTTCTTGGTCTAAATGAAAGGATGTGGTCTTAAAACCAATATTCACTTCTTATCTTTTAGATATGGGTAAATGTCACCTTACCAAAGGCAAACAGGCTCTAGAGATTCGAAGTAGCTTATCTGAAAAGAGAGCACTTACTGACCCAATACAGGGAACAGCACATTCTGCAGAATCTCTGGTGCGGAATCTCCAGTGGGCCAAGGCACATGGTACAGTAAAGTCTATTTTCTATGAGCTGTTTCTATAATATGTTTATATAAAATCGTAAAGTGTTTTTCCTTCTGAACATACAGCTTTCCTCCGAATTTTGTAAGGAAAATATTTTAGCCCAGTGAGTAAACCCAAGACTAAGCAAAGGTTTCAGTTATAGATATTACACTGATTTATTTGATGTTGGAAATATTAAATTAACCCATTATTTTCACCTTTGGTAAAATTAAAATGATCATTCTTAAATTCTATCTTTAAAACTATTTTCAATTTGTCTAATATTACAATCCCTTAGATTCTCCTATATTGTGAGATGCTGAAATGCGCCATTTCAAACATCAGACAGTCCCCTACTTGAAAAACATGTTATCTGTAAAATGGGGACAAGTAGTGCTTACTTGATAGGGTTGTTGATATTGAGTGAAATCACATGTAAAGACACAAACGTGATGGTCAGCAAATACTGAACGCTTATAAATAGTACTGAGCATAACTGAGCCTTGTCTCCTGGACGTTTGAATCCATGGGTGGGTGAGCAAGAGAAAGAAGGTGAGGCAGAAATCATCTGCAACTTAATCACCTCTGGTAATTCTATGTGATTTAGTGAAAAAGTAAATTTAAATTATTGGCTGAAATAATGGTTGGTTGAATCTTCTATGAATCCCAAATATCTATGCTGTGGATACATTATTAAGTGATAACTGAAAATTAATTGTATTTGTTGAACTCCTATATAGTGTCTTATTTTTCGTAACAGTCTGTTCTCTAAGATATATTTTTGGTAAATTAACACGTTGAAGCACTTTAAATAAAACTATTTTCATGAAGAGTAAGGAAACAGTGAAAATATATCTACAATTTTATGTATACTTTTGATTACCACTATAAAAATTATGTATGCAGAGGGACAAGAGCTGTAAGAAAATAGAAAACAGAAGATACTTGCTTGACCGGTAGAATATTGCACCCTTTTCTTTAAGTGTGTGTGTGTGCGTGTGTGTGTGTGTCTTTAAACAATGTTACTTATATAACATTTTTAAGCAGCAGAAATAGCTCTAATTGTATTTTGCCTCATAAAGAATATTTGTTTGCCACTTAACATCAGAAAACTTACGAAGCATTCTTTAAATATTTATAAATTGTTTTTTCAGAACTTCCAGAAAGTATGTGTCTTAAATTTCAGTGTGGTGTTCAGATTCAATTAGGATTTGCAGCTGAGTTTTCCAACGTCATGATAATCTATACAAGTATAGTCCACAAACCACCTGATATATTAATGTGCGATGCCTATGTTACCGATTTTCCACTTGTAAGTCTTTTTCTTCTATTTAAAATATAATGATATATCCTCACTTACTAACAACTGAGTTTTTGAAAATTTAAAAGTTGATAAATGTAAAGGCAATATATTTATATATATATTACACTTATAAAGATATTTGCATTTGTCATGATAGTCGTAATATTTAAAAACTAATTGCCAAAATACCTTAAATATGCTAAGTTTAGGAATGTCTGAAGTTCACCCAGAAAAGAAGGCTTTAATTTCCCTTACCCTAAATAGGATATCAAATATGAAGGAATAAAATGTGCTATACATATGTCCAGAATAACTTCCTTTTAAAAACGTTTCCAAAAACGTTTCCAAAAAAGTTACTACAACAGTGTAAGTCGTATTTGTCAAGCTATAGTAGTATATTGGAAGAATAGAAACCTAGTTCTTTCCAAAACATTTATTTCGTATTGGCCTAAGGAAGCCACTAAACAATATCCATCTTTCCTACATAGTTGTAGTAAATTGAGACATAAGCACAGAGTAAGGCAAACAATCCAAAACATCTCCTTTGCTTCTGATAAGGCCTTCATGGAGGACATTTGCTCAGTGTGACCCCCAGAATTAGACGGGTCTGTGCACCACTCCCAGCAGCTCTGGACCAGGGTTGGCCCCCGGGCACTGGGCAGGCGGAGCCCGAGGGCTGCTCTCTATAGAGTCACAGAGTAGATCCCCTGCCGTTGCCTCTAAAAGAAAAAAGGGAAAAGCTGCCTTTGGCATGTCTACTTATTCCTCTTAAACATACAAATCACATAAATCCCCCTGCACCTTCCCAAAAGTGATGAATGAGGAAGGAGAGAATCCAGGAATCTAACACTAGTGGGGCTCGAACTTAAAAGGAAACTTGAGGACACTTAGAAGTGTTTGTAGGAATAGTTTGAAAGTAACTGTCCTTTCAGACCTAACTTCTTAAGTGTATCGGTGAGGAATTTAGAATTTACTCTAGAATGTTATGTTCATTGTACCTCTAGCCCTAGGTAAGGGATTACCTACTCTGACCACAGTTCATCAGAGAGCAGTACCTGTTGTTTTATGGTCAGATGATGTTGTGACTGCCATTGATTTCATTAATAACATTTGCTGATTTTCACAGGACCTAGATATTGATCCAAAAGATGCAAATAAAGGGACGCCCGAAGAAACTGGGAGCTATTTAGTATCAAAGGATCTCCCCAAGCATTGCCTCTATACTAGACTCAGCTCACTGCAAAAATTAAAGGTTATTACTTTTCCTGTCTATAACTACTAAGGGAAAACTTTATGAAAGTGAAAATGCATTTTTGCCTGTGAACCTTGAATTGGTCCATAGATGTGCTGCTGCTTTGCGTATTAAGTCGTAGTAGAGCGAACAGCTGGCTGTGCAACAAGTCTCAGTGACCTTTTGCATGTTGTATTCTGTCCCTGATAATGGCCTGGGGATTTGTGTGTGAGAATGCAAGTAATTACCCTCCACGGTGTTAAAAAGTTAGAGACAAAAAGCATAGTCTACTTGTAAATATCTTAGCATTTTCAGTTAAGCATTTCCTATTTCTGAGTTTCTACAAAACGTAACAAATTAGAATTGGAATTTATTTTGATCTCTTTTCATCTCTCATTGACCTTAAGTCAGAAACTACATGGTACATGGTCTATAGGGTTGAGCTTTCTAATAGAACCAAATTCTTGCCAAACTGAGTTTTTATGTATAGCCAAAACTTGGGGAATGAAGTGAGCACTGTTGACAGTCATGCGAGGACAGTCATAAACCTGCTGTTGCCCCGTCCGTGGCTAATCTACTTACACTCTCCCTGTGTCTTTGAACTTCTGTCCATTATCTGATTCAATTATACTTCTCCACCTATGATTGTGATTATTCTGTAGTATTTTTAAAACAGCTAAACAAAATTTTGACCTAGATGTAAAGCCAGTTATTGTTTCATTAAAAGATCATTCCCCATCTCCAGTGATAGAGAAAGATAGTTTCCTAAGCCCCACTGCTTGGAAAATACCTTTTCCCTGTTCATCAGGAATACAATACCAGATCTCTATGATTTTGACTATACTAATTCAGAGTATTGAATGAGGGAAAAGGAAGCTAATTCTAGCCGGTCTTTCTTAGTATAGGGAAGGTGTAAAGGATACCTTGAGGGTCTGGAACCTGGGAAACAGGAGTGAGACTGGGTTTTTGTTGTTGTTGTTTGGTTTTGTCTGTATGTATGTGTGCGAATGAGAGTCTAAGATTGATATACTTTCAGGGTTGATGAAGATAACAAACCTTTTCCTTTTCAGGAACATCTAGTCTTCACAGTGTGTTTATCATATCAGTACTCAGGATTGGAAGACACTATAGAGGAAAAGCAGGAAGTGAATGTCGGAAAACCTCTCATTGCTAAACTAGACATTCACCGAGGCTCCGGACGGAAGACTTGCTTCCAAACTTGTGTTATGTGTAACAGCCCTTACCAGAGCTCAACAGCTGTGTCCGTGGGAGCTGGCCATTATCGTTCATCTCAAGACTCATTCTGTGGTGTTTACCATTCACACCTTAGTAACTCAAGTAATGTGATGCCGTCAGATAGTTGTCGTTGCAGCCGGACTGCAGATGCATTTATTTCAAGTCATCATACCCACCATTATTCGTGTCAGTTTGGCAGAAGCAATGTGCCAGTAGAGACAACTGATGAAATACCATTCGGTTTCTCTGATGGGCTCAGAATTTCTGAAAAGTGACCCTTTTGTTTTTGAAAGTTATCATAATTAATAGATGTCTTATCCAACAGTACTTAACATAAAGTGAGGTGTCGGGGGAAAGCAAATACATATACATGTGGAAAGAAAAAATTAGTAACAGCGGTTTCATGGCAAACTCAGGACTTTGAGATGCTGGAATTATATTATTTAACTATGGACTTCCTCTTTTAAGATTCTGTGAATTGGTTGATTTGTTCTGTAAGTATGAAGTACGGATGTGTATATGTTCATGTGTATATAACAAAAGTGTTTTCATTTTGGCCACTCTGAAGTAAGAACAGTGGGAATGGCATTACTGTAGAATACGTCGTTGTATTTTTAGAGCCAGAAAATGTACCTTGGTGGCCATCAGGCTTAACCTAATTTTATCAGTGGGAGAAACAGATTGAGGCATCTTATTTAAGTCAGAGCTGAGACCTCCAGGCTTCTATTCCAGTGTTTATTCCACTGTACACTGCCTTCCTGACAGGTTCTGAGACAGGTAGTATTTTGGTAGATAGATTTAAAGATATATATAAATATGGATATCTGTATATAATCTAGAAATGTATGGACTTTAGTTTGTGATTATAGGACTTTGCTGCAAATGCCAGTTAAGAGGTTTGTATGTAAATCTTAGGTATAACAGGCTGAAATTTCTTAAGGTCATGAAAGCACATGAGAAGTGACAAGATGTTTGTCTATGTTAAAGCCCTAGACAGCAGGATAATTTTGCTACTGGATGACCTTGGTAGCTGTTTACCTGAATCTTACAAATATTGGACATGTCTTCCTTAATAAGGTGTATTTTCTCATTTTATTGGCCTTAGGAGACAGTCACCTTTGGTTCTACCTAAAAGCAGATCTAAAAAGCAGCTGGCAATAAAAAGGTTGAATTAGTAATTTTAAAACATCCCACAAAGAAAATCCCAGGCGCAGATGTCTTCACTGCTGTATTGTACCAGACGTTTTTTAAAGTAGCACCAATCCTTTGCAAACTTTTTCCAAAAATAGGAGAACACTTCCCAGCTCAATCTTTTGAGGCCAGTATTACCCTAATACAAAACCAAAGACACTGCAAGAAAACTACGGAGCAGTATCTATTATGACTATAGACACAAAAAATCATCAACAAAAATACTAGCAAAATATAAAAAGGGTCATACACCATGACCAAGTGAAATTTATCCCAGGAATGCAAGGTTGGTTTAACATCCAAAATTAAACATAATGTGTAAATTATCTTGTTATTCACAATAGTTATATTCTATAATGTCACTATGAATACTGAATTAGCGAATACAGAGCCATTGCTCCTAGGGGAAACGTGTGTGTTTTACACATATACGTATCTCAGATAGACTGTAACCTTAAATCCTAAAAACAACTTATCCTGGTAGAGTCTGTTTATTTTATAAGAGACAAAATGAGGTTCAGAAGTATTAAGTGACTTGCCTGAGGCCACCCAACTAATGGCCCAGACTTGGGATTCAGACACATCCAACTGGCCCCAGAGCCAGAGCTTCTTGCACTATACTGCCTTTCCCCATGCCTTCTCCATCCTCTGGTCATCTCTGCAGGAGAGCTGAAACAAGAAGGCAAAGCATTGCCTTGTTTGACCTCAGCTGAGAACATGCACCTCAAGGAACTCAGTTTTTTTCACCCGTCTGCACATGTCCGTGAATGGTCATAAAAGTGCTACAAGTATTGACGTTAGGGTTATAAACAAATTTTAAATAAGTAAATTGGCAAATTTACAAACACAGAATCACGAATGAGGATCATGTTCCTAAAGATCAAAATTACCACATTGTCTTGTCTTAATGTATACAGAAAAAGCATTTGATAAAATTCAGCACCCTTTCATGATAAAAATACTCAAGAAACTAGAAATAACAGGGGAACGTCCTCAGGGTGATAAAGGGCATCTACCAAAAAAACACACCTTCTTAAACATCATACTTAATGGCGACAGACTGAATACTGACTGCTTTCCCCCTAAGATCAGAAATAAGACAAGGATTTTTCATTCTCACCACTTCTATTCAACACTGTACTTGAGGCACTAGCCAGGGCAATTAGGCAAGAAAAAGAAAGGGCAACCATATTGGAAAAGAAGTAAGACTATATGTATTCAGAGATGACATGATCTTGTTGTATAGAGAAAATTATAAGGAATTCATTTCAAAACTAATGAGTTCAACAGGTTGCAGGATAGATACAAAGATCACCATACAAAAATCAGTTTTATTTCTATACTAGCAATGGACATTCTAAAATTGAGATTTTTTTTTTTTACTCCTGTTTATAATAGCATTAAGATGAATAAAACAAAACTACAGAACACTGTTGAAAGAAAGAAGATGTAAATAAATGGAAAGACATCTTTGTTGGTGGATTGGAAGACTTAACACTGTTTAGATGGCAGTGCTCCCCAAATTGGTCTACAGATTCAATGCAATTCCCATCAAAATTCCAGCTGGCTTTTTTGCAGAAATTGATAAGCTGATAGAATTCACATGGAAATGCAAGAAACCCACAATACCCAAAACAATCTTGAAAGAGAACAAAGTGGGAAGATTCACACTTAACCAATTTTAAAACTTATTACAAAGCTATAGTAATCAAAACAGGATAGACATTACAAAGGAGTATAAAGTATAAAAGTCCAGAAATAAACCCATACATTTTATGATCAATTGATATTTGGTAAGGGTGCCAATACCATTCAATGAGGAAGAGTAGTCTTTTCAACAAATGATCCAAGGACAACTGGATAGCCACATGCTATCCAGTGGCTATCCCTGGATAGCCACTTATGGTATAAGGAAGGCTATCCCTTCCTTATACCATACACAAATTTTAACTCAGAATGGATCATACACCTAAATAAGAGCTAAAACTATAAAACTTACAGGAAAACATAGAAGTAAATCTTTGTGACCTTGGGCTAACCAACAGTGTCTTAGATACAGCACCAAAAGTACAAACAAGGGGAAAAAAATTAATTGGACTTAATCAAAATGAACTTTTGTGCTTTAAAGGACACCATCAAGAAAGTAAAAAGACAGCCCACAGAATGAGAGGAAGTTTTTGAAAATCACATCTGATAAGGGGTTTGTATCTGGAATATATAAAGAACTCATAATAATGAGCCTTTTATATGCTAGTGCTTAATTATGGTTTCTGTGGAGCAGTAACCAATGGACTTTCTGTGATGTTGGAAATCTTGTATATCTTCACTCTCCAATATGATAACTTCTAGTCCCATGTGGTCATTGAGGAGTTGCAATATAGCTGGTATGAGGAACTTTTTTTAAATTTTGGTTTTAATTTAAATAGCTACATATAGCTAGGGGCTTCCATATTCAACTACGCAGCTGTAGAGAATGGGGCTAGAAGTTAGGTAGGGTAAAGGACTTTCTGCCTTTCACTTTATATTTTTCTGTACATTTGAATTTTTAAACCAAGCAAGTATTTATAATTTTAAAACATTAAAAAAATAAGAATGGTGCAGTTTTTTCATCTTTTCCATCAGCCATGCTTTTATTTTACTTGAATCTCTCACACCAATTGCTTTGTAATATTAGCATAGGATTTTTTTCTATATACATCAGTGGAATTTAGGAAAGGTAACCTATCCATACCAATGACAAAGTGAGGAAGAGATTAGGATAGTAAAGGCTCACTAAATCCAAAGCTAATACTTGATTCTGGAGAAGGTATTTTCTGGAAAGTAACTTTAAAAATTATAAAAATTATAAGTTACATGTTTTCTAATAAAAGAAAAATCAAACCTCAATACATGGGGTCATTTGAATGTAAAACATTAAAGTGTTGTTCATCCAGAGGTGAACAGGTAAATAGAGGTATAGCCTTAGGAAAGAAAGTCTTTAAATACTGAAAAGGGGCATTTAGACCTTTTGTTTTTCCTTGATCTCCAAATCTAACTTGCACGTGAAGCAACAATGAAGTGGTCTCAGTAATCACAATTTTTTTCAACTCGTCAAACTCAAGAAATTCAATTATGTATCCATAGCTCAGATAACTGATATATTGACACATAGATCTGCACAAGTTCGGTGTCAGGATGAGATCTGATTTTTTTTTTTTAAGGCCCAATAAATTTTAAGTTGTTTCCTGTTGTTTAAACGTTCCCCTGGTATTTGTATGCTGTTGCTTTCAACTACCAACTGTTGCTAAAAACTCAGGATTTACACATTACTTTCATGTATTTCAACCTGCTTTTCTAGCTTAACATTGTGAATTTTATCCAGGTCCAACCACAATAAGTTTTCAATACTTGCCCTTGAATTATATGACATATTTCTCATATTGATAAGCTGTTAGTAAAGAAAAATATACCCAGAAATAATGTTTGTATAAACGTAATTTTTTTTTTTTCTGTTTGACAGCATTAAAAACATTTCAGCAGACACAAAGTTTGGCTTTACTAAAGTCTGAGGCCGCTCCAAGTGGTGTGACTTAAAGTGTGTTATTTATCTTGTGTATGCTTTTCTATTTCTTTATCTGTAAAATAGGGATGATGATATAATATCATAGGGTTTATAACACTTTACAGGGTTGGCAATACTCAAGAAATTCCTGTAAAGTGCCAGCTTTTTTAAAAGGATCATCATTCTCCAAATCTGGCATTCTCAAAATCGTACCAGTCCCTACACAGGGCGTAGTATTTGTTTTTAAGGTACTTCCTACAATGCACTTTTCATAGTATTGGCAATGCATATTGGCTTCTAAAGTAAGTTGCAATTGAATTTTGTTCACTCCAAATTCACTTTTCAAAAAGTATGGAAATTGAATGTCCCCAGCCGTTAATGTTACATAAAGTACTTTACACACAAAAACAATTTGATTAGCAGTGTTTCTAATTGGTGGGATTGTCTTTGCTTACCTGTATTTTCCAGTTCTTATGCAGAGAACAAGTATAGTTTTAAAATATATTGTTTAATATTCTGAGCATCAATAAATGTTTTTGAACACAATTTTTCACAAATGCAATCAAGTTTAAAAATGCAAAGGGTCTCATATAGGGTTTTTTTTTTATAAATTTATTTATTTAGTTTTCGCTGCATTGGGTCTTCGTTGCTGCACAGGGACTTTCTCTAGTTGTGGCGAGCAGGGGCTACTCTTTGTTGTGGTGCACGTGCCGGCTTCTCATTGCGGTGGCTTCTCGTGCTGCGGAGCACAGGCTCTAACTGCTCGGGCTTCAGTAGTTGTGGCACACGGGCTCAGTAGTTGTGGCTCGTGGGTCTAGAGCGCAGGCTCAGTAGTTGTGGCACATGGGCTTAGTTGCTGTGCAGCATGTGGAATCTTCCGGGACCAGGGCTCGAACCTGTGTCCCCTGCGTTGGCAGGCAGATTCTTAACCACTGCGACACCAGGGAAGTTCTCTCATGTGGTTTTTGATGTCATAATTCATAAGCAGGTGCTTTTTTAAATTTTAAAATTGAGATGTTCCCAAACTCAAGAGAAAAGTTGCAAAACTAATACAAAGAATTCCCATATTCCCATCACCCTGATTCTCTAAATACTAACATTTTCCCATATCGTATCATTTTGTCTCAAATGTATATGTTTGTATGTATATCTATATACATATATGTATGACGTTTTTTCCTGAGCTGTTCGGAAGTAACCCTTTAGCCCCTAAGCAAATACTTAGGTGTATATTGCCTAAAAACAAGAACATTCTTGGTAACACACTGTCAAGATGACACTTAGGATTCCAGAACCTCCCTCTGCTGTGGCCTGACCGCCAGGAACCGAGGGCTTATCTTGTTTGTCTCCCTTCGCTCAGGGACCACCATCCTGTGTTCCTTGTCCAGTATCTAAAAACTATTGTTTCTTGTATTTTGTCTGCTATTCTGGTTGTTTAAGATGGGACAGTCAGTACCTCCAGGCCTTATCATTCCATCATGGCTAAGTGAACATCTGCAAGTAATTTTTAAAACTAATCACATATTCAAAAATACTTTTGGATGAGTTTGCATATATTGCAAGAAACTATTACCAAACCAGGGTTCGTTGCTCAAAGCACAGCAAGTCAAGCCTGAAACACCAAGGTCTGCAGCAGAGAAAGGGTTTCTTTGCAAGGCAGCCAAGCAAGGAGAAGGGAGAACTAATCTCAAATCTGCCTCCTGGAAGGCAAGGGGCTTTTATGCGCTAAAACTGAGGGAGAGTGGGTAAAGAGTATTGAGAAAATGGTAGCACCAGTATGATCAGAGGGTAGAGTTCTCAGCTCCCCGATGTCAAAAGGTCACCAAGAGGACATTCACACACACCCCGCTGGAGGGTCAGTGGCCCTAACCAGTCTTAAGCGTCTCGAGAGAGTACAGTTCCAGGAGGGCACAGTTACCCCGCCGGCAGCAACAGTTACACGATTAGATTCAGAGACGGCTT
>NW_006775678.1:1120792-1133046 GCF_000442215.2 Lipotes vexillifer
CAGAAGGAGACGCAAAGTTCCCTGGACAGTGAGAGCCATGAGGGGAGGACGGGGTTGATCTTACTCATCGTGGTGCAAGGCACATAGTAGGTGCTCAAAACTAGGTCAAAGGAGTGGACATCTAACCAGTCTGTTCTTGGTCCCGTGTCCCTTTGCCGACAGAGGCAGGAAGGGTTTGTCCAGCCCTTCAGAGTCTGGTTCTCGTCTAATTCTATCGAGACATTGATCTACCCGCTAACCTGCCCGAGGGTCCTGTGCTTTGGTTAATATGTACTTGCCACTAAACTATTCTTCACCGCTAATGACTTGGTGCTGTGTTGGCCTCAATCTTTAGATTTAAATGGAAGCCACCTGTTCTCCTTTGAGAAGTGTTTCTTGTTTTATCTATGAGCAAATGAGGTTCCCAATACAATCCCCAAAGAAGGCATCAGCATGGTTGTACCATGGGCAACAGGCACTGAAGGTGGGGGGAACAGGGTTGTGAATTTACAACATGCGACCAAAGGGTTAAGTTTAAACACCTGTACTTTAAAGATGAAGGCAGTCAGAGGCAAGGTGGGAATGGGGAGGGGCAGGTGCAGATTAGAAATTCAGGAACCTTTTGATGGAGCCCTCAGAAATCAACTTTCCCCTCGTAGACAGAAAAAGAATGATTCACAAAGAAGCTTCTGGAAAGCTGAAGTTACTGGGGGAAAGACTTTAAAAACAAGAAAGAAAATATCTAGGACTCAGTGATTTGGAACTAAGAAGGCAAAAACACGCTGAGCTGGTATTTGTACTTGTGGTGAAGATTCACACATAGGACTTCGTGTATGCGTGAGCAAACGCATTCCCTTTATGCTTTTTCTCTGGCACTGATCATGTCTTCCTCATAAGCTCCCAGTCATGTAGCGGTTTGGGGGATGAGTGGAAAACAGTCCTCTCTCACTAAGCAGCCTGATAGGTGGGTGGGGACTGGCTAGGCCCCATGTCCCACAAGGGAAGCCGGGAAACAGCTCCCATCCCCAGGGTTTCCCTCAGTTTGTTCTAACCCAACCCCGAGGTTAGGAGAACTTGAGTTGGGATTACGTGTCCCCATGAGCCCCGACTCCATCAGCCCTTTTGTCCCAGCATCTGAGGGCCGGGTCCCCTCATCCACACCCTCACACACTCCCGATTTCTGATTGCGCAGGTAAGACTGTTCTAAGAAAGGAACTTAGAAAACTCAATAAAGCCTGACTTTAAAGATTACTGCCCTGCTTAAATGAAAATAAAGCCAAACACCTGTTTTTTATGTTTGCTTTCCTCCATACAACTCTAATCACCATCCCCATCTCATCCCCAAGGCACCCCCCTCCCCCCAGTCCCGAGATGCTTTGGAAGAAAGTTGAGGCAGAAGTGGAGAGACAAGAATTTTTTCTGGTAATTCCCTGTACCCACCGTTGGCAACTAGGGCTTTTTCCTAGGACTTCGGAAATAAATTACTACAAACTGGTTAACTTAAAACAACACATTCTCAGTTCTGGAGGCCAAAAGCCTGAAATCAGGGTATCCCCAGGGCCACACCCCATTTTGGGGCTCTAGGAAATAATCTTTCCTTATCTTCTGACCTCAACTACTAACATCTGCAAAGACCTTAGTTCCTCTCACGTTCTGAGGTTCCAGAACGTTCCAGAACTTGGGGGATGCTTTTCAATCCACTATAGCAACCCACTTTTCCCCAGGCTTCCCCACTGGCCCTCCTTCCCCGCAGCCTGCTATCAACTCCCAACAGCAAAGCTCCGTCACCTGACCGTGGGGTGTGGCTGCGAGGTTTAAAGTGAGGAAAAGAGGCGTAGAGTGAGGTTCTAGCCACAGGACAGGTACAGAGAGGCTGGCTTTCTTCTGGAGGCTACGCTTGTTTCTGGGGTGAAAGTAAAGTCTGTCGGGAGGATAAAACTCAGTACAACGGGCAGTCTACCCCTTGTCACTTCTCTGCTTTCGCTGTTGAGCCAAATTCCCTTGCCCAAAGCCCAAGCAGCCAGAACGCCCAGACCCCGAAGTCTGTGGAAGAGGGTTTCTCCGTACGGCAGCCTAGCGAAGAGACCGCAGAACAAACCTCAGAGCTGCCTCGCCGGAGCCCAGGGGCTCAGGGTATTTATGAGATTGAAGCAGGGCGGTCTGAAGCATGGGGAGGGTGGGGAAAGGTGACTGGAAATAAGAAAAAGGTGAGACAGTTGTTCTCTCCACGCTCAGAGGCTCTTCGCACGATCTGAGGGTGGAGTTTTCGGCCCTCTGACGTCAAAAGGTCACTGAGCGGACACTCGCGCATGCCCAGTTGGAGGGTGGGTGATCCTAACCAGCCTCAACCAGCTCAGCTCCAACTAGACACAGCTGACTCCAAGTTCCTGGAAAACATCTTATTGTTTATGCTACGTGCTGTTTGGAGGACATACAAGTTCTTGTGGCAAGCACTAAAGCAAGCTTGATTAGTGAAGGCGGGTTCCAAGTGTAATGGATCTAACTAATGATTACCCTCAGTTTCAAAATTCACACCTTTCTGAGCAAACTATTTCCCTTCCTATTCACTATCCCACCCCAAAACTGACTTTTTAAAAGGCAATTTGCATCTACTATTTTAGTAGAGTAAGTGATTCATCAGTATTACTGAATGAAGACATGGGAGCATAAATATTTATGCAAAGGAAGGAAAGCAAATAAGTCTTTGGAGTGGGACATGCCACTTTCTGTGTGCTGGGTACAAATGTTTTACACACAGCATCTCATTTAACTCTCAACATCTTTGCAATTTATAGATGAGGAAACAAATTGTTAGGCTGACCCAAGATCTCTCAATTCACCTGGAGAGCCCAACTGGCAAGTGGCAAGGGCAGGTTGATTCAGACCCAGAACACAGCCCATTGTTTTCTCCATTCTGCCGCTGCTTATTACCCAGTAATGAAGAGATACACAATCCTTGTTGAATAATAAATGCGGAATCAATGCAAAAGTGGGCTAACGTTAAATGACATTAAATGTTCATATTTGATGAAGTATTAAATATCGTGTCAAAGATACAAATCTTTGTTTGAATGAAGCTTGCAAGAAACCATCCTACTTGGAAAACAGAAGGAATGGCATCTTGAATCTTATAACTTGATCTTGGTGTTTTCTAACACAGCAGAGAAAGAGCCAAGTATGAGTTTTGATGACATGTGTGTTAACAGAGTGGCTTAATATTTCACTCTTCTAAGAACATGAAAAGTAATTTCTAAATATTGACACATTATTCTTAAAAGAGAAGGTAATTTACCATCTCTGTGTGAAAGTCACAGGTCACATTCCAAAACTTTCCTAAGGAGTTGACCTAAGTTCAGAAATGTTGCTGTATTATGCTCAACAAAGTCTGACAGGGAAAGGTGTTAAAAAGAATATTTGTTTAAAGTATTTTCATTAGCTTTAGTTTTACCACATTCGACTTTGTGTAGAATGGTCATTTTTCTATTATGAAGATTTAGTGTCTTCCCCAAAGACCAATCATTTTTATAATATACATCCTCTATGAACACCTATCCCCTTTGCTGCCACACTTGGGTTCCAACATCACTCTCTGACCTCAGGATCCTCTGTCCTGTGCTCAGCTTGGGTAAGTGGCTTTGTCTCCCTTCCCAACGACCTGCCTTAATAGTGGACATCACATCTGAGTCCATTGCCTTTCAAACTATTCAGAGTAGCTTCTCTCTGGAAGGGTGGGATTGAGGCTCCCCACCTCTGTCTCATCCGGAGCAGCTCTGCTTTTATCTATTTTACATGCTGCCTTTCCAGGTAAGCTTTGGTTTGCATAAAAAGGTTCTCAGCCAGAAACAATGGATCTAGTCTCTGCTCACTAGATCCCACCATTGCTGGGGGATCTTCCCCTCAGACACAGCTAGGTGACCCCCGCCCCCATAAGCTAGGTGACCTGAGGCAGACTACAGAGCTGAGAAAGAAGGGGAAGAAAAAAATCCCACTGAGCTGCAAGGGCTTGCAGCCTCCCCGTGAAGGGGAGGAGGTCAGTGGGCAGTCAGTTTGAGCTGCTGATGACAAGTAAAGGCCAGAGGAGCAGGTATTTACTGGCAGTTTTGGCAAACAGCACAAAACTTGGCCCTGAAATCAACTTTGTCATTCAAGATGTGGCTTCCTGGTAGGTGTTATTAACAAGGCAAGACACCATCTGATAACCTTCCCACTGGAATCAGTTATTGCTAACTAGGTATTAAGTTTCTTAATACCGGATTTTATACTTTGGAGTCACCTGACCTTGTTGTGATCCCAGGAGCTCTACGGTTTCGGAGCGTGCAGTGGCATTCCCACCATCAGGGCAAAGTGTGCTTGTTGGGGGAGGCCAGGTGGGCGACACGCAGGTGTCGGCACGCCCGTACGCGCCCTCGCTGGAAGCACACTGTGTAGAAAGGGCAAAGCATTTTGTAAGCATGTTAGGAACCAGGGGAGGCACTGTAAAGAATCCAGTGGTTAAGGACACCAGGCTGAGCTGACCCAAACACCCATCTCATTAGCCAACCTTGCCAATGAGCCTGGATGCTTCAAGAGTCCCTGTCCCAGGGCTTCCCTGGTGGCGCAGTGGTTGAGAGTCCGCCTGCCGATGCAGGGGACACGGGTTCGTGCCCTGGTCCAGGAGGATCCCACGTGCCGCGGAGCGGCTGAGCCCGTGAGCCATGGCCACTGAGCCTGCGCGTCTGGAGCCTGTGCTCCGCAACGGGAGAGGCCACAGCAGTGAGAGTCCCTGTCCCAGCAGTACCTGCGTCTGCTACCAACGCCCCTTTCTGACAGAGGATCCTCTTTAGCAGTAGGAACGCCCAGTCAGCTTGAGACTCGCCTTTGCTGGTCTGGGAGCCATTCTAGCCATGCCCACTGACCTCACACATCTCAGGTCTGACCCATGAAGTGTCGATGTCTTGGTGCGACTCTCAGGACTACCTTTTCCCTCATTTTCATGCCCTGGACCCTTGGCAGATGTGACCAACATGGGTGACCAAGGCCCATGTCGGAGCAGGCCAGCAGAGAGGGCCAGTGGCTGCAGAAACTGTAGTAAGATAGCACTGATTTGTCCATAGACTGAAAAGAATGTCACCAAATAATGCAGTGAGGAAGGGGAAGGAGGCTGACCAGTCCCCACTGGTGAGCAACAGGGGAAGGGAGGTCTGTTTCCGGCAGTGCCGCAGGGGCAGCTGGCTTCCAAAATGCCTCTTTAAAGGGACACGATTAGGGTGGGCCCACACTGCATGGGAGCTCTCTGACCAGATGCCTTAGACCTGGGGTCACCAGAGCCCCGCTCCCTAGATCTATCCGCAGAAATGCAATCTGAGTGAGGACAGCAGGGCTATGAGGGACAGAAGGGACATTGCAGGACCTACTCCTCCAAGCTTCACATCTGGTCCAAAGAGTATGCAAACGTGCCCGAGGTCAATGCTGCTGCCTGAGTCTGCGGAAGCTATGATGCCCAGGGCACTTAAGTGGGAAGACTGGGGGGTCTCCAGAATCCCCTTTAGGAATTGGTTATACGCCTTGCCCTCGTGGATGACCAGCCGGGAGCCAGAGTAGAAGCCAGAGGACCCCTGCCGCTCCAGCACTAGCCTGAGCTCAGCCAGCTTCCTAAGCAAAGGGCCCCCGGGCGCACAGCGCAGGTGCCGCCTGCTGTGGAAGAACCAGAAAGGCACCTCCTTGAAGCTCTGCACCCACAGCTTCTGCCTGTGGTACTTGTTCATGAACACGAGCTGCCCGTGGCCCGCCGGGTACACCTGCACACCACCCTGACACAAGCCGATGAGCGCAGGTGTGCTCTGCTGGCAACCGTGGATCTGGTTGGCTGCCGTCTGCCCTGAAGCATCATCTCCACGCTGGCACAGACACATCTTGAAACCCAGGATACCAGGCACCTCGCAGGGGGAAGGCAGTTCCGCAGGAGGACACATGAGTACTGGTTCCCACGTTTTGCATCCTCTGTCACTCTCTGTAACTGATGCTCGTGACATGTCATGCTCCAGGGTTACAGTGTTTAAGCTGGGAAGCCAGAGTCCCACTTTTCTCTACACTGTAGTACAAAACTTCAGATTTCCTTAGCCACTCAGATTCTCTAACTGCAGGAATCTTCCTGGTAGAAACGTGATCCTACCAAGAAGAGGCAGCATAAAATTAAGAGGCCGGGAATTAAAAGGGCAGCTCCCCTGGGTCTGAAGCCCAGCTCTGCAGCTTACTCACCTCTTTTTTTTTTTTTTAAGATTTTTTTGATGTGGACCATTTTTAAAGTCTTTATTGAATTTGTTACAATATTGCTTCTGTTTTGGTTTTTTTTTGTTCTTTGTTTGTTTTTTTGCAGTACGCGGGCCTCTCACTGCTGTGGCCTCTCCCGTTGCGGAGCACAGGCTCCGGATGCACAGGCTCAGCGGCCATAGCTCACGGGTCCAGCCGCTCCACAGCATGTGGGATCTTCCCGGACCGGGGCACGAACCCGTGTCCCCTGCATCGGCAGGTGGACTCTCAACCACTGCGCCACCAGGGAAGCCCTCTTAACTCTTAAGTGCTCAAATCCCAACTCTTTATACCTGAAACTGTCATTGTCAAAGTTACCAATGGTTTCTATTTGGTCAAATTCAGTGAATACTTTCGTGTTGTCAGCCCTGAAGACGCCCCCTAAGTAGGTCCTCTTCATCCTCCATCCTACCGCCCCCTTGATTATGTTCCTCGCACTTTCTTCAGTTTGTAAATGTAGAATTGTCAACCTACTTTTTGTCTTTTTCTTCTAGACCCTAAGCTTTGAGGGCAGGGACTGTGGGTGCCCGATGCCTGACACAGTGCCTGGCACATAGAGGGCACTTAGTGGATGTGTACTGAGTGAACACGTGAACGAGTATGCAAGAGAATTCAAAATCTTCCTTTTTAAATAAAGCTGGTGAAAACAGAGTTCCTGAACCAGAGAAACACTCCACTTCAAATACTTGTTCCAAATGGCACAATTTCAAAATACCAAGTTGTAGGTGGAATCTCTGATGTCCACTATCTCTGTTAAGAAGTCTGTTGCCAGGACTTCCCTGGTGGTCCAGTGGCTAAGACTCCACGCTCCCAATGCAGGGGGCCTGGGTTTGATCCCTGGTCAGGGAACTAGATCCCACATACTGCAACTAAGACTTTGCATGCCACAACTAAAGATCCCACATGCCACAACAAAGATCCTGCGTGCCACAACCAAGACCCAACGCAGCCAAATAAATAATTTTTTTTTTTAAAAGGACTAGGGAGGCTAGAAGAGAGGGAGGGGGATGAATACTTTATATATATATATACATTTTATATATCTAAGCTTCCTGGATAATTTTCTCAGATGAATATTCAGGCAATCAGATAGATAATAGGAGTTGGAGTCAAAGGGACAACTTTGCCAAGATTTTCAACAAATAATAATAACCAACACTATTCCCTGGCAGTCCAATGGTTAAGATTTCACCTTCCAATACAGGTGGTGTGGGTTCAATCCCTGGTCAGGGAGCTAAGATCCCACATGCCTCACAGCCAAAAACAAACAAACAAACAAACAAACAAACAAACCGGGGGCTTCCCTGGTGGTGCAGTGGTTAAGAATCTGCCTGCCAATACAGTGGGCACCGGTTCGAGCCCTGGTCCGGGAAGATCCCACATGCCACGGAGCAACTAAGCCCGTGTGCCACAGCTACTGAGCCTGCACTCTAGAGCCCATAAGTAACAGCTACTGAGCCCACGAGCCACAACTACTGAAGCCCACGCGCCTAGAGCCCTGTGCTCCGCAACAAGAGAAGCCACTGCAATGAGAAGCCGGTGCACCGCAATGAAGAGTAGCCCCTGCTGACCGAGACTAGAGAAAGCCGGCGCACAACAACAGAGACCCAATGCAGCCAAAAATAAATAAATAAAATAAATAAATTCATAATTTAAAAAAACCATAAAACAGAAGCAATATTGTAACAAATTCAATAAAGACTTTAAAAATGGTCCACATCAAAAAAAAATCTTTAAAAAAATAATAAGCAACACATAAGGTGCCTACTATGTGCTTTACATGGATTCTATCATTCACGTTAACGACAACCCTACGAAGCATACTATTACTATTATCATCCCCATTTTATAGAGGAGGAAGTTGAGGCAGAGCGGTAACGCGCCCAAGGTCAGCTAGCAAATAGTGCAGCTGGCCTAGGAATCCAGGCTGTTTGGCAGCAGAGACTATGCTGCCTCTTGTTTGAATGAAAAGAAGATGCCAGCTTCCAGAGGAGGTAATGTTGGTGTGAAACCCGGAAAGGAAGGGCAGGGTCCAGATCATGACGGGCGTTGTATTTCATGCTGTTTTGTAATCACCCTCTTGGCAATTGGCAGACTTTGAAGGAGGTCAGACAAGGGTATGACAGCATCACCTTAACAACATTCTGGAAATTCAGTCTGGCTGCAGGGTCAGGCGGGAATGGCCTAGGGCAGGCAAGCTTTTCAGAGACTCTTGCAACAAGGGGGGACTGGGCAGCGCATCTAGAACTCTGTTTTGGAAAGGAAATGGGGGAACAGCAATGACAAAGACTAGCGTAGGACAGGGCACACCCTAGAGGAGCAAGCAGGGCGAGGCGCACCCCTCAGGGGGTTAGGAGCCAGAGCCTGCCCCCGGGGGGCTGGGGGGAGAGCTGAAGCTCACCTGGCCCGGAGGGGAGAGCGCCCAGTCGTGCTCGCTTGCTGGTGGTGATGCACCCTCACAGCGGGCTCGGTGAGAAACTGGGGCCCTGGGGAAATTCGAGGCCCCCATTTCAGGACTGCAGGTCTGCACGGGCCTCCTGGGCCTGCCTGGCTCTCTGGGCCAGGCCTTGCCTTGTGTTTCCTTTTCTCGAGTCCTGGTGGTCATGAGCTGGGATTCCCAGCAGAGGGCAGTAGAGGCTCATTTGTCCTTGGCTCTGGGTCTGGGCTTTTTTTTACAGCCCGGGAGCTTGCACATCCTCCGGGCCTCCCCCTCCAACCCAGGGCACAGAGAAGGCCGGGAGCCTCGGGAAAGGCTGCCTGAGCAGCCAAGCCACGATGAGGCCTTGTAAGTAGCCACTGCCCCCTTCTCTCCTGACCTCTCACCCCATGACCCTGGTGCCCAAAAGCCCAGAGAAACGGTAAGAAGCACTGCTCCTGGGTAGGGCCTAGGACACTGGGCCTCCTCTCAGGGAGGCACCTGCTTTGAAGAACAGTCAACAAGGGCCCCTCTGGGGATGCGTCAGGGCAGAGGAGCCACAGGACTTAAGAGTCCCAGCTGCCCTCTGAGACCTACCCACACAGCGAGAGAAAACACCAGGATTGCAGAAGACGCCCCAGAAGCCGCCACCCTGGACTTGAGCCTCACAGAACTGGGTGTCAGATCATGAACGAAGGCCCTCAGATCCCTCCCAGTCCAGTCTGTCCTTTTTTTAAAATTATTTGTAACTGTGGTCAAATATACCTAAACCTAAAATTTACCATCTTAACCATTTTAAGTGTACAGTTCAGTACTGTTAAGGGCATACATATTGTTCCCACTCTAGATTTCAATTGTGATTTTTCATATATAGAACCCGAGGCACAAATACAGTGAACCTCAAAGAAAAGGCAGGGACCTGGAGAATGATTTTGCTAAGAAAAATACAGAAGGAATTCCAAGGTGGGCCTGAGAGGTTTCTCAGGCTATTATGCACCCACAAAGTTTCCAGACCCCTCTGCCCCGAGGGGCTGGGTGCAGGTATCCTGTCCATCTCAATCATATCTGCCCCCAGGCCTTCCCCAGACATTGGCCGGACAGAATCTGCAGCTCATCTAGAAGTGGTAGAGAGCACCCCCAAAGGGATCCCTTACCACATTCAGAAACAGGACCGAAGGTTATTCAAAATCCTCTCAAACATCGCTTTGAAAATAATCTGTACAGCATGTAAATGGAATGTCAATGGGAAGGGATGAGTAATTGTGACCCAAAACATGTTAAGCAATAAAATACATTCAGATATTTGGCCTTTGATAAGCTACAAAGCTGGGCAAAACACCCCTAATAATAATAACAACGGCTAGTATTTAAACAGCTCCTATGAGCCTGGCACGATGCCAACTACTTTTCTCACTCAGGCTTTTGTGATGGAGGTGCTGTTTGTTGTGCCCATTTTACAGAGGAGGAAACTGAAGCCCCCAGGGCTAGCTGACTTGCTCAAGGTCACAGAGGAAGGAAATGGTGGAGCCTGGATTTGGACCCTGCAGACTAGCTCCAGGTCGTGGCCTAATGACCATGCCTTTGCCTGACATGCTGGGGCCGGGGTGTAGTGACAGACTGTGGGAGTTCCCCGTCCCAGGGGACCCAGGAGTGGGTGGAAGGGTGAGTTCCCCATCTTTGAACAATGTCGGAGTCACCAGTCCTGATGAGCTAAAATTGCCCTAAATCTTTCCATTTCAATTGGTGAATTTTCACATAAAAACTTTAACGGGGGCATTCACACACATGCTCATCAGCCACACCCCCTCTTTCCACCACATGCCCTCAGTTTTGGTCTTAGTGCAAAAAGAAAAAACAAATGTCACCAAAGTACCTGAGAACGTCCAGAATGTTTTAACACTTCAACAGGAAAACCTTCCTCGGCCTGTCCCTTCTTCCCCTTCATCCTTGGCTTAGCTGCCGGCTCTTTAAGAGATTTGCACCTGAGAGCACCTGGCCAGGAAGTTGTGTTATCCCTTGATCTGAAAGAGCAGAAAGAAAAAGTAGGACAAGAAATATCGAATGGTTTTCTATTTGCCTGTACTTGGTTTTTTTGAATGTATTTTCGCTCTTATATCTCAAGCTAGTGGTAGGTGGGGAAAAAAAGGTTTGAGAATAATATTCCCGTGCACCAGGCAGCTGAGCACACCGCGAGTTTAATTAACCTCTCCTTCCTTTGGCTCCGCATCTGACCTTCCCTCTCAACCTGTACCCACTTCATTGCCATGGGGAGAGGGTGTGGGGAGGGACCCAGCAACTACTCTAATTGGTGACAACCTACGTCTATTTATTATCACCTAGCTACACTCACAGAACAAAAAAAATACAGCCTTCAGTGCTCAGGCGTTGATTGATTTGTAGCCAAGGCATTTATGAACAAACTCTTTCCATTTTGCCTTTGTTATCTGTTCATTATCTTCTGTAATGGAGGCCTGCTTTCATGTGTAGGTACAAGTAGGTGATGTTTGAATGCACTTTGAGATGTAAGTATTTCAACAGACACTGGGTACTAAAAAAAAATAATCCTAAACGATAAGAGCCCTGCCTGCAGTCTTCTGTGGGCTGTGCCTGCAACTGATCCTTTCAATATTTGTCGTTTCATTCTTCCACGTATCGTCAGTGCTTCCACTGCCAAATGCAGCTGCATTCGGTGGCTTTTAGAATTTTTGCAGTCCCTTTTCCCAATCAGTGGTGCATGCGTCTATTAACTCTCTCCCACGCTTCCTCAGCCATCCTTAAAATGAAACGAGCACCCTCTCTCCTGCTCCAGGTCCCCTCTGAGTCTCTTGCCAGGAAGTGCCTCCAGTGAGGTATTTCATCCCAGGAATTATCAGCTAAAACGAACTATTTCTGGCTTTATCAGCAGAGAGAATAGGAGAAGAATCCTACTGGGGGAGGGGAGATTTCTCTTGGGATTTTCTCTCCCCGTCCTGTTGGACCAACTTAAACATCCATTTCTGTTTCTTTAAACCAGGGTTTCTCAGTCATGGCACTATTGAAACTTGGGGCTAGATAATTCTTTGTGGTCGGGAGCTGTGAACTGTGGAATATTTAGCAGCAGCCCTGACCGCAGCCCCCTAGATGCCAGTAGACCACCCTCCAGTTACCTCCACAGTGGTGACAACCAGACATTGCCACACGTCCTCTGGGGGCGAAATTGCCCCCTCCCCAATTGAGAATCACTGATCTAGTGGTTAGAAGCTAAAGACACCGTGAAACATCCTACAACACACAGGACAGCCCTCCAACAAAGAATTATCTGGCTCCAGATGTTAACAGCACTGAGGCTGAGAAACCCTCAAACTGCCCTGATTGTCTGATCCAGCACTAGTCAAGTCTGCCATGTTTTGCCACTTAACCAATTCCTATCTGATACATCGCTCATTAAGATTGTTCTCCCTGATACAATCAGAGGATTGAAAGAGCTCTGTAAACAGTACAAGCTTGGAAGAGGGAAAGTGTGCTTATCCTAAACTTGGGGCTATCCAAACATTATAGATGGGGCTAACCCCTTGGAAGGGAAAGGACAGCA
>NW_006775678.1:1133056-1194932 GCF_000442215.2 Lipotes vexillifer
GCTATCCTTTGGGGGATAGCTGGGGGAGTGATGGTCATTGTAACCTCAGCAGTGACACAAGAGACTGTGGTTTGCGGAGAACCTCCCACTGGGAACTCCAAAGCCTCAATACTGACAGAGAAAGGCGGCAGTCAGTCTGCTGTGCTCAGGGCTGTGTGTTCAGCTGTGGTGCAGGGAGGGTCAGAGGCGCCTGCGTGCTCCAGGGCCAGATCAAGTCCTAGAAACTACCACAAGATCTGACAACAGGACAGAAGACTTGTGCCCATCTGGGAGGTTCTGGGCCACATGGATGCCAACTCATTGTCTTACTCTCTGGGCAAGGTGTGGCGCCACTCCTTTTGAATGGTGCTGACTGGGGGATTTCTTGAAGGTGTTCTGAAACCAGCTTTCTCCACTGAGAATTCTTTTTTTTTTTTGCGGTATGCGGGCCTCTCACTGCTGTGGCCTCTCCCGTTGCGGAGCACAGGCTCCGGACGTGCAGGCACAGCGGCCCTGGCTCACGGGCCAAGCCGCTCTGCGGCACGTGGGATCTTCCCGGACTGGGGCACAAACCCGTGTCCCCTGAATCGGCAGGCGGACTCTCAACCACTGCGCCACCAGGGAAGCCCTCCACTGAGAATTCTTACCTTGAACCTGGTTCCCTTGCAAAGCAGGAGGAAGTTTGATATATAGCTCCCATCAAGACTCCTCCTACTAATCCAATGCCAGGAACAGTTTCGCCAGAGACAGTCCAGAAGGACTCAGTGTGCTTTGGTTATAAAATCTCTTTTCCATTCTCCACGACTGCTGTGGCCAAGGGCATCTCCCTATCAACCTGTGGGGCCTGCCTGGTGGGTGGCTAGACTTTAAAGGACTTTCTCTGCTTTCTGGAGGAAGAAATTCGTACAGCTCTAGGGTCTCACCACCCCTAGCTCAGGAGAGTCCCAGGTGTGACCTCCCTTGCCCCCAAGGTGGGGGACATGTGGAGAAGCACACTTCCCATCTGCACATTTCAGAACCCCAATGGGCAACTCGTGGGTGAAACAGTCCACGGCCCTTGGAAGTTGATGTTATGGGAAGATTTCTATATTATAGAAGTTCCTCTTCAAAATATCATTCAGTCTCTCTGCCCTGATTTCCCAGCATGGGAGGCAGAATAACGGCCCCCAAAGATACCCACATCCTAATCCCCAGGACCTGGGAATGCAACCCTACATGGGAAGAGGGATTTTGCAGATGTGATTAACAATCTTGAGATGGAGAGATTATCCTGCATTACGTGGGTGAGCCAACGTCATCACAAGGATTCTTATAACAGGAATGTAGGGAGAGCTAGAGACAAAAGGAAAAGGCCATGTGATGATGGAGCAGACACTGACAGATGCTCTTTGAAGGTGTAGGAAGAGGCAACAAGCCAAGGAACCCAGGCGGCCAGTAGAAGCTAAAAGAGGCAAGGAAACGGATCCTCCCCGGAAGCCTCCTGCAAGCCCACCTGATGCCCCTTTCAGCACTCCTCTCTGCGTCCTCCCCTTGGAGGCTCTCTTGCTACTCACTTTCACCTGATTCACCCCGTATTCAAATGTGGGGGAGGAGCAGGGACAATGTGAGGCCTCCACTCTCGCCCCTGTTCTCCTGCTCCCGGCTCATCCGGAACTATTTTTCAGAGCTTTATTCCTTCCCCGCCCTGGGGTAAAGAAGGAGTCTCCCTTGCCTAGAACTTACAGTGCAAAACCACGTTTTTTACAGGGGAGGGAGTTTTACTGCTCCAGATTTGCAGGCGGGGTGGGGGGGCGCACATCGAAGAACTGCTTGCTCCCTGCCCTGACTCTACTGCCATATTACTCTGATTAATGGTTCGTCCGTGTTCCCTTTTCTGGCCAGCCATTTCCAGGGGATTTTGCGAAGATTCATGAGCTAGCATTTGGAAAGAACTTCTTGAACTCCTACATAAACAAAAAATCTCACAGCTGGAAATCCTGATGCCTTTTAATGAGTCCTTATAAAATCCCAAAGCACTTAAAAATTCATGTTGCTCCCTAGAAATAGCTTTTAGTTCTATACATACATGTAGTTCCACACAGATCGGGTACGTTCAGAGCCGCCGTTACAGAACACTTACGAGGTACCAGGCAGTGAGTTAAGCTCACTGTGCACACGATCTCGTTGATTTAGGGAGATCAAGATCACCTGTGACCTGGGCTGTCTGAGTTCTGGGAGGAAAACAAAGTCCCACAGGTATGTTTGCATCCACCCTGATGTCACCAGCTCCTGTGCACAGAGCCTGGTACAGGGTAGGAACTCGGTGAGGCAAATGGATGGCATTTCTTTTAATTATAGCAAAGTGAAATGAGCCATTACCGGAGAGACCAAGCTTAGGTCAGAGAAGCAGGAATTGATGATATTGATAATACAGGGTTCTCGGCTCTTCTGGTAATTTACAGATTAAAAAAATGCACCGTGGCTGGAATCGATTCCTGAAATCAAGACCTCCTTCACTGATCCCTGCTCCTCAAGCCTGCTGCTTCTTTCCCAAATAAGCGCAAGGCCAGGGCCTTAAGACACTAAGGACACGGCCTTCCGTTTGGGAGCTGTTTTCTGGGTATTGTCTCTCTCATGCCAAGTACCACCGGGAATGCTGCAAAGCACTTCTCAGAAGTACCTTTATGTCTTGGTTCATTTTCCAAGAAAAGGACAAGGGGGACTTTTGACTGTGGGAAACCAGAGTAAATAAGTACGGAATAACACAACTTGGGTTACTCTTCAGTGAAAGTTTAGAGGAGTCTTGCAGGTAAATGGCCACCAGGGGGCACTGTTATTCGCTAAAAATGCTGCTGGAGGGAGCGGTTTTGTGTGTGTGTGTGTGTGTGACATATATGCACACACGTGTGTTGGGGTGAGAGACAACTTCCCTCTCATCCACTCACCTCCACTCAGCCAGGCAGCCAACCCCTCCCTTGACTTCCACCATCTACCCACACTCTCTCCTCCCTCATCCCTCTTTCCCATTCTTGGTCAGAAAGGAGCAGAGAGGAGCATGAAAACCCAGCAAGATCATGAAACCAACATCGAATCAAAAGATATTCCCCAGGACGCCTCGGGAAGAACACCGAGGTGCCGTGCCTCTCGCCTTTGTTACCCCATCCCCTTCCCGTGCCGCGCCCCCACGCCTCCCCAGCTCCTGATGGCGATGCTTCATTGCTTTGCAAGAAGATGGTCCCATCATCCTGGTGACTTCCTGCTTGTAGGCATCTTCCTTTGAAAAGAGAACTCTGAACAGAGTAAAGACCTCAGGAGAATAATTCTTAATGATGGCTCTTCGGATACATTTCATGTCAGACCAGCTGGATCTAGAGGAAACGCTGCAGGGAATCTTCCTTTTCCCCTAAAATTACACGAGCATGGGAACAGCCATCTCCTCCATCTTTGTTTCAAGTAGTTCTCCTCGGAGGCTTTAAAACTCCAGCCTTGCCAGAGAACCTGGGCAGTACAGTCAGGACGGCGAGCCCTAGTGGAGCTGCAAAAACACCCCTGTTCGTTGATCTTTCTCCACCTGCTTAATAGGCATTAAAAGCCGTGCACTGAAGGACTGCCTCCAGCTGATTTCAAACGCACTGACATAATGGACTTGTCTTCATAGAACAAACCTCTGGGGACTCAGGCTAGGCAGACCATTTATAATACTGTCATGATGCAGGAGACACCGCGGATGCTTTGGAGAGAGCCTGTATGTTGCTGAGTGTTTTGAGTTCGAATCCAGACGGCACCGTCTAACTGCTGGGTGACCCTGGGCACGTTACTGAACCGCCTGAGGTTCCATCTCTGTGAATCGAGCTTAGTAATCCTGGTGCACTAGCTTATGGTGAGCCATGGAGATAACAGAGGCGCATTCCCAAGGCCAGAAGGTCAAAGACAGTGTTACTAATTCTTACTGAGCACTGGGCCCTGTGCGCCATGTTCAACACACATGAATTATCTTAATCCTCATAACAACCCTACCTGCAGGAGTTGGAAGTGAAGGGTTTTGTGGGCTACTGAACTGTTTGAGGACCGTGGTGCTGGCAGGCGTAAGATGCTGGTCTAAGGGTCCCATTCCTCCCTGTGAAAAATGAACCGGGATCTTTTCACTCGTGGGCAGGTTGGGGGGGTAGGTTCAATGTGGGCTCACACGCTCTGTGCTCCTGGGCCCTGGGTACTGTCAGTGATGCTCCAACAGTAAAAAGGCACCTCATGAATGGGTGACAGTCTCCTCAACGTGACACTGAATACCATGACATCTTCCAGGCTGAAACAACCGTCCGTAAGGAAACGGCATTGTGGGAATTATTAAAAACAGCAGGTTGTGTCTCCAGAAGACACTTATTTTATTTCTAAGGGATGTAAATCGCGTTTGTAAAGTACACGAGCTTCTTCCTCCTTGGGTGTGGTAGGGAAAAGTGGTCACTTTTGTAGCAGCTGTGTCTCTAGATCTGGCAGCTCACATCCTTAAGTACCAAGAATCCAAACATTACTAGCGACAGCAGCTCTCTAAAGCGGAGGGCATATCCGGTTCACAAAGTGTGCTAATGTCTTTAGCCCTGGATGGTCTTATTGATCCCCCTCAAGGCCATCTGAACTTTTACTATCCTGACAGAAAACTGAGACTAGAAAGATGGGAGGTTTTCCTTTGTTTTAGCAATGGATGTGTGTGTGTGCGCATGTACGCGTGCGTGCGTGAAGGAAATAAAAGATAAATGGGAAGAAGGAATGTGGCGAGAGATGAATGAGGCGCAGGGGGGAGGGGGAGAAAGGACCACAGTAAAACGCGGATAGAAGATGGCGCAGTCGGAGGGCGGAGGATTGCGAATCCTCGCGGTAGACGGGGCCGTAGTGGGAGAAGCCATTAAGAAGCTCCGAAAATAGAAATGCTAAGAAGAATACTCGGTCGTTTTGACAGGCTGGTCAGAAAATGCCAAGTGTGGGCTCTCGGGGCTGGAGGCCAGGACCGCCGCCAAGCAGGGCCGTCGGGGAGCGGCCGCCTCCTCTGCATCCAAGGGAAAGCTCGCCCGCCCGCGAATGCTCTCGAACGCCTCCTCCCGCTGCGCGCTGCCAAGTCGGCCTGCAGCCTCGTGTCGGCGCGTAAACAGTGAGCCCCGCTATGCCCGCAGGCCCCTCCGCGGCCGTCCCCGCCCAGGGCGGGTCCGAGGACCCCGAGGGCGTCCCACCGCCTTCTGGCGGCACGCGCCCGGGGGCCCACAGCTCCACGGCGGCTGCGAAGGGAAGGCCCGGGCCAGGCCGCTACCCCCTTCCTTCCCCACGGCCCTTCCCAGCGGGGGCCCTCCGCACAATGGAACCGGGCCAGGCCCCGTTGCTGAGGGAACCGGCAGCCGGCCCAGCCCCCTTCCCCGCCGACGGAGCCCGAGAAGAAGAGCAAAGGATTCAAGCGCCCTAAGCGGCCGGCTTCAGAGGAGGCCGCGGGCCCCGCCCGCGTGAGGTGGCGGCTCCCCATTGGCGCGGAGGCAGCAGGAGGCCGCACGCAGCCTCGTCCCGCGCTCCCTTCCGCCCCACCTCCGCGACCCCTCCTGGACTACAAACCCCCCGGAGACGAGGCCGCCGGTTCTGCCCTTCGCGCGGGTTGGGTCGGGGGCTGCCCGGCTTCAGCCCTCTGACCTCTCGGGCGCCTGGAATGAAGGAGGAACTGGCTGCCTCAGTGAGAGACGCGCTTTTGTTTGGTCCTGACTCGCTGTAAACGTGCTTGCATGTGAGTCAGGGCACCTACCTGCAGCTGAGGCGCGGCAAATGCACACAAGCGGTGGGCCTCCGTCTGGGCAATCGCCCCTTCCCCTCTGCGCCCCTGCTCCCCAGATGCGAGCGCAGGTCTGCGGGGAGGAATGGCGGACGGGCCTGCGAGGCCTTCCTTAGAGCCTTTGCTGGGGGCTGCTCGCCCCTCAACTGCTCATGGAGGGACGTGAGTCACTTTTTCAAAATATCCATGCCCGCCCCCTCTCTCCCCCCACCCCTGCAAATTCAGATTCAGTGAGTCTGGGGTGGGACTCAGGGAAGGTTTTTTTTTGGGGGGGGGGGGGTTTTGCCCTGTGAGGCATGCGGGATCTTAGTTCCCCGACCAGGACCAGGGATGGGACCCGTGCCCCCTGCAGTTGGAAGCGCGGAGTCTTAACCACTGGACCGCCAGGGAAGTCCCAGGGAAGGTATTTTCTTAAGTGCCCAGGTGATTTTAATGATTCTCTGGGCTGAGAACCACTGGGGCTGCTTGACACGAGCCAGCGGAAACTCAGCAGGGCTGCCTGGCTTGTCCGAGCGAGCGGACACTGCCAGCAGGAGACCTTGGACAACACAGTTCCTTTGACTTGAGCACAGTGTTCTTTCTGTCATATTCCTTTTTCTGCTTAAAAAAAATGTTTTTTGAAAGTAATACACGTACTATTTAGGAAACATATAGAAAGGGATAAAGAAGAACATTAGATCACCCGTAAACCCTCATTATCCAGAGTTACACAGTGTTAACATTTGGGGTTATCTTTTCATCTGTTTTCACATATTTAATTTACAAAAAGATCAGACAGAGTATACAGTTTTATGCCTTCTTTTTTATTCCTTCGTAACCTGAAAGGTGGCATGGGCTTCTTAGACACGGCTGGACAAAGTGTGAGTGGGCAATTTTTTTAGCAGGCTGCTTGGCAATGAGTATCAAGAATATTTATTAATGTTCACCTTTCAGCCCACTATTCCATTTCTAGGAATCGCTCTTCAAAGAATGATCAGATGCATGCAAAATTTTTTTTACAGAGACTTTCATGTTAGTGTTACTTAAAATCACCAAAACTGGTGACTTCCCTGGTGGTGCAGTGGTTAAGAGTCCACCTGCCAGTGCAGGGGACACAGGTTCAAGCCCTGGTCCAGGAAGATCCCACATGCCACGGAGCAACTAAGCCTATGCCACAACTACTGAGCCTGCACTCTGGAGACCACGAGCCACAACTACTGAGCCCATGTGCCACAACTACTGAAGCCCATGCACCTAGAGCCCGTGCTTCGCAACAGAAGCCACCACGATGGGAAGCCCATGCACTGCAACAAAGAGTAGCCTCCACTCGCCGCAGCTAGAGAAAGCCCGCATGCAGCAATGAAGACCCAACACTGCCAAAAATTAATTAATTTTTAAAAATATTTTTTAAAAATATCGCCAAGATTATCAACATCATCAATGTACAATATTACAGCGATAGTTTAATAAATTGTGGTTACTCATGAGATGGAATACTTTATGGTCATTAAAAATCACGTTTTCAAAGAATGTGTACTGGCTGTGATAATCTTTCTTTCCCACGGTCCCTCTACACCCTGGGATGTTGGTCTTTGAGTGTGTCTCACAGGAAGAT
The DNA here is from genome assembly GCF_000442215.2 of Lipotes vexillifer. NCBI lineage: Eukaryota > Metazoa > Chordata > Mammalia > Artiodactyla > Lipotidae > Lipotes > Lipotes vexillifer. The sequence goes on from NW_006775678.1 coordinate 1,140,412, forward strand.
CCCACCTCTGGTTCTACTGGTGACCCCTTTGGATGCCACAGGGCCATCGATCTCCCCTTTCCTGATCGCTCATAGCATTTATTCTCAGTACCCGACGTTTTGGCAGGTCATTCTTTTTATTATTATTTATTATGCAGTGCTTCTACTTGCCATCTGGTGTGTGTGTGAATGTGTATCATGTATGAATGTGTGGTTGTGTATATATATGTAAGAGAGAGAGAGAACTCAGGATTATAAATTGAGGGCAGAGGCCATGATTTCCACATCTTCATTCTTTGCCAGCTCTTAAGTTTCAGCAAAGCTAAAACAATTTGTCATCCTCAATTCTGATCCATTTCTACTAACAAATTTCTGAGTGCATAAGACATACTTCTCTCCTTCTGCATTACCAATTCTTTAGTGGTATCACCTAAACCATTCTCCTTTGGGACACTCAGATGCAAATTTTTGGAACCATTGGTCATTGGATCCTAACGCTGGTTTTCAAGTCTTGGCATGTGTCTTTCTATTCCCCCTGCTGCCACCCTAGGCAGCATCCCCATCACTTCCCTCCTGAACAATTCTATCCCTCTGCTGAGCCATCTGCTTATGGCCCCTTGTCCTTTCAAACCACCCAATGTCAATCACTTATGTAAGTTCTTTTTATCCTGTCACTTCTACTCAAAAGCCTTCAATGACCACTTTTAAAGGGCCATTATTAAATGAAGTGCTAACTTTTTATCTTGGCATGTGGGTTCCTCCTTTACTCAGTCCCAACCCATCCATCTTCCTGTTTTATATCACACAACTTCCTAATTAATATACCTGACTCCAATTGGCATATGCACCAACCCCAGGACACAGTCTGTGTTCTCATGCCTTCTCCACTTACTAGCTGTGTAATCTTGGATAATTTGCCTACCTCTTTCATCTCTGCCCCTCATCCACAAAGTGGGGGTAATACTAATAATATCTGCTTTATAGGATTGTTTTGAGAGCAAAGCTGACACATGAATGCCACGACTGTCATTGATCTGCTCACAGCATTGCACCTGGACACAACTCTGCAAAGCAGCGCCTATCGGCTCCAAGTACTGTCAGCTGAGGTGGACCAATCAGGCTGAAGGGTCTACTGCCAAGATGGCTCACCACATACCTAGCAAGTGGGTGCCATTGGCAGAAACTCAGCTGGGACGATGGTCCTGGAGCCTGAATTGGCCTCCATTTGGACTTTCCATGTGGCTTATTGGACTTCCTCACAGCATGTCTGCTGGGTTCTAAGAGAAAAGAAGCAGAAATTGCCAGTCTTCTTAAAGGCCACGCCTGGAACTAACTAGCACAGCATAACTTCCACGATCTTCTTGTCAAAGCAGTGATAGGCCAGCCCGGATTCAAGGAAGTGAAGAAATAGACTCCACCTCTCCAAGAGGGAGTGGCCTGTGCAGAGAAGGAAAAAATGGATGGGAACCACCTTTTGAGACAAGTTACCACTGAAGGGTCTTTGCGACCCCTTTTCTTATCCAGTAGAGGACATGCTCAACAAATATTTCACATTTCCTGAACTCAAGGCCTGGAACATTCATCTATCAAAGGATCGCTTGGATTGTGAGTAGACTTTCCCCCTGTACTCTGATTAGTTATGATATTCCAACTAAACGGTAAGCTCTTTGAGGGCAAGGCTCCTAGCTACAAGATACATTTTTGTATTCCCCCCACCCCGAGAGATTTATACATAGTAAACCTCATAAATGTGCAGCACTTGATTTCCTTTCCTCTGACAGCCCTACCACTGGGAAGGGAACATAAGAACTGCTTTCACTGAATTTTTGTACCACGCCGCTGGGCTCCAAGGAAAACTCGGAAACAGTCCCTTTGTTTCCCAGAGTGGGGCTCAAAGCCATCGGGTGGGGGGCGGGGTGAAGCACAGTGAAGGGGCTGTGGCCTGGAGGGCGTGTGGAGGAAATTCCATTCTAGACCCTTATTTCCGAAACTGCTCTGGGATTAGCCCGGCTTTGTGCCGGCCCCAGTCCAGACGGGAGAGAGGCCAGGCCCTAGGTCATAAAAGCACCAGGAAAATACAAATACAGGCCCCTTTACAGCCCTGAACAGGAGGTTAAAGGATTTGCTGTGTTGTTTGTTTATCTCGCAGACTGAAGCCAATTATACCAATTTTTTTAAAAAAAGCTTACTAGTGATTGTATTCTAAGTTCATTTCTTCTCAAAAATGGGACTCTACAGCACATTTTTTTTCTTTGGCTCCAAGGACTCAAGCCCAGTCTCTGAGGCAGGGAGGGCGGCCCTGGGGTCAGAGGTCAGGGGCCCCCTGATTGTTCCCAAATGCGCTTCCATGTAGCCATAGATTTGAACTTTGCATTGTTGCTGGGGCCCCCGGTAGGGGGCTGCACGGGGAGGGGAGAGCCTGGGGGAGGCCATCTCTGCAGTTCAAAGGCAGCCGCTCAGGCAACGCTTTGCTTGGTTTATGGTTTCAATCCTTGAGTCAGTCTTGAACTCCATTCCTGAGGGGCTCCCGTGGGTGGGAGGTAAGGGGTGGGGGTCGGGACGGACACTCCTTTAACCCAAAGCTGCCAGCCTTGTGGACCGACCGTGGCTTCAGAGCTGGAAAACCCTCAGAGGCTGAAAAATCCCCGGATTGCTTGCAGGAACCCAGGAGCGTTTGCCCACAATGCCAGTAAAGGATGCCCCTTGCCCAGAACCAACCAAGAGCTCCTCCCCGCCGAGCCCAGGCAGGACTCTATAAAGTGCAGCTGAATGAAGGGCACTGGGGTTCAGAGATGAACCCCAAGCTCTGGCCTTACCCAAGGGTAGGGTTTGCTCGATAGTGCAAGTCGAAGAGAAGGGGAAAGGTCCCAGACGGGTCCCCCAAGACACGCATCTCCACTGATACCTGAAAATCTACCATAAATATGATGCACATGTATATTTATTGACTTCAAGGGTGTGTTAACGTATATGGTTAAAGGCAAGGAAGCAAGCTACAGAGTAATATATAGTGTATGGCCCCATCTATCTACGCACACACACAGGGAAAATGTGGGAGAATACACATCAAAATGTTGGTAGTAGTATCTTTTACTGGTAGAATTTCAAATGATTTTTTCCTTTTATTTTTCTGCATTTTATAATTTACTTACACTATTCACGTTCCTTAATTTTTTTCAAAGCGGAAAATCTAACGTTTGTGAATCATTTCTTTAGTTCAGTGTTTTTCCAAATGTGATCTAAAAACACCAACATCAGACTCAGAAAGCCTGCTGAAAAGGAAGATCCCTGGGTGTAATTCAGACCTATCAGGTCAGAATGGGGCCGGGAGAGGAGTGTAGCCTGAAAACCAGCATTTTAAACACTCTCTCCAGGCAATTCTAAGGGAATGGAATCCACCTGTGTGGATGTTGGCTCTCTTTAAAGGTTCTGGCTCCACTGTGAGCCATCTCAGGTGGGACCACTCAACCCCTCGGCCCTGGCGGACCCTTCTCCCCTCCCTCCCTCCTTTCTCTAGGTCCTCAGGAACCAGAAACAGCCCATCAACCCTGACCGAGTAGCCCTGGCCCTGCCCCTTCCCTTGACAAACAGTCCACAGGCAGAGCTTCCCAGCACCATTATCCCCCTCTTCCCCTTGCTCTGGTCTTCTCTTTTGTTTCACTACACTCGTCTTTGGCTAGAAGAACTGACAGCACAGGGTGATTTGCATAATTATATATGTCAAGTAAGACTAAAGCTGGAAACCAAATTAAGTTATGCCAGTGGGCAGCAGGCATAGTAGAAGAATCACAGGGTAATTCTGACCCTGCTCCTTGATATACATGTGATCTTAGGTTGCTTATTTAACCTCTCCAGGCCTCAGTTTCCTCAGCTGTAAAATGGGGATAGTCATACCTACCTCTCAGAGTCGTTGCAAGATTTAAAACTAAGATCACGCATATATGCAAAGCATCTGGTGCATGGTCGGTACCCAGTGAAAGCAGTTATTACCAATATGAACCAAAGAACTCATCCAGTCTGAGAGCCGTTCTCAAACTCCCCAGGGAGGTTAGTAATAATGCATGTTATTAAGTCTTTCCCCCAGATATTCCAAATTAGTCCCTCCAAGGAAGGCCCCAGGAAACTGATACTTACAAGTATCCCAGGTGTTCTGATCACACTTTGCAGGTGGTCCCTGATCACACTTTCAGGAACACTAGTCTAAGATTTTCACCAGCAAAACAGAAATAACTACAACTACCAAATTCCCCAACTTGTTCACACTTAAATAGTCAGTCATCCACACTGCCCATCACAGGTTGGCTGAGGTTTGGCTAATCTAAGCTGGCATGGTTCCAAGGTGGGATCTGGGTCCAGGTCTGCTCCACATGTCTTTCATCTTGCTTAGACCAGCAGGTACTCAAGGTATGTTCTCCTCAGGCCACATTTTACTAACATTCCATTGGTCAGGCCAGCACATGGCCACACCCACACCCCCTCCCCATTGGGGGGAGGGACAGATATATTCTGCCTCAGAGACATGAGTGAAAAATAAACACTTGTTTCTCAAAAAGCAAATCCAGCCTGCAGCCTCTTTTTGTACTGTCTGCAAGCTGAGAATGGCTTTTACATTTTTTAGGAGTTGTAAAGAAAAACAAAGTGAATAGGAACAGAAACGTGTATGTGGTCCACAAAGCTTAAAATATTTACTACCTGTCCCTTTAAGGAAAAAGTTTGTTGATCTCTGCTGTAAGCCATCAAAATGTCAAGGGTTTTGTTGTTGTTGTTTTTACATAGCATAACTGCACAAAAAGAGGGGCAGTTGTTTTGTTTTGTGTTTGTTTTTAAGTTAAGAGGGATTTAAAGCTGTTTCTAAGCCACGGAGTAGGAACCAAGACGGAGGAGTAAGGGAACCACTGAAAAAACAAGAGAGGGAAGTTAATTAAGGGAGAATGGCCTTGGAGGAGAGGGGCCAGCCTTTTCTCTAAAGATATGGTCCAGTGGAGAAGAGGGTGGGGTGAGAGGGGTGGGATCAGGTGTGATGTTGTCAAGGAGAAAGAAAGGACTAGGGCTTCCCTGGTGGCGCAGTGGTTGCGAGTCCGCCTGCCGATGCAGGGGACGCGGGTTCGTGCCCCGGTCCGGGAAGATCCCACATGCCGCGGAGCGGCTGGGCCCGTGAGCCATGGCCGCTGAGCCTGCGCGTCCGGAGCCTGTGCTCCGCAACGGGAGAGGCCACGACAGTGAGAGGCCCGCGTACCGCAAAAAAAAAAAAAAAAAAAATACTAGAAAAATTGCTAGACTTAGGAATGGGCCAAAGAGAATCCTGGTGTCCTTGCGGTAGAGTGCTGGGGGGTTCCTAGCAGACTTTCCAGGGATTATCTGACTCCATTTAGTGTGCACCTTGGCTTTTGATGGACTAAGCTACTTAACAACTCTATAGGGATAAAAGTTAAGTTGCAGAAAACTGACAACACGATTTTTTTTTCTGTTCACGGCAATACAAAGGAATTATGTCCTGAGGAGAATGAAAAGCTCTGTAAGTCAAATTCTCATTTGAGCCAGTTTGAACATCTTACTAGTGTACACATTAACCAATGAGTTAAATAAAATCTTTGACCCTTGTCTATTTCATAGTTGTATGTAAGTCATAATTTTACCACTTAAAAAAAGGATCTTTTAGCGAAGTCTAAGGCACCTCATTTGACAGTCACTATAACCCTGTAGGCCCATTACTACTGTCATTGTTATACCCCATTTTGAGGATGACATCACTGAGGAACTAAGAGCTTAAGATTGGGAGTTCCCTGGTGGTCTAGTGGTTAGGATTTGCCACTTTCACTGAAGAGACCTGGTCTGGGCACGGCCAAAAAATTAAATAAAAAGAGCTTAAGATCACACAAGCTCACACAAGCAAAGAGTGACAGAGTCAAGGCTGGGACTTTGGGAGTCTTCTGGCTCCAAATCTCCCATGCTTTCTGTTAAGTTAAAAAAAAAAAGAGACACCCTATCACATTATTTATTTGCTCATCACTGACGAGCATAGGAACTGTGATTTAGTAAGCAAACGGACCTAACATTCTTGGGTGCGTGAAGGCCCATGTGCAGATGCTGGAAAGGAGCTACAGATGTAACTGCTTGCCCCCAAAGATAGACAGCATTTGAAATCAATAAGACTGCAGCTGAGTACCAGCGCCCACAGGAAACTGGCATCTGATTTTTTCTTCCCTAACGGATCATCAACTGAAAATTCTCAAAAGTTGAATATCTCACAAGAACTTTCCAAAGTCTTAATTGTTTTCCTTCCACCTGAAATAAACCCTCCCCCCCCAGGTAGGGTGGCATTTCAGGAGGTTTTATGCCAAAGCATTCTGCATTTTTCCCAGCATGCCCAACACTGAATGCACACCTGCAGTGGATCTATTCCACCACTATTCCACAGGGCGCTTTACACCTACACAACACTCCGTAAGCTCTGTATTCATTCAGTCAGCGAATATTTATTATGCAAGTAAGATAATGTTAGTGATACAAATTTGAAAATATGCAAAACAAAACAGAATCTCTACCTCAAGTAGCTGAGTCCAGTGGAGAGCCTTTCAGGCAAACAGACAATTACAGTACCACATGCCAGTCAAGGTTTGGTGAGAGCGTGGAGAAACCAGTTCCTGAGTGTTTCAGAGCATCACGGAAAGTGTAATAGAGCTGGAATTTGCACTGAGACTTGAAGAATAAGAAGGTTGCCTAGAAGAGAGAGGAGGAGGTGTCCAGAAGCTTCTAGATGGAGAGAATGCTCTAACAAAGGAGAAGAGAGAGCCCAGGGTATCTAGGAAGCAGAAAACAGCCCAGAGTGGCTGCAGCTATCAGTATGGAGGGAAGAATTCCAAATATGAAACCAGACAGGTGGCCAGGAGCAAGTGATGGCAGGCCACGATGTAGAAACTTCCCTGCAGGTAGCAAATGAGCAAGCCATTGCAGCAAGGCTGAGCACACATCCTGCACAAAAGCACTCACAGGATGCCTTCAAGGGAAGGCAAGGGCACCTTCAAGGAGATAACCATACCGCAGTGATTGAATCAGCACCAGGTCCATCCTCAGTTTCCTACCCATGTCCAAACCCCAAGACAGGTTCCATAGTACTTGTCTTAGTGTGTTCAGGCTGCTACAGTAAAATATCACAGACTAGGTGGCTTATAAACAACAGACATTTATTTTTCACAGTTCTGGAGGCTGGAAAGTCAAAGAACAAGGCCCCACAAGATTCAATGTCACAGATAGTCATCTTTTCGCTGTGTCCTCGCATGGCAGAAGGGACAAGGAAGCTATTTCAGGTCTGCTCTCCTCAATTCTACTTGTGAGGGCTGCACCTTCATGACCTAATCATCCCAAAGCCCCACCTCCTGACACCATCATCTTGGGGGTTAGGATTTCAACATATGAATTTGGCGGTGGGGTGGGGGAGTGGCGGGGACGCAAACATTCAGCCCATAGCAATACTCAAGTGAATGAAAGCCAAGAAATGGATTTGTGCAGTTGTAAATATTTTCTGTCGCTGGATTATTTCTCCGTGGTCTGAGTCTCCAATCCTTCACCTCTTAGGCTGGGAAGGAAAAGGGCAAACCTTCAGTGAATCTGAAGGAGATACATAGTCATGGCAAAGGAAACTGTTAAGTGGTTAGGACTCCTTGCACTCACCACCTAGGGGCAGGGTTCAATCTGTGGTCAGGGAACTAAAATCCCATAAGCCACATGGCATGGCCAAAAAAAAAAAAAAAAAAAGGGCAGGCTGTCAATGTGGCAACATTGCAAGGCAAAAGCCAATGGATGTTTTTCCATTCATTTATCAAGGTCTTTGGAGACACTAATTGGAAGGATGCAAATGACCCCCTCGGAGAGTGTTGTTTCTGGGCGCCTCTCAGGCCACGCATTAATAAGCATTGTTTCCCTTCCCCCTCCCATCTGCCACTGCCCACACCACCCCCTACCTCCCACCCTTCAGAGAGGGAGAAATCTGCAGGAGGTGCATTTTCTTCACTGACATCCTCATCCAATGGAGTCCTGGGGAAGAGTCTGCAGAGATTAAAAGAGGTGGAATGAATCTCTCCCCAAGGGAGGACCTGCCTCAGCTGGCTGACAGCTTAATCTCCCCTGGGTTCCTGAACATTCCTTTTATTTTAATGTACTGCCTTTTTATAAAGTACTGTTGAAAAGAAACAGAATTTTGGATAATTGGACAGTAGCATCATCTTTTACAGCAAAATAGAGACAGTCTATTAATAGTATCTGTGATAAACTGTGATAAACACCGTAGGGGATAACCCATTCATTTTTAGCAACAAGTGGCATTTTCATCCTTATATCCTTTCCTTAACTAAATTCTCACTTCTTGATTGTTTTCCCATTGATTTTGACAGCAAAAAGAGAGAGGGAAATTGCTCCCATATGCATAGCCATCCCTTCCCAGAGCACCTTTGGGGCCCCAGGACCACTTAAATGTTGGGGTTTATGTTATAGCTGGAGCCACCCACCTCATCCCTGATGCCATGGCTCGTCACAGCCCATAGCCCCCTCTCTTCTCAGAACATCTCAGTAGTGATTTTTCAGTGATTTTTCCATGCCCCAATTTAATCCTGCCTTTCTCCGCACCAGCCTGCATTTGTTGTACCCACAAGATGAAAGATTTTGAAGGCAGCGACAGTGTCTGTATATTATGCAGCCCTACGTCCACCACTGACAAGGTTGTACTAGTTTCCATTGCTGTGTAACAAATGCCACACACTTAGCCACTTAGAACAGCACCTATATATTAACTCACAGTTCTGTAGGATAGGCTCAACTGAGTTCTCTGCTCTGGGTATCACAAGGCTGATAACAAGACGTCAGCTCTCCTGGGCTCTGGGGAAGAAGTCACTTCCAAGTTCATTCAGATTGTTGGCAAAACTCAGCTCCTTGCAGCTGTAAGACTAAAGTGCCTGTTACCTTGTTGGCTGTCAGTTAGGGGTCACTAATTGCTCCTAGAGGCTTCTCTTTGGTCCTTGCATGGGACCCCCTCCATCTTCAAGCTAGCAAAGTGCATCAACTCCTTCTTACACTGTCAGTCTCTCTGACTTCCCCTCGGGCTCAGCCAGATAAAACTCTGTGCTTTCAGTGGGCTAATGTGACTCAGGCCCACCCAGATAATCTCTGTGTTAACTCTAAGTCGGCTGATTAGTAACCTTAACGACATTTGCAAACTCCCTTTTTGCCATGTAATGTAACACAATTAGGGCATGGTGTTGCATCATATTCCCAGACCCTGGGATTAGGACAGGAAATCTTGGTGGGGGGCAGGGGGAAGGGGGCATTTTATGATTCCTCCTACCACAAGGGTCTCAGAATACACAAAAGTGCAAGAACTGTTGGAGGTAGGATCTCCACCCATGCAGTTTCTGCCCCCATCCTAAGCATGACAAATGCTGACCTGGCCTCCTGACCTGCTGACAACTATGTAGACCTAACTGGGCAGCATGATCCCAATTTGGGCACCTCACATACACGGCAGAGGGAACTGAATATCCCCAACACCCACAGCTGATCACTTCTAGCAAGTCCAGGGCTTATATAACTGACAAGCTCATCAGCCACACTCAGAGACTTTGCTCTCCTAAACTGAGACCAAGAGGGTTCATGATCTTTCAGCTTTAAAAGATGCTCATTTCTCCTCCCCAAACCTCAACCCCTAGAGCTTAGACCTGGGCTGGCTTGGGGTCCTTGCTTGACAGTAAAACTTTTCCATTCACTTCTCAACCCTTTGTTTGTTTGTTTGATTTTGGCCATGCTGCATGGCTTGCAGGATTTTAGTTCCCGGACTAGGGATCGAACCCACGCCCTCAGCAGTGAAAGCACAGAGTCCTAACCACGGGACCACCAGGGAATTCCCCTCAGCCCTTAGTTTCTCAGTCTTTTCTTGTTGTGACCAGAAATCCCGCTGCCCCCGATCTGATCTCCTTTTCCCCGGTGTGTTCTTTAATCCGTGCCCATGGCTCCCTCCCTCCCTTCTCGTCTCTTCTGCAGCTCCTGAAAGTCTTTTTTCTTCTCCACCTGCAGGCTTGAGAGTCTCCCACTCTCCACCCCAGAAGCCACTATTTCTATTGTTCACCATAGGTCTAATTCTGTACCTCAGGCGCCTGGCACACGGTAGCATTCAGCATATACCTGTTACTTGAATGCGAGAGTGAGTGAATGAATACACTGGTGAATTTGAGTCACCTATGCTTTTCTAATCTCCTATTATTCCTTAGTATCAGTACCACAAGGCTGCCTTTTGGTTATAGGATCCTTCATTTGTTCACGTATCCTTAGAAATACAAAGATAAATATGAACAGGATAAACGTTTTCTCCTAGGTCGTTGAAGAGCCTGTGCTTAGTAGGGGATCTAGGGCATTTCCCCCTTGGGGTAAGTTTTGACAGCCCAAAGGCAGCTTTAAAATTCAACATCTAGGAGTACAAGCTACTGTCAAATTGAATTGTTAGGAGTCCAGATCTGCCAATCCAAGAGTGATAGGATTCCTTTCTTTTGTGAAATACAGCATTCTCATTGTTTTTCACTAAAAGAGACACTTAAATTTGCTTCCCACCAGGTTTGAAGCTGGTGCCTAATGTGGCTGAAAATGTTATGGAGCCCAGGGAGGAAATCCAATGCCCTGGGGCTGCCGGGCTGAATGGCGGCCTTGTTTCCAGGGCCATTCTCCTTTGTCTGCCTGGGCTCTCAAATGACATGTTTGGACACAAAGCCTCTTAGGTAGAAATTACTACATTTGCAGGCGCTCCTAATTTGGAGCGAGGTTTATTATTTCAAAGTCTTTTTTCAAGATTAGACTTCAGTGAAGTCTTACAGCTGAGTCGCAACCCTCGTTTGAGAATAGTATGATGTTTATGAGTATTCTTGTTAGTTTTTTTTCGGGTTTCCTCTTTGGAAAAGAGCCATCCCTCCCCCGCCGTGAAATTTTCCAGGGAGGATTTCACTTCTTTCCATTGAGGTCATTTTCTGAACCTCTCAGAGATATTTATCTTTAAGACTTTAAAACCTTTCTGTGTAAAGGGAGCTTAGAGAAGACAGCTGATAGGGCCTAGGAAAGTCAGAATCCTTGGGGATTTGGGGGAAAGAAAGGCTATTTTTCTAATGACTATTATTCTCAGGCCAGTAGATTGAGTGGTTCCTTAGCCATAGGGGCAGGTTTGGGCCAAGCGTCCTGGGAGCAAAGGAATCATGACCTCTGTATTTGAGAGCCAGTCTGCATTCCTCACACACCAAATGTAGTATCTTTTCTAATTTTCTGTATTTTTTTTTTTTTTTTTTTTTAATTTTTGGCTGCATTGGGTCTTCGTTGCTGTGCATGGGCTTTCTCTAGTTGCAGAGAGCAGGGGCTACTCTTCATTGTGGTGTGCAAGCTTCTCATTTCAGTGGCTTCTCTTGTTGCAGAGCTTGGACTCTAGGCTCATGGGCTTCAGTAGTTGCAGCACGTGGGCTCAGTAGTTGTGGCGCATGAGCTCTAGGGCAGAGGCTCAGTAGTTGTGGCACAGGGGCTTAGTTGCTCCGCGGCGTGTGGGATCTTCCCGGACCAGGGCTCAAACTCGTGTCCTCTGCATTGGCAGGGGGGGTTTTAAGCACTGCGCCACCAGGCAAGTGTGGTACGCAGACCTCTCACTGTTGTGGCCTCTCCCATTGCGGAGCGCAGGCTCAGCGGCCATGGCTCACGGGCCCAGCCGCTCCGCGGCATGTGGGATCCTCCCGGACCGGGGCACGAACCCATGTCCCCTGCATCGGCAGGCAGACTCTCAACCACTGTGCCACCTGGGAAGCCCCGGCAGGAGGATTCTTAACCACTGCGCCACCAGGGAAGGCCTAGTTTTCTGTATTCTTGATGCTCTAGCATCTGAGGCTTTGCTGACTGGGCAAAGACAGCCCCTCCCAGGGCTAGCCACTACTTAGAGATAGCAAACTACTCATCTGGGAGGGGTCCTTTCGTATGCAAACTAACCAACCCAAAGCCTATACATCAAAGCACCTCCTCCCAGTGGCTCTTACCCTTCAGGAGGCGATATTTCTCTGCCCTAATCATCCCAGGGTCAGGTACCGAATGACCAGAGACAGCCCCTATATTACAGAGCCCATGGAAATTGTTCAGATTAGCTAGGCCAAAAGCTGTCTCTCCTGCTTACCCTGCATCCACCATTCCTTCCCAGGAAAACCACAGTAAAGGCTCTCCGCCACGCTTTCCCCTCACTCTTTCTCCCTCCCGACCAACCCTGGTGCTTCCCTGTGTGGCCCTGCATGGCATCACGTGCCTCCTGTTTTGAGGGAATTGGAGCAATGAACTATCACTTCAATGGCAGTCGTCTCCCCATCTTTTGGTGTCATCATCCCTGAATAATAACAAAGTCTACACTTTTTAAAACACCGACACTGCTCCCAGACACACTCCCAGGAAGCAAGCAAGAAAGAGAAGAAACACTAAAAGCCATGACTACCGCTTCAGCCCAGAAGACAGAGAGAGAAAGGGCAAGCTGTGAAAAAGAGCAGGCGACCAGCGTTCTCCCACTTCGGACATTCTCCAGACCAGCTTCATCAAGGTTTATAAAGGGATACCATGTCACCCTCATTTTGCTGATGGGCAACTAAGACTCAGAGAAGTTAATAATTTGTCCAAGGCCACAAAGCCACACTACTAGGCAATAAGCTTTGTTTCATTAATACTCAATGCCAATGTCAACCCAACCCCAATCTGTCTGTCTCAGCCCCTGCCATTTACACCTCCCAGTTCGTGTGGGAGCTTCTCCTGGGTTCTCTTCCAAAACAGCTTTGCTGTCCAGCAAATCCCCTAAAATGTGAGAGATGAAGATTTATGGTGTTGTGCTTCATTCTAAAGGTGCTTCAAACAATCGATCAGTGGTTTTTCCTGGGTATTTACCATATCTTCTTCTCTGGGCTACATGCAATGGGGAAGGAGGACAGTCCTGAACACGACATGATTGAAAATGGGGACCTTGCTATCTAAACTGGGATATACAACTAACACAGGGGGGAGCAAGACCAAATAACACAGGGGAGTACTTAGTCAGGTGCCAAATTGTGTGGCACAAAATATACGAGTAGAAGGAGTGGAGGAGACCATTGAGGACCTCCTGGAATAGACAGACCTCAGTGAGGACCTTGAAGGATGGGGATCAGTTCAGTACAGAAAAAGAACAAAGGAATTATTTTAGACAGTAGTATGGCAATTCTGCAAAAATTAAAAATAGAAGTATCATATATCCAGCGATCTCACTTCTGGTTACATATCCAAAAGAACTGAAAGCAGGGCTGCCCTGGTGGCGCAGTGGTTGAGAGTCCGCCTGCCAATGCAGGGGACGCGGGTTCGTGCCCCGGTCCGGGAAGATCCCACATGCCGCGGAGAAACTAAGCCCATGCGCCACAACTACTGAGCCTGCGCTAGAGCCCATGAGCCACAACTACTGAGCCCACGTGCCACAACTACTGAAGCCCGCGCGCCTAGAGCCCCTGCTCTGCAACAAGAGAGGCCACCGCAATGAGAAGCCCGCACACCGCAGCGAAGAATAGGCCCTGCTTGCTGCAACAAGAGAAAGCCCGTGCGCAGCAACGAAGACCCAACGCAGTCAAAAATAAATAAATAGTTATTTAAAAAAAAAAAAGAAATCCAAATGGTTGAAAAGTATACAGATGAAAAGTTATACCCAGTTCGCACCCTTGGTGTAGCCATGAACACTACTTTCTTGGGTATCCTTCTAGAGATAGTTTTAGCTCATAAAAGCAAATGCATATTTTTTTTTCTTTTTCTTTAAGCAAATGGAAGCATATTATAGATCAGCTTCTCTTCACCTTGGCTATACAGTGGAATTATTTGGGGGAACCTTCCAGAACACGTAAATCAGACTCTAGGTGGTGGGGAGACCCAGCCATCAGCATTTAAAACATTCCTCAGGTGATTCCATTGTGCATCCAGAGTCAAGAACCATTGCATATGCTTTGCTCTGCAGCCTGCTTTTTTTTTTTACCTAACAATATGTCTTCAAAGGTCCTTCCATACCAGTGTATGAGAATGCCCTTTTTAAAAAACAGCTGCATAGTTTTCCACTGGATAGATGGAGCATGAAGGCCGTATTTGAGCCTCAGGTAGGTTCCAATATTTTGTTCTTAAAACAGTGCTACCCAAGAAATGCTGTCATGTTAAATAAAAAAAAAAAATAGTGCTGCAACAAATGACCTTTTATATCTGTCATTTTGCACATATGCATACACATAAACTATATATTATGTATAGACATATGTAGTATAAAGTCCTACAAGTGACATTTCTGAATCAAAGAACAAGAATCTTTGTGATTTTGCTAAATATTTCATGTTGAATACTTGATAGGTGATACTAAACTGCCCTGTGAGGATTAATTTTTAATTCAGCTTCACAAAGAGTGTTTAAAGTGGAAAAGTGTGATTGCATTTTAAAGACATATATGCCAGGACATAATTACTATACTTGGGCTTGCATTTCAAAAAGTGACTACGAACTGCAGGAGAGGGTCCTTTGTCACAGTTAGGGTAACCAGTATCTTTTCTGATAGGGATGGTTGGCCGCTCCGTCTCTTGTTCTTTCTTGTCACTGAAGAGTTCTGTTCTCAGAAAGGAAACAATACGTGCTCTTTGATGTGGTTCAGAAAAAAAGAGACCAACACCGTGTTTTAAAATGCTTTGTAGAACAGCCCACAGCCAGAGCTGCGGCTCAAACGAGAGAAGTCTTTCGAGCACTTGGAGAATTTCTGACTCAGGAGGAATTCTGTCATATACGAAAACACAAAAGCAAACAATGGAAAATGCAGACACAATTGTTCTCACCCTGATGGGAATAACTTTCCAACCGAAGGTAATCTTTACTTTGAGGATGTGCCAGAAGCTGGAGGCAGTAAATCAAACACTGAATTAGAAATAGTCTCTTCTCGTACAAAGGTGTGCACTCCAAGAGCAAGAAACAGACACCATTCTGGAAGTTTCCACGTTTTTATACAATTGAAGTTTCTGCTCTGTAATGTTCATCTCTTCTGCTTCCTTCTTTACTCCTCCTTTCTCCTCCTCCTCTGAGAGAGAAAGACAGACAGACAAACACAGAGAGAGTCAGAGACAAAGACAGAGACATGGAGATACAGAGGGAAACAAAGACAGATTTTCTTTTTTTAAAAAATAAATTTATTTAATTTATTTATTTTTGGCTGTGCTGGGTCTTCGTTGCTGCGTGCAGGCTTTCTCTAGTTGCGCGGGCAGGGGCTACTCTTCCTTGTGGTGCGTGGGCTTCTCTTTTTGCAGAGCAGGGGTTCTAGGCGCACGGGTTTCAGTAGTGTGGCACGTGGGCCAGCAGTTGTGGCTCACAGACTCTAGAGCACAGGCTCAGTAGTTGTGGTGCACGGGCTTAGTTGCTCCGCGGCATGTGGGATCTTCCCGGACCAGGGCTCGAACCCGTGTCTTCTGCGTTGGCAGGCGGATTCTTAACCACTGTGCCACCAGGGAAGTCCTGGAGACAGATTTTCTTTCTGTTATGACATGTTTTAAAAGTAGCTCTCAGGACCTGCTGAGAGAAATGGACCATAATAAAAGAGGTCATTTTCCTGTCAAATGAGTTTTATGGTATTCCTGTATTTCTCGAAGAAATTCAAGCATCAGTCTTTGAATGGTTTATCAGTTGAAGTTCTCTGATAGAAAGCAATAGAAATTGGCCCAGGAACTCATAAGGCAAAAGGGAGGGGGTTCTTTGAATGATGCTGGGCGGCTCACAGCAATGAAGGCAGGAAACAGGACAGACCTGGAAGCATAGTGGCAGAGGCTCATAATGAGCTTCTGTTGAAGATCTTATCGTCAGATGGTTTTTTCAAATTCCCAGGAAAAATAACCTGATTGGTTTGGCTTCATCACCTGTCCCCCTCCTGCGGTCAGGCACAGCTGGGTCTGGTCCCAGAAAAGGGTGTGGGTAGTTAGGAAA
This sequence comes from Lipotes vexillifer, assembly GCF_000442215.2. Lineage (NCBI taxonomy): Eukaryota > Metazoa > Chordata > Mammalia > Artiodactyla > Lipotidae > Lipotes > Lipotes vexillifer. Next base: position 1,156,393 of record NW_006775678.1, read on the forward strand.
TATGCCAGAAGGACTTCAGTAGCTCCCACCAAAAACCCAGTAATTGATGCCCATGAATATTTGATCTGGGGTAAACAGAAAGGTACATTGAGATGCTATCATCACAGTTTATGACTTTGCTCTTCATGAAAATAGGTAGAAGGCTGATTACAATTAGGACTGGACAAAAGGTTTTCAAATGAGGCTGAGGGGGTATTGGACATGTTTCAGTCTCCTGGACAATGCCTATCATTTTTTAAAAAGTGAGCATTTAAAAAGCTGTGTGCCATATCGGTGCACCAATATTCACAGCAGCAGTATTCACAATCGCTAAAAAGCTGGAAGCAACTCAAAGCATCCATTGATGGATGAATGGATAAACACAGTGTGCTATATGCATACAATAGAAAAGCCTTTAAAAGGAAGGAAATTCTGACACATGCCAGAACCTGGATGAACCTTGAGGAAATTATACTAGATGAAATAAGTCAGTCACAAAAGGACAAATATTGTACAATTCCACTTACATGAAGTATATAAAGTAGTCAGATTCATAGAGACAGAAAGTAGAATGATGGTTGCCAGGCTCTAGGAGGAGGGGGAATGGGGAGTTGTTTAATGGGTACAGAGTTTCAGTTTTGCAAGGTGAAAAGAGTTCTGGAGATAGAGGGCAGTGATAGTTATAGGGCGGTGATAGTTATACGACGGTGTGAATGTACTTACTGTCACTGACTGTGTACAGCTTCAAAATGGTTAAAATAGTCAATGTTATGTATAGCTTACTACAATTTGAAGAAAGAAAAAAGCAGTGTCTGAGAGTAGAGACACCAACAGCACAAGTAACAAGGGTAACAAAGGAGGTGATATTAAATACTATTTCTAAACATGCTCCCTTTTCCATGGCTTTCTGCGATGGATTAGTTTGGCTGGTTCCAACTGTTGCACTTAATCATTCTTTAACTTACAGAATAAAAAAATTCATGAGTTCTAAAGACAAATTTCAAAGCCAGCAAATAACTTCTTTTTTACATATGTTGCAAATCTAGCTGGTAAGCCGAACCCCCTGCATTGACAAGGGCTTTTGTTACTGGATTGCTCTGCAGAGCCCAGGGAAAAAAATTAAAACTTTATGACCAAGAGCACTATATCATTTCCTTTCTAAACTAACCCCATGAAAGGCCACCCAGGCAGGCTTGTGCAGACAGAACAAAACAACTGTACACTGAAGCAACAATATTTCTACTTCCTCCACACTGAAAAAGCAAAACAAAAAGAAAAGCCAGGGCTTCCCCGGTGGCGCGGTGGTTGAGAGTCCGCCTGCCGATGCAGAGCACACGGGTTCGTGCCCCAGTCTGGGAAAATCCCACATGCCGCGGAGCGGCTGGGCCCGTGAACCGTGGCCGCCGCTGAGCCTGCGCGTCCGGAGCCTGTGCTCCGCTAACGGGAGAGACCGCGACGGTGAGGGGAAAAAAAAGAGCCAAACGAAAACGAATACAATTTAAACCTGTAACAACGGCTGGTTTCCATCTTCATAATTTACAATGGGTCAAGTACTGAGTTATCAATAGCCTTTCATGTGGTTAGTTTCAAATTTTTATTTTATTACCCTCTCCAGACTGTGGCTTTCTGGTTTGTTCAGTTGACTTCCCCACTTATTTGACCCTTCTTCTGTGCAGAGGCCCTCCCTCTGTTCTATAACTGTCCACATCTCTCAAGATCTTTTCTTGAAAGTCTTCCTGTAAAAAACATTTTCTAGAAAGTCTTCCTGAACCTCTTCAGATCTCTTTCTCTAGTGAACTGCCATGACACTATTACTTTTTTTTCTATGGTGCCTAGAACTTTGGGCTATCAAAGAATAATTTTCAAAGAGTTAAAAACCTGACTCTCAGACAAATATAGAATGAATACTTGTCAATTATTTATGTAACAAATGAGGGTGCCAGGAGGATGGTAAAGCTGATTCAAAAGAATTAAATGAATGGAGGTCTGTGTAGTCATAGGAAAGGTATCCTAAAATAATAAGTTTTATAAATTGCAGACAAAACTGGTTAATGTCCTATAAGGCCATAAAACTATAACCTTTGGAGTTATCTTCACTAGTCTTGGAAATCTACAAGGTAGCATGTAAATTCAGGGAATCTGGGTCTTAGTCATGAGTAAATAGAAAGAAAAACAAAAGTACATCTCCTAGGGAATTAAACAGACTTTGGGTGGGCCTTGAGCTAGTCAGTGCTCCCATATGATTTTGGAAGGACATGCAGTCATCCTTTTACCTTATTTCAAAGTTTTTGGATAATTTTTCTTGACTGGGTCAATCACCCGATTTTATGAAGAAACATGAGTCTGGCGAGATTAGCTAACTTGTCCAAGATCACACAAGTAGTGAGAAATCGAGCTGGGGCTTGGAACTAAGCCTACTTGCCCAAGCACAGTATCCAGGGGATACAAATGCTTATTATGTGTCAAAAAAGTCCCATGACCTATCTAGACTACCTCTGGATACCACTGGTGATATACAAAGAACAGCTAAGAATCATATAACCAGCTGATCTTAGGTGCAATTTAGCAAAAGTGTTCTATGATTCTGTTTTATTTCACCAGATTGCAACTTCTTTGAGAGAAGGTATTTACTCAATAAGTGTTTTTGTTTGTTTGTTTTGGCTGTGCCATGAGGCTTGCAGGATCTTAGTTCCCCGACCAGGAATTGAACCCAGGCCATGGCAGTGAAAGTGCTGAGTCCTAACCACTGGAATGCCAGGGAATTCCCAATTAGCATTTGTCGAGTTCCATCTGTGGCAGATTATATTTTCCAAAGACCTACATATTTATGCCATGTCACATGCTCTTACTACAATGGACGGACACCCCTTCCACTGAGAGGAAACAGGTTCCCCCACCCGTTGTATCTGGTGGTAACTGCCCTATCAGTAGAGCACAGCAGAAGTGTTGCTATGTGACTTTGGAGCCCAAGTAGTAGAAAGTTACAGCATCCACCATGGTGCTCTCTCCCTCTCTCTCTCTCTCTCTCTCTCTCTCACACACACACACACACACACACACACACACACACAAAATGCTTGCCCTTAGAACCCAACCACCATTTTGTGACGAAGCCCAGGCTACATGGAGAGACCATGTGTGGATGTTCTGACCAACAACCCTCGCCCCCCAGCCAACAGTCAGCATCATGGTGAACTCCCAGACATGGGAGCAAACAGGCCCAAAGATGATTTAAGCCCACAGACTTTCAAGTCTTCCAGCTGAGACCCAGACATTGTGGAACAGAGATTATCCCTGCTGTGCCCTGTGTGAGTTCCTAACGCACAGAAACCAAGAGAGATAATAAATGACTTTGGTTTTGTTTTAAGCTACTACATTTTGAGTCATTTCTTACGCAGCAAAAGATGATTAACTTATTGTGTCCTCAGCACTGTGGCATTAATAGTGTCAACTTTTTATTGGTGGCTCAAATGTAAACATCATGTGCTTCTCCCTAACTTTGCTGAGTCACAGATTTGATTGAACCTTGCTGAGTGAGGGTGGGTGTGTGCATCTGTGGCTGGTAAAGGAGCCTCCCAGCATCTAGGGCTCAGTCAGTATTGGTAGCTCCCACTTGTAATTGGATGTACCATCTCTCATGTACAAAGATTAAATGCTCACAGCCCTGAAAAAAAAAAAAAAAAAAGCCAAGTGCTTGTCCTGGAAGTGAAGAGAAATTGGGTGTGTTTAAGAAAGTAATGATCCTTAGTGAAAAATAAAAGGTAGGGGGAAATTTGGGTTAAGCAATAAAGTAAAATTCAGTGAAGGATCAGATTACCCGTGGCATGGCCTCCTCCACCATGTTGTTAAATGGCACACCATCCAATGAATGCATAATTACATTTTATGGGGAAATGTTTTGCTGGAGTGGAGGTATGCACATTTGTAGCATTATGAAAGTCTCTGGATGTATTCTCCTAAACTCTTAGTGGTTAGTTATGATTCTTTACATTTGCCGGCTCCTAGCTTAGAAGTTCCCATCCTGTGAGGTATGAGATTTCCCAAGTCCTCTGCCAAAGAACCTCAGCTCAGGAGAAAATATAAACTAAACAGACCTCTGATTAAACCAGTCATTAGCGTAGGCTGACTCTGCACTTTTCACTTCATGGACACAGAAGCTGATGAGGCAGTTTTCCCAGAACAGGCTTAATTTAGATGCAGTGTGCTTTCAGGAATATTCTTTGCTTAAGAGAGTGAGCACACTAAATTACTACAAGGAGCTGTGTTTTAAAGATTCCTTGATCTATACAATTTCACTCCTATCAGCTGGAGGCTGTATTTTAAAATGACAGCAAAAACAAACAAACAAAAAACCCCCACAAAAACAAACAAACAAAACACACACAAAAAACAAAAAAACACAACAGAAAGAAAGGCAGGCAGGGACTTCCCTGGTGGCACAGTGGTTAAGTCTCTGCACGCCCAATGCAGGGGGCCTGGATTCAGCCCCTGGTCAGGGAACTAGATCCCACATGCATGCTGCAGCTAAGAGTTCACATGCCACAACTAAGACCCAGCTCAACCAAATAAATAAATAAAATAAATAAATATCTTTTTTTAAAAAAGGCAGGCAGCACAACATACCCACGAAGAAGTTAGAGTCTTCTTTCTGCCTTTACTGGCGCCATAATTTCTCTGAGTGTTTCCTCATCTATAAAATGGGGATATAATAACATGCCTCATAGGGTTGTTCTGGGGGTTAAACAGGATAATGAATGGAAAGACTTTAGCACAGTGCCTGTCACACAGCGAGAAAATAAGAGCTTTTCCCATGACCATTCTCCTATGTCCTGCTTGCATTTTACTCACCCACGTGTTTATTGTGTGTCCCCCAACTAGAATGTGAACTCCAGGCCAGCAGGAACCTGCTTGGTCACTTAGATATTTCGGGGCCTAGAATAGTGGCTACCACAGAGTATGTGCTGAATAAATAAACAACTTATTTTTTCATGTACTTCTAGATCATTGTGTAAACAAACTTTTGCTAATAATAATGTCAACAATAACAACTGTTTACTTTAACAAAAAGCCCATTAGACTGAGGTGGCTCTAAGGCCATGGCAGCCTATGTCAGCAAACCAAAAGCTAAGCCTGTAAATGCCTCAAGGTTACGAAACTGAAATCTAAGGACAAACAAGTTACAAACAGCCAACTTGGCTTTAAGCTGTAGCCAATCAATCATTTCCTTGCTTTGCTTCCACCTTTTCTCTATAAAAGTCTCCCCAAGCTCCTGTCAGTAGAGTCCTCCTAACCACTTCCAATTTGGCATTGCCCTATTTGAAGCAATTTTTGCTCAAATAAACTCTTAAAATTTTTAATATGCCTCAGTTTCTCTTTTGACACAGCTAAGGAACATTGGCCACTTATTATCAATCAGATACTGAGCTAAGACTTCATACACATGATTTCACTTAATTCTAACTACAGCTCTGTGTAGATATTATTCTACTCATTCTGTACATAAAGTGATTGAGCTTTAGAGACCGTATTTCAAATTTTCCAAGTCACATGGCTACAAGGAGAATTAAACGTGGGCCTGATTCCAACACCTGCTCCCTTAAAGTCATATGATGCTGTCTCCTGACTGGAAGAAATCTTGCAAATCACCGTTGCAGACAGAGCAGCCCCTAATCTTTGTTGCTTGATGGCAAAGCACTATTCCTGGTGATGGAAATTCTATCTGTTCTAGCTCTGTGTTAATCATGTTTTTAATTTTTTTGTATCATATGATGTTTTGACATCTTGGAGGGGCCTTAGAGATTCAGGGAGAGACTGCCCTAACCAGGGCAAGCTAAGTCCTAAAGATAGTAACAACCTACTTAGGAGAGCACTTTTCATGTGCAAACCAAACAATCTCAAGTCCATAACCCCAGTGACCTCTTTTTCTAACTCTCACACATCAAGTCAATATATCCCCTAAGTCATCCCAGGGCCAGGTACCAGGCAACTAAAAAGCTCCTTTATAGCCCAAAGCCCGTTAGAATTATTCAGAGTAGCCATTCCTAAGCTGTATACTCTGCCCTGCCATGCCTTTTCCACAGAAAACACCATGAAGACACTGGCCTCAGCTTTCCTCTTCTTCTGACCAAAATCTGGTGCTTCCCCTGTGGCCTTACAGGGCATGGCATGCCCTCTTCTCTTAGGAAATGTAAGTAATAAAAATCTTTCAATGGCATTGGCCTCTCCCTGTGATCACTCAGTTACCTCCATAAATTAAAATTCTGCAGGCACAAATTTATTTTATTTATTAAAAAAAAATTTTTAACATCTTTATTGGAGTATAATTGCTTTACAATGTTGTGTTAGTTTCTGCTGTATAACAAAGTGTATCAGCTATACGTATACATATATCCCCATATCTCCTCCCTCTTGTGTCTCCCTCCCACCCTCCCTATCCCACCCCTCTAGGTGGTCACAAAGCACCGAGCTGATCTCCCTGTGCTGTGCGGCTGCTCCCCACTAGCTATCTGTTTTACATTTGGTAGTGTATGTATGTCCATGCCACTCTCTCACTTCGTCCCAGCTTACCCTTCCCCCTCCCCGTGTCCTCAAGTCCACTCTCTATGTCTGCATCTTTATTCCTGTCCTGCCCCTAGGTTCATCAGAACCTTACCATTTTGTTTGTTTTTTAGATTCCATATATATGTGTTAGCATACGGTATTTGTTTTTCTCTTTCTGACTTACTTCGCTCTGTATGACAGACTCTAGGTCCATCCACCTCACTACAAGTAACTCAATTTCGTTTCTTTTTTATGGCAAGTAATATTCCATTGTATATATGTGTCACATCTTCTTTATCCATTCATCTGTCGATGGACACTTAGGTTGCTTCCATGACCTGGCTATTGTAAATACTGCTGCAGTGAACACTGGGGTGATGTGTCTTTTTGAATTATGGTTTTCTCAGGGTATATGCCCAGTAGTGGGATTGCTGGGTCATATAGTAGTCCTATTTTTAGTTTTTTAAGGAACCTCCATACTGTTCTCCATAGGGGCTGTATCAATTTACATTCCCACCAACAGTGTAAGAGGGTTTCCTTTTCTCCACACCCTCTCCAGCATTTATTGTTTGTAGAATTTTTGATGATGGCCATTCTGACCTGTGTGAGGTGATACCTCATTGTGGTTTTGATTTGCATTTCTCTAATGATTAGTGATATTGAGCATCTTTTCATGTGTTTGTTGGCAATCTGTATATCTTTTTTGAAGAAACAGGCACAAATTTTAAAACACTGGCACCCTGACTTGATTCAGGGAGGAATTGATTTAGGAGGCTTCCTGCAGAACTGAATCAAGGCCTTCCAAAACTCCTTTTTTTTATGGTGTCATAGTACTATTTTCATAGTTTATCTGTTTCAGCTCACCTCAGAGCCTGTGGACTCTGAAGCAAGTTATTAAAATCAGTATTTTGTTTGTTTGTTTTTTTCGCGGTACGCGGGCCTCTCAGTGTTGTGGCCTCTCCCGTTGCGGAGCACAGGCTCCGGACGCGCAGGCTCAGCGGCCATGGCTCACGGGCCCAGCCGCTCCACGGCATATGGAATCTTCCCGGACCAGGGCACGAACCCGTGTCCTCTGCATCGGAGGCGGACTCTCAACCACTGCACCACCAGGGAAGCCCCAAATCAGTGTTTTAATATGAAACCACACCCACCAAAGTATTACCTACTACATGTCTTGGCTTATATAACAGCTTCTTTTTTTTTTTTTAAAATTTATTTATTAATTTATTTATGGCTGTGTCGGGTCTTCGTTTCTGTGCGAGGGCTTTCTCTAGTTGTGGCAAGCGGGGGCCACTCTTCATTGCAGTGCGCGGGCCTCTCACTATCGCCGCCTCTCTTGTTGCGGAGCACAGGCTCCAGACGCGCAGGCTCAGTAATTGTGGCTCACGGGCCCAGTTGCTCCGCGGCATGTGGGATCTTCCCAGACGAGGGCTCGAACCCGTGTCCCCTGCATTGGCAGGCAGATTCTCAACCACTGCGCCACCAGGGAAGCCCAACAGCTTCTTTTTGATTGACTTATATAACTGCCGAAGTCCAGAGAATTGGAGGAGCACATTATAAGACAGAGACTCCTAGTTTTCTGCAATATCTGCTTTTCTCATCTTTCCTAGTAGTAAAAATTTTATCAAAGGACATGACCACCCACAAAAAAAAAAAAAGTAAAGATTACATTTGCCGACCTCCCTTGCTGCCCACTGTGGCCATGTGACGAAGTTCTGGCCAATGGGATGGACGGGTGCAGAGGTTGTGTGACTCACAATCCTTTTCTTCTTTCTTCTTTATCATCCCTTCTTGCATCCTGGTGTTTGTAATGCTAGTGCCACCGTGTTGGACATAACGGTTGGTCCCTGAAGACTTCTTGGAGCAGATTGCTTACTTCTTCCATTGGTGTATCTTGTTAAGCAACTGTTATTGGGGTTTTCTGTCACTCACAGCTAGGCCAAATCATTACTAATTCAGTGGCAAATGCTCTAAGTGAAGCACTCAAGGAGGTGGCGTTTAGTGACAAAATTGATAACTACATAGCTTAGCTGAGATTGCATCCTGTGAACAAGAGAGTAATAATAATGGCTTGCTTCTTTTAGTGCTTTATAATTGAAATCATTTTCAAATGTATTTTCTTATTTGTTTATTTATTTATTTTTATTTATTTATTTTGGCTGTGCCAAAATAAATTTTTTTTCTTTTTTTTTTAATTTCAGCATGCGGACTCTTATTTGCAGCATGCATATGGGATCTAGTTCCCCAACCAGGAATCAAACCTTGCCCCCCTGCATTGGGAGCGCTGAGTCTTACCCACTGGACCACCAGGGAAGTCCCCTGTATTTTCTTTTTTGATCCTCATAATAAACTCCTGGGCCAGTGAAATAAAAGGACTTTGGTGGTAAACTCTAAGCAGAAAGCTATCCTCTCCTGGCCCTGAGAGCACAGCTTTTTTGTCATATCTCACCATCTGGTCTTACTCACTGATCCAATTAATGGCATGGTAGAGGGCTGAGATGTTACTTTTTAGTTTTCTATAGACTTCTCAAGTTGATTTCAATTCTCTTTGCAATAATGATAAGATCAAAGTTCAGAGGGTCTGAATTGTGTCCCCCATAAATTCATATGTTGAAACCCTAACTCTCAATATGACTGTATTTAGAGACAGGAGCTTCAAAGAGATAATTTAGGCTAAATAAGGTCATATGGGTGGGACACAACCATTATGACTGGTGTCCTTACAAGAAGAGTAGGAGATACCAGGAATACGTGCACACAGAGGACAGGCCACGTGAAGGCACAGAGAGAAGGTGACCACCTGCAAGCTAAGGAGAGAGGCCTCAGGAGAAACCAAACTTGCCAGCACCTTGATCTTAGAGTTCCAGCCTCCAGAACTGGGAGAAAATTCATTTCTGTTGTTTAAGCCACCCAGTCAGTGGTATTTTGACAGCCTTAGCAAACAGGGACTAAATAATTCTCTCAGCGTCAGAGAGAAGATGGAGGCCCAAGCATGTCAACTTCCAGCTCCAGTCCACATCCTCAAAGTGTCCGCAATTCCCATCTCCTAGTTTACCCCTGAGAAGACAGACCTTCCATCAGCCCAAGTTCATATCCTATCATTTAGATGTTTGGGGGCTGATAGCACTGCTCTGAGTAGACATGGACCCAAGTAAATGCTTTGTTATTATTTTTTTTAATTAAAAATTTTTTAAATTTATTTTTGGCTGCATTGGGTCTTTGTTGCTGCGTGCAGGCTTTCTCTAGTTGCAGAGAGCAGGTGCCACTCTTCGTTGCGGTGCGTGGGCTTCTCCTTGCAGTGGCTTCTCTTGTTGCAGAGCACAGGCTCAGTTGCTCTGTGGCATGTGGGATCTTCCCGGACCAGGGCTCGAACCCGTGTCCCCTGCATTGGCAGGCGGATTCTTAACCACTGCACCACCAGGGAAGCCCAAATTCTTTGTTACTGACTATTACTCATCAGGAAAAAAAAGGGTTTTACGTAAATGGTTGTATTCAAGATGTTATTGAAAGTCAGAAAAATGTCAAACTGAATGGAAAGCAAAAAAAAGCATGAGGGAAACCACAGTAAGACATCACTTTATACCCACTAGGATAACTATAATTTTTTTTAATGGAAAATAAATAAGTGTTGGTGAGGATATGAAGAAATTGTAGCCCTCACATTTTTCTGGTGGGAATATAAAACAGTGTAGCCATTGTAGAAAACACTGTGGCAGTTCCTTAAAAAGTTAAACATAGAATTATCATATGACTCAGCAATTCCACTCCTCATAAATACCCAAAAGAATTCAAAAAAGGGACTCAAACAAATACTGGTGCATGAATGTTCATAGAGGCATTATTCACAGTAGCCAAAAGGAAGGTCCAAATGCCCCACATGTCCATCCACTGTTGACTGGATAAACAAATTGTGGTCTATCCATACAACAGAATATAATTTGCCCATAAAAAGGAATAAAGTACTGATGCATGTTACAGTATGGATGAAACTTGAAAAGGTATATACTAAGTGAAAGGAGCCAGGCGTGAAAGATTATGTATTATGTGATTCCATTTATGTTTAGTGTCCAGAATATGTTAATCCACAGAGACAGAAAGCAGAATGGTGGTTGCCAGGGACCAGAGGGAGTGGGAGACGGGGAGCAACTGCTTAATGGCTACAGGGTTTTCCTCTGGCGTGATAAAAATATCTTGGAACTTGATAAACCTGGTGGTTGCACAACACCGCAAATGCACTAAATGCCACTGAATTGTATGCTTTAAAAGGGTTAACTTGGGGCTTCCCAGGTGGTGGCGCAGTGGTTGAGAGTTCGCCTGCCGATGCAGGGAACACGGGTTTGTGCCCTGGTCTGGGAGGATCCCACATGCTCTGCAATGGGAGAGGCCGCAACAGTGAGAGGCCCGTGTACCGCAAAAAAAAAAAAAAAAAAAGGTTCATTTTATGTCATGTAAATTTGACCTCAATTTTTTTAAATACTAAAAAAGAGCATGGGGAAGAAGAGAGGATTTACTATGAAGGTGTTGAAGCTTAAGCCTCAGGGCCTTTGATTGTCTGGACCCTTCCAGAACCTGAGAGGGACCCTAGTGACGTGTTCCCATGGCTCTATCTATTCTTTTCTTAGAGGAGGTCTGCAAATGGTTTAACCTCCAGGCCCCACAAAACCTGGTTCTGCCCCAGGGAAGGACCTCATGGATGTGAGCCCTGGAAACAGCTGGAGGAGACAAGTCAGTTTCACCTACTGCCCCCTCAGATCTCTTTGGAGCCTCGGCGGGGAGAGGAACTCAATTCTGAGCAAAGACTGACTTACCCTTGTGGCCATAAGGCTCTAAAAATAAACTCAAGTACAGAAGAAACATTTTTCCTTGGGAAGCCTCAGTTGAGCTCGGCAGGAAACCTCCTAGTTCCATTTTGTCCATGGATCTCTGAATCGAGCTGTCATTGGCGTAGGCAGCTCTCTAGGGTAGGGTGCCCAACTGTCCCCATTTGCCTGGGACTGACGGGTTACCCAGGATGTGGAATTTTCAGTGCTAAATCAGGGAACATCCCAGGTAAACCATCACCAAACCATGTGATGTTCATCTTTATTAAGGTGAGAGAAGTCTGAATGCCTTGAGAATAGAGAGGATTTTAGCCACTGTTCATTCCCTCCAGTGGATTTGAATCCCTCCAGGATTTTCAATTAGTTTTGAAGGACCAGTTTTTAGTAGAGCACCTGGCGCCTTATAAAACCCTCAATAAATCTCCACTGGAACTGCGCTCAGGGGCTGGCTTTGATGTCTCTGTAGCGCCCCTCTCTCTGGCCCAGTGTGGGTGAGGACCCTGTAAAGAGAGCCCTTCCTGGCATGAACCAGTCAACAGTGGTGGATGGCTCCCCAGGAAAAAGACGTCCCAATAGCAATTCCCGCCAGCAAGAGACAGAGAGAGAAAGGAGTTCAGGGACAGTATATTAAATAAAGATATTAACTTTGCACTTAAAAACAGTGTGCTAGGGCTTCCCTGGTGGCGCAGTGGTTGAGAGTCCGCCTGCCAGTGCAGGCGACACGGGTTCAAGCCCTGGTCTGGGAAGATCTCACATGCTGTGGAGCAACTAAGCCCGTGCAGCCTGCGCTCTGGAGCCCGCGGGTCGCGGCTGCTGAGCCCGTGTGCCGCAACTACTGGGGCCCGCGTGCCTGGAGCCCGTGCTCCACAGCGGGAGAAGCCGCCGCAACGAGAAGCCCGCGCACCACAGCGAAGAGTAGACCCCGCTCCCTGCAACTAAAGAAAGGCCACGCGCAGCAATGAAGACCCAATGCAGCCAAAAATAAAGTAAAACAATAAATAAATAAATTAAACAACAAAACAGCAAACCATTTTAAAAAAAACAAAAAAACAAAAAAACAGTGTGCTAATGAAGCCTGCAGGCTGGACTCCAGTTTCTTCAGTTTAGAGGACCCTTGTTCTGAGCACTTAAATGGGGGTGTCTATCGGCTATTCATGTAAACTGGCTCAGAGCTGAATGTCTACATATTGGGAGAAGCAGAGGCCTCAGCTGTGGGCACCAGAGCTCTGGGTCTCCCATTTCCCAGCTAATCACTGCCCCACCCCGACTAGCCACCCCCCCCCTCCACCACAGACTGAAAGGAACTCTCTCCCCTTAGCAGTTATTGGAGAAATCCAGGCAGACCAGGCATCCAAGGTACCTTGAGAAGCAGTCCCCATTAGAACCACGAGCGGAAGGGGAGAGAGTCCCCAACAAAATGAGGCGCTACAATCTTCCTCCAGGCTCATTCCCCACCCCCCTGATCCTTATAGAGACCCTACACATCAGCCTCACTAACCATAGTAAGCCGCCTTTTTTCCAAGAGTCTAAACACAGAAGCATCCAGACAATAGACTTGTTCTTCAAAGTCAGTTAAAATGATCATTGTCCCAACCTGAGTTGCTGTAACAAACACCATAGAACAGGTGGCTTAAACAGCAAACATTTACTTCTCACAGATCTGGAGTCTAGAAGCCCAAGATCAGGGTGCCAGCAGACTCGGTGCCTGGTGAGAGCCCTCTACCTGGCTTGAAGACAGCTGCCTTCTCCTTGTGTCCTCACATGGCAGAGAGAGGGTGATAATCTCTCTGGGGTCTCTTCTTCTAAAGGCACTAATCCCATTCGGGAGGGCTCCACTCGCATGACCTAATCACCTCCCAAAGGCCCCACCCCCAAACACTATCACACTGGGAGTTAGGCTTCAACATATGAATTTTGGAGGGACACAAATATTCAGTCTGTAGTAATCATTGAGGAAAAAAGCAAACCAGACATTGTGAAAATTTGCTACCATGCATCCATCATGGGTCTTTCTGGAATGACCTTCTGGGCTGCAATGACAGGTCAGCAACGTCAGGACAGCCCCATCTGAGCTGGGGTGACTTCCCCACAGTCTCACCAGTCAGGTGTGGAGTACGGGAGGCCTCTCAGTAATTTTAGGCCTGGGCAGGCAACTAGTGTTTTATAATGTCAATGTCATTATCCAAACATGTAGACTAAACACAGCTACAAGACCTCTGCAGGCCACCCTATCAAGAGATGGAGCCTTATAACTTGCTTTAACCAATAGAATGCACCGGAAGTAACATTGTATGACTTCTGAGCCTGGCAGCTCTGGCTCGTGCCCTCTTAGAACCCTGAGTCTCCCCCCACCCCCAGTGCTGTGAAGAAACCTGAGATGAAAGATCACATAGAGAGAGGGACCTGGTCCCCCCTCAGCCATTCCAGCCAGCCCAGCCCAGGGGCCATCATAGATGGTCCAGCCCCTGCTGATCCAACAGCTGTGTGAGGGAGCCAGGCACAACCAGCAGAACTGTCCAGGTGACCCACAGAATCAGAAGGCGTAATAAATTGTTATTTTAAGCTGCTGAGTTTGGGGGTTGTTTCATGCCGGAGAGAATAGAAATGAAATGTCTCATTCATTCTAGATCTCACTCATCTGTGGAAAGTAAAAAAGTTGAAGTCATAGAAACAAGAGTGGACTGTGGTTTTAGGGGGGATGGTATGAAGGCAGTAGGTGGGGAGAGGCTGGTCAAAGGGGACCAACCTCCAATGATTAGATGAATGAGTTCTGAGGACTTAATGTACAGCATTGTGACTATGGTTAACAATCTCGTGCTGTATACTCGAAAGTTGCTCAGAAAGTTCAATCTTCTTTTAAAAAAATATTTTATTTATTTATTTTGGCTGCACTGGGTCTCAGTTGTGGCAAGCAGGATCTTTTAGTTGCGGCATGCGGGCTCTTAGTTGCTCTGCGGCATGTGGGATCTAGTTCCCCGACCGGGGATCGAACCTGGGGCCCCTAGCATTGGGAGTGTGGAGTCTTACCCAGTGGACCACCAGGGAAGTCCCAGGAAGTTAAATCTTAAATGTTCTCACCACCACTCCACCACAGCAAAACGGTAGTAACTGTGTGAGGTGATGGAGGTATTATCTAAAATTTTTGTGGTAACCACTGCAAAGTATACAGGTATCAAATCATCACATTGTACAACCTTCAGCTTATGCAATAGTATATGTTAATTATATCCCAAAAGAGCTGGATAAGAAGCTCGTTCTGCCCTTTTTTGAGACTGTACATATAAACATACAAATTCCAAATTGGAATATATAAATTCCAAAAATACTTTTGATCTGGAACAAGGCTGAACTGGATACGGTATGTAAATAATCTCCAAATTCCAGCTTCTATAGCAGCATTTTTCATATGGTATTGTTACTACTTGTTTTTTCTTAAAAATATTTTTTAATTATAGAAAATATTAGACATGTACCAAACTACAAAGAATATTATATTGAACCCCAAGTAGCCATCATCAGCCTCAACAATTATTAACTCATAGCAATTGTGCTTTGAATATACCCTCCGCCCATTTCCCCCTTCCCCCAGGATTATTTTAAAACAAAGCTCAGATATCACATCATTCCCTCTGCAAATATTTGAGCATGGAGCTCTTAAAGATAAGGATAATTTTCTTTTTTTTTTTTTTTGCGGTACGCGGGCCTCTCCCTGTTGTGGCCTCTCCCGCTGCGGAGCACAGGCTCCGGACGCGCAGGCTCAGCGGCCATGGCTCACGGGCCCAGCCGCTCCGCGGCATATGGAATCTTCCCGGACCGGGGCACGAACCCGCGTCCCCTGCATCGGCAGGCGGACTCTCAACCACTGCACCACCAGGGAAGCCCAAGGATAATTTTTATAATCACCCGTTTACATCTCTCTGACCACCACAGCTTATAAGCTTTGCGAGAACCAGACTTTATCCTCTCCCTTGTTGTCTGCCCAGAGCCCTAGCTCCACTAGTGTGTGACCTGGGCAGTTAATTGCATAGGGTCCCAGCACTCAGAGGGTCCCATGCTTGGTTTAATGCTCTACAGTTGCCATCTTGAAATTCTTAATCCCTTCTGAACAAGATCCTGCATTTTCATCTTGCTCTGGGTCCCACAAATTATATAGCCAGTCCTGGCTGTAGCTTAACCAAGCAGCAAACATTCAGTGATGGACGAAGGGCACGGTGTTAGGCTCTGCAAGCACTATAGCACACTCATGATCTTGGCCCTGGACTGAGCCTTCCATGCTCAGTGGATGACACCGCTATCCTTCCAACTTGCAAATCCAAAACCTCGGTATCATCTCTGCCTCCTCCTTCTCTCTCAACCTCCCATCCCCTCACTGTGCAAGCTTTTACCAGATCCTAACATTGGCAACTCCAGAATCTCTGTATAGGATGAGAGGGTAAGGGAAGGCTCATTTTGAGCTCTCTTTGCATGGCAAGTATTAAAGTTGTTTAGGTTTATGTTTATTTGGGTGGCTTATTGGGAAGTGTCTTAGTTACGGGTTCTCCTAGGTGCTAGTGGTCTCTTTGGAAGGTGATTCCAAGAAGTCCTGTGAGCCAACCGCGAAGAGAGACAGGGAAAGCAATGAAGCACACAGTGCGTGTGAATGAATGGGTTATCCCTCTAGGCAGCTGGAGTTTGATTCTGTTGGGTACCCTCTGCGAGACGGTAGCAGACACTCAGAATTGTCCCACTGAAAGGAAAGGAAGCCGGGGTATTTATCCACGAGCTCCAGCAGGTGTTGACTCAAGGTTGCTCCTGAGGGCTTTAATTCCCCAGCATTTCCAACTGTGTGCATGCTGACCAAGAACACGTCTACTGCCCAGGAAGGCCCTCAGGCAGGAAGACACAGGTGCTTGAGGTAAGAAGCCCTCTGTGTGTAGAGGGAACTCTCTCTCAAACCTGCAGGTGACCTCTGAGGTGCTGAGGGTTATGGGTGAGACATCAACAGCACCTCCTCTAGGAAGACGGATGGAAACATGGGACAGCTAAATTTTTTCCCTTCCCAAGACCTGTTTGACGTTGTTACTGGAATCAGTCCATTTCTTTCCGCTGCTCCCATCCTGGACCAAACCTCCATCTCTCTTCTCCTTTGGTTAGGCCCCCATCATCCACATTTCCTTCTTGCCAATCTCTTCTTTGTCCCACAAACAAAGAGATCATTAATACTCATTGGGTGTTCTCATTGCTCCTAGGATAAAGACCAAAATCCTTAAGGTTACCTGGAAGACCCTACAAGGTTTGGCCCTGACCTACCTTCCAGCTTTATCAAGCACAAGGAAAATGGCTTCCTGTACTCAGCCATGTTGCTTTCTGTTCCTTTAATAGCTTGTATTTCCTCCTGCCGCAGGGCCTTTGCACAAACGGTTCCCTCTTCCTGGAAAGCTTTTCCTAACCCCCCAGCTTTCTCGCCAATTTAACTCACAAAATGTCTCAGCTCAGTCAGAAGTTCTTCAGAGAAGTTTGCCCTCAACTCTGTGGCTTGGTCACAGCTCTGTTAACACTTATCACAATCATAACATCACATTTATTTTGCAATTAATTATTTGTTCCCCCCATGATGGCATAGTGCCCTTTTATTTCTATTTTCTTACCTTTGTTCCCCGACACGGAGCTCAGGGCCTACCTAGCATGCAGTAGGTACTCAGCAATACTTGTGGAATGAATTTGAAGACATACCCAGTCTAAAGGATGTTTAAAAGGAATGTACTGGGAGACAAAGTTTAACAAAATATTTATGATAACCACAGACATATATTAGCACGAGTAAACAGACATATCTTTAAGGGTACGTATTGTCTGTAGTTGAAAGAGGTAAAGATAACCTAAAATTCTAGAAACATGTGAATGGCTAAATAAACTATGCTATATTTGTGCTATGGATACTCTGCACTCTTGATAGAATAACACAGAAACATGTTATGATAGAGTTAAAATCGAAAAGCAAATTGTAGAACACTATGTGTACTATGGTTCCGTGAGAGTGTGTGCGTGTGCGTGCGTGTGCGTGCGTGTGCGTGTGCGTGTGTGTGTGTGTTCCTGTGCAGGCACTTGATTTGCATAGAAGCTATATGAAAGGTGACCCAAGAAACAGTGGTTGTCTCTGGGGAATTGAGTTGGTGTGGTAGGAAGGATATTTGTACCTTTCTATAATATTTGCACACTTTACTTTTATAATGCTTTGCTTAATGTTATTGAGGGGAATTTTAGACATCCACAGTGGAGATTTTCTTTTTTTGGGGGGTGGGGAGGTGAGCCCCGAGGTATGTGGGATCTTATTTCCCCGGCCAGGGATCGAGCCTGTGTCCCCTGCAGTGGAAGCATGGAGTCTTAACCAGTGGACTACCAGGGAAGTCCTGATTTTCTTTTTGAATGGAGACTATTTCTCTGCCTAGGAAAAAGGCCTCTTGTGTTTAACCCAAGGAAACATCTTCATTTGTCAAAACCTTCCACGGGATCCAGTTATGAGGCTATTAGCTGTGTATCCAATAATATGGAGGAAACACCAATGTTTCAAAATTCTTTGTCTTGTTGAAGACTTCTGGGACGTCCCAATATTCCATTTACTTTCATTAAAAAGCAAATTGGCAGTAAATTTTCCTAGATTTATTCACTCTCAAAGTAAGCACAGCCTTTGGCTCAAATACTCTACATTTAGCAGAAGCAAGAATGGCACAGTGAACCTGCTTTGGGTTATAAAATATTCTAATGGATTGAGTTAAGGCATTACGTTTCTGAACCCCAGTCAAATTGCTATATTCAATATTTAATTTAATTCATGTTTATTGAAAGTCAAAGTACCTGTTACTTTATAAAGCACATAGGGAATCAGAATAGTAGCTCTGGAATTAGACCAACACAACTTGAATTAAACCAGACACCCCCAGTTAAGGGTTGTGAGACCCCTGTAAATGTATATTTCTTTGTCTGTAAAATGGGAATAGCAGCTCATAGAATTATTTTAAGGAGTAATCTATATATTTCTACATTAGGGAAATGCAAATCAAAACCACTTCACACCTATAAGGATGAATATTATCAAAAAACAGAAAACGAGTGTTGATGAGGATGTGGAGAAATGGAATCCTTGTGCACTGCTGGTGGGAATAGAAAAAGGAAACGGTGGAAAACGGTATGACAGTTCTTTAAAGAGTCAAACATAAAACTACCATATGACCCAGCAATTTCACTGCTAGGTATATACCCACAATAATTGAAATCAGGAACTCAAACTGATATGGTATACCCATATTCATAGCAGCATTATTCACATTAGCCAAAAGGTGGAAACAACGAAACTGTCCATTAATAGACGAACGGATACATATTGGATTGGCCAAAAAGTTCATTCAGGCTTCCCGTAAGATTGTAGGGGAAATCCCGAACGAACTTTTTGGCCAGCCCAATAAAACGTGGTATAAACCTACTCTGCAATATTATTCAGCCTTTAAAAGAAATGACATTCTGACCAAAGCTACAGTATGGAGGGGCCTAGAAGGCATTACGCTAAGTGAAAGAAGCCAGAAGCAAAAGGACAAATATTGTATGATTCCCTTTACAGAAGGTACCTAGAATAGGCAAATCCACAGAGACAGAAAGTAGAATAGAGGCTCTTAGGGGCTGGGGTTGGGGGGACAGCAGGGATGGGCAGTTATGAAGTAAAAATAGGTACAGACTTTTTGTTTGGGTTGATGAAGTTTTGGAAACGGATAGAGGTGAAGGTTGCACAACCTTGTGAAGGTACTTAACGCCATTGTACTGTACACGTAAAAATCATTAAAATGGTCAATTTTTTGCTATGTATATTTTAACCATAATAACTAAACTACATATATTTCAAGCACCTAGCATGGTACCCAGTGGGCACGCAAATTTACTTTGAGCCATTCATGGGGTAACACCTTTGGCCCGGACGAAAACCTTTCCAAAATTAAGGAAATAGGGTACAGAATGTCTACTGAAAAGACCAATATAGCAGGGTACTAAGAAAAAGGCAAAGATACTCTTTATTTCAGCCTTTGATTAGCCCTGCTTCCTCTGGTGGAACACAAAATGCACAAGGCAAAACCTGCCTACATCTGTCCCTGGTGCCAACATCATCACATTTTATAGAAGAGATGCTACAGCAGGAAAGGGCAGGAAACTTGAATTGACAAACATGAATTCACAGGCCACGACTTCTACCAAACCTGCGAGCACAAGTGAGTTCTGCAGTGGCTCACCCCCTCCAATGATTCTCACCCCATAGGGTCACTTTAAATCCACATTCTGCAGGAAGGGACCTAAGACTCAAAAGCTTCCAGGAGCCAGGCACATTAAGGAGTGACACAAGCTGAGGCAGTAGGGAGTGGTGAGGATTGTAGCAATTTGGAGCTTTCAGGCCCCACCTGAGTAGGCAGCAGTTCAGCTGACACTCGCCGTGGCCACGCCCAGACACAGGTCCAGCTTTACAAGATCCTCTTATTTCACACAGAGAAGTCACAAACCCAAGTTCTTATGTGAAATATCTCAATTTCTAGGGGGTTCCCTGGTGGCGCAGTGGTTAAGAATCCACCTGCCAATGCAGGCGGCACGGGTTCGAGCTCTGGTTGGGGAAGATCCCACATGCTGCGGAGCATCTAAGCCCGTGCACCACAACTCCTGAGCCTGCTGAAGCCCACGCGCCTACAGCCTGTGCTCCGCAACAAGAGAAGCCACTGCAATGAGAAGCCCGCGCACCACAACGAAGAGTAGCACCCGCTCGCCACAACTAGAGAAAAGCCCGTGCACAGCAACGAAGACCCAACACAGCCAAAAATAAATAAGTAAAAATAAATAAATTTATTTAAAAAAAAAATCTCAATTCTAAACTCGGGTGTATTAATCACGCCTTTTATTTTCTGTACTTTTGATGCTTTGACACGTGGGTCCTTGCTGACCCTGGAGGGACTGTCCGTCCTAGGTTTAGCCAATTTCCAGAGCATAAACAACTCATCTGTGAGTGGACTTTTCCAATATAAACTAACCATTCCAGAGCCCACACACCAACTACCTCCTTTATTGGGCTCTCATGCTCTGGCTCACTATCTCCCTGCCCTAGCCACCCCAGGGCAGGTGCCAGACAACCAAGGACACACTCTATGCCCCCAACCCTCTGACATTATTCAAACCAGCCAGTCCTAGGCCTGTTGACCCCACCTTGCTCATTCTTCCCCAGAGAAACCACTGTAAAGTCTCCAGCCCCCAGCCCCGCCCCCTCCCTCTGCCTTCTGACCTACAGCAGTCTCCCCACGTGTCCTCACAACCGTGGTGTCGCATTCCTCCACCTCTGGGGAACTGTAATAAACTATCTTTTCAATGACAGTTGTTTCCTGATCTGTTGGCCTTACTAAACCTCACATTTTCATTTAATATACTATATTTTAAAACAATGGGAAACACTGATTTAAAAAAAAAAATTAAGTGGCGAGAACAGTGATGCCTGTTGTAATATCTATGAAGCAGGACTGAGCCATGCTACTCTCCAAGACTTTCGTTTCGATGACTTTTTACATCCATCCTATATGGATATCATTTCTTTCTTTCTTCTCTGATAAGGAACCTGAGGCCCAGAGAAGTCAAATAGTTGCCCAAGGTCACCAATAAGTGGCTTAGATGGCAAGTGAATTTGAGTTTTGAACTTGGAGAAGGCAAGATTAGGGGAGGAGGAGAAACAGAAACTCCTACGATAGAGAACATTAGGACTGTGACGTCACAGAGGTTAAGGAGAGAGATCGTTTAAGTGGGATGGCCAAGTAGTAATTTCCGTTTCATGGACTTAAAGAAAAAGTTTTTGTTAGTGCCTATTGGTGATGGTTAAGAATCGAATAAAGAATTTTGTCTTGCTATAAGGTATGTGTTTTACTTGGGATCTAAAAATAGAAGGATTTTGTCCAGTCACAAATCAGCTTGGTGGAGAAAGAGGAGGGTCAAGCCTCATGGTAGATATTATTCCAAGATAATAAAACACCTGCTAGTACTGAGCTAACAGACCTGTAAGTAGCTGCTGTACCTTGGGCCCAAGGTCATTCCCATCAGTTTGTACAAGGTGACACACGTATTGAGTGATACCTTTGGAATTTTCAGATTGATTATTTACATATACAAAGAATGCATATTTAGATCTGATTGTTAATGTGCTTCATAAATGTCAGCTCAAAATAGGGGAAATCCAAGGCATCTCATTTCTGGGATACTACTAAATTTCTTGACTGATTAATTTCTATCTTCAGCTATATGACTCATGACACCACTAGGGTCTTCAAGTTGTATGACACACTGTGTAGAATAGCTGTGTAAGGTCCTCAGCCATGGAACCACATATGTTTTGGGGTGTCTTTTTACTGCTCAGCTAATATGGAAGTTCAGAGGAAGCAACTAATGCCAGAATCACAGAAATGGGCATATACCTGACAATACAAGCAACATCTCACACCAGGCAGTGTGACCAATAACAGGCGTGACACACACCCTTAATGTACCTCTCGTATCCATACCATCTCTTTGCTAACAAGCCAAATGATGGGGGGCAGGGAACTTGACAATGTACCCAGCTAATTAATCACTTTCCCAACTCTCTTGTAGGTATGGTTGGCCTTGTTAACGAAGTTCAGGACAGTGACAGGTAAGGAGAAATCTGCTGGGAGGTTTTTGGGAAAGACTTTCCTTTTCTGATGACAGGGGACAGAGGCAGCAAATCCAAGGCTTCTCCCTCTAACGGTGATCTGATATCCATTCTCCTGGTGATAGACATTTGGGCTGTGTCTAGGTTTTGACTGTTATAAATAAAGCTGTTATAAACATTATTGTGCAAATCTTTGTAGAAATATGTTTTCCTTTCCCTTGGGTAGATAATTAGGAGCAGAATTGCTGGGTCATAGATTAGGTGTATGATTCATTTTCTCAATAATGTAAGAGCGTTCCAGTTGCTCCACATCCTCACCCATATTTGATGTTGTAAGCCTTTTAAGGTTTAGCTACCTGGAAGGCAATGGTATCTTATTGTGATTTTTTTTTTTTTTTGCGGTACGCGGGCCTCTCACTGTTGTGGCCTCTCCTGTTGCGGAGCACAGGCTCCGGACGCGCAGGCTCAGCAGCCATGGCTCACGGGCCCAGCAGCTCCGTGGCACGTGGGATCTTCCCAGACCGGGGCATGAACCCGTGTCCCGAACCCGTGTCCCCTGCATCGGCAGGCGGACTCTCAACCACTGCGCCACCAGGGAAGCCCTCTTATTGTGATTTTAATTTGCATTTCCCTGATGACTCATGGTGGTGAGGACTTTTTCATGTGCTTATTCACCATTTGGGTATCTTTTTTTGTCAAGATGTCAGAACCACAAGCTGGGAACAGCCAGAATCCCACAGTCAGTGCTTGGAGAACCATCTGACCAGCACAGGCTGCAATGAGAGTGAGAAATAAACTTCTATTTTGCTAATCCACTGAAATTCTATTCCATATGTTTCGAGAGTTAAACTGTATATAAATTATACCTCAATAAACCTAATTAAAAAAATAAAAAGAATGGCAGAGGAGGGGTGGATCCTGAGAAGACAGGAACCCAAGGGGATGTTGAGCTGACCTGGACCTCCAAGCATGAATCACATGTGGAGAGGGCTTCTGGGTCCTAACCTTTTGTGTTGAGACTTAATCCTATGCCACACATTTATTAACTAAATGGTGATCCTTGCTAGAATACTTCCACTTGCTAGAATGAATTCAGGCTTGAGATGAGAAATTGAACTAGACAGATGCAGATGGGCTGGAATGACCTAACACTGTCAAAATTCCCAGCTCCCCTCTGTTAAACTGGAAGGCCCAGTCTCAGGCTTCAGAGCCCCTCAGGTCACATTGCGCACTGCGAGCTGCTGATTCTGGACCTGGCTGCCCCCAGAATTAAGTTGAGACCTCCGGGAAGTCTGCTATGCCGAAGTATCTGAAATCTTCTGAACTGTCTTAAGCTGAACTTTCCTCCACTCCACAAGGCCTGCTAAGCTCTATCTGAAGAGCTTTGCAATTTAAAGAAGTGAAGAGGCTGGGAGGAATAAATTATGAGTATGGGATTAACAGATACACACTACCATATACAAAACAGATAATCAACAAGGATTTACTGTATAGCACAGGGAACTATATTCAATATCTTGTAATAACCTATAATGGAAAATAATGAAAAAAAAGGGAAAAAAATATATGGAACTTTGCTGCACACCTGAAACTAACACAATATTGTAAATCAACTATACTCCAATAATAAAAAAAAATAGTGTAAAGAAGTGAAACAGACACATGGGGTGGAAAATGACAAATATTTTCTCCAGGGTTAAGTCAGGTCCTGGGGTTAAGACTTGTTAGTGGAGGCCACCTGCTATCCTTTTAAATAGATAAAAGACTTTTCAGTCTGCCACCATGAAAAACTACATCCATTTCTCCCCCCAGACCCTCCCATTCTCCCACACCCTGCTCCCCTCACCCCCAAAACCCTATAATTATAAAGGCTCTTTTCATTCTGGAATACAATTCAAGCACAATCACTAGGAAAACCCTGGCCTGTTTCTGTGGTTACTGACAACTCCCTTTGTGTAAATCTCATTAAATCAAACTGGGGACTCCCAGTCTTTAAGACAAATCCTAGGAAGAGAAAGCTATGTTGAATTTTAAAATGATGTTGCAAATCTCAGGTGTGAGACCTCTTTGGATTAGAAAGTAATATTATTTATCTCCCTGAAACCACTAATAAATCAACCATGAAAAATTGATAATGGTTTTTGTCACCAAGCGTCCTTTTTCTACTGTGGTAGTGTTCTCCGTGTTTCCCTTTCCAGAAACAGAAGGCTTTCTTTGACAAGCTATCTTATTTTCATGTCTTTAAGAAGACAAATGAAATTACTGAAAGTATTGCTTTGGAAACTATTTTCAATTCATTTTCATCCTGTACATTTTTTGTATTTAGGAGCAATTTGCTTCTCATTTGAAAAGAAAAATGTTTCTTATTTAAAGCATAAGCAACAGTGGGTGTTCCCTATAACTAAGAGGCTTGAAATGTAAAATGGTTCTCATGTAAAACTAGAGACAACAGAGAGATTTCCCTATAACAGAGTAGCATACAACATAGAATACTTACACATTTAACAACCTCCGGGCCTAGAGGTTGTGTTACCTGCTCTTATCCTTTTTTTTCCTCCCCTTTAATTTTGTTATTTCTATTTCCATTCCAGAATTTCCAAAGTCCTTAACTATAAAGAGTCCTCTTCTCTTGTGTCTTTTTCCATCAAAGGATAGAAATAACTTAGACATTTTCTTATCATCAAATGCACAAATAGACTATACTGGGCCCTATTCTGGGTACTACCCAAAAAGGGCTGTGATGGGACCCACCCTGTGGGCTTATGTACAGATATGCCTTTCTTTGTGTGAATTCTCTTCCCTGCCACTGTGCCAAGTCCTAGTGACTGGAAACAAGCTCCTCGGGGGCTTCATTTAAAGGATTAACTTCCACCGACTCCTCAGTCTTAAAGGGATCTTTCACATGCTCCACCTTGCTTAATTCATGATGATTTCCTAACTTTGCCCATGTATCTATGCCTGAGAATCTAGAGCTGTTGGGACTTGGTCAGACATACTTTATAGAAAAAGGATAACCTGGTAGAATAATCTTCAGAGATAAATAAAGATAGCTTTAAATCAGAACTAGAAATATCTTTACCTTGAATGAGATAGTGAAGACCTAGGAAGACCTTAGGAGGTTTAGGAGTAGAGAAAAGACTGTCAGACAAAAGGAGGGTGGAGAGGAGGGCAAAAGGGAAGAGGATTACGGAGGCACAGCCTCTTGTGAGATGACACCGTGATTAGCACAGAGAAATGAATATTTATGAACGTGGCGCTGATTATATTACGAGGGAATCATTTGAATAATCATGAATATGTTTCCATGCATTTGGACCTAATGGGACGGTGTTCAGCCTTTAATGAGGCATTGGCGCGTGTTTGCAGAGCCTGGGAGAGGGGAGTGGGAACACAGAGGAGGGGATGAACAATACAGGTCACAAGGTTTCCGCATGTATTTTTCTCACTGTACTGCTCTCTTCTCCCTGCAGTCCTGTCTATTATAGATCTAGGGGAAAAACTCTAAAGTCATGCGCTGGGTGCCTTCGGTGCAGAGGCCAAAATGGTTTGCTGTTTTGTTGTTTAATTTATTTATTTATTGTTTTACTTTATTTTTGGCTGCATTGGGTCTTCATTGCTGCGCGTGGCCTTTCTCTAGTTGCAGGGAGCGGGGTCTACTCTTCGTTGTGGTGCGCGGGCTTCTCGTTGAGGCGGCTTCTCTTGTTGCGGAGCACGGGCTCTAGGCACGCGGGCTTCAGTAGTTGTGGCACACGGGCTCAGTAGTTGTGACCCACGGGCTCTAGAGCGCAGGCTGCACGGGCTGAGTTGCTCCACAGCATGTGAGATCTTCCCGGACCAGGGCTCGAACCCGTGTCGCCTGCATTGGCAGGCGGATTCTTAACCACTGCGCCACCAGGGAAGCCCGGTTTGCTGTTTTTTCTAAACCTACTTTGCGAATGAATGGGGCGGAGTGAGGCTCTATGTGTTATGCAGATTGTGAAACTGAGTTTTTGGATGGTTAAGTGACTTTTCTAAGGTCACAAAGCCATAGAATGGCCAACTCAAGGCTTCAGATGCATCCCCTGGGTCACTCCCAAGTGCATATAGGGTGAATATGCCACCCCTGCTCTTTACCAGGTCCTGAAACCAGGTGTGTGATCTCAGTTGGAATACTGTGGGTTTTGGCCAGGTTCGAGTCTTGGCCAAAACCCAGACTGGGACTTGAACCCACGTGGCCGAGTGGTTTCAGGACTTAATGAAGCTCAGGTTCTCGAAGTCTCATCGCAGAAAGAATTCAGTGAGAGACAAAATGATAGGTAAGAAATGGATTTATTTAGAAAGAAACACACTCCACAGAGTGTGGGCCATCTCAGAAGGTGAGAAAGGCACCAGGGTATGGGGTTGTCAGTTTTCATAGGGGTGGGTAATTTCATAGGCTAGTGAGTGGGAGGAGTATTCCACCTATTTCAGGAAGGGGCGGGGATTTCCCGGAATTAGGCCACCGCCCACTTTTTGATCCTTACGGTCGCCTTAGAACTGTCATGGCGCCTGTGGGTGTGTCATTTAGCTTGCTGATGTGTTACAATGAGCGTCTACTGAGGCTCAAGGTCTAGTGGAAGTCAAGTTGTCCACCATCTTGGCCCCATTTGGTTCTAATCCGTTTACGTCATGTCCTCAGGCTGTGCCATTCTTTCAAAGGTTGTGCCCTGCCCCCTTCCCTCCTGTGTCAGCAGGAGGCAGGAAAAGCATAGAGGGGTGTGCGTGATGCTGAGTTGTTCAATGGGCCGGAGGAGCTGGGGGCGGAGGAGGAGGGCTTCGAAAGGGTAGAAGGTTCCACCTCAACAAACTGAGCTGGACTGGTTTCTCAGGAAATACACACGGAGCCAGTCCCGCATAAGGCATAAAACCACATGCCAACTCAGTTCTTTTCTACCAAGAGAAATAGAGCTCTCCTTGGTCCAGGCATGCTCGTGTGGGCGGTACGTGCAAGGGAGAGGCAGGTGATCTTGTGCCCTGGAGCTGAGCGAGCCTGGCTCCAAATCTCGGCTCTTTCTTTTTCCATAGCTGCAGTTTGACCTGGGGCAAGCCCTCTAGCTTGGGTTCCTCGGCTGGAAGATAGGCTGTGTGAGGCCGAAATGCAACAAGGAGTGTAGCAAGACGCCTAGCACAGGATGCAGACCCACATATGGGAGCTATTATTAGCTTCTCCCTGCAGGCGGAAAAGGAATTGCACGCGGAGAGCAGGCTCGCTGGGAACCAGAGCGGGGGAGGTAAGCGCGTGATTCAGCGGCCCGGTGCATCCTTTCCGCGCGGGCTACACCTGCCACATTCGCTGGCACCTACCTCCGGGGGAGGTTCTGAGTCCGGCGCTGTCAAAGCTGGAATCCCGACTGGAGTTTATTCCCCCCAGGTTCTAAGCTAACCAACCCCCTCCTGTGATTGACACATTCTTTCTTTAGATATGCTAATACAGTCAATTAGATTACTGGCTAGTCTGGCCTTGGCAGGCTTTGTCTCTTAAGCGACTTTACCTATCTCAGGCCTTTCATATTAGATTTTTTTAATAGTGCATCTCAAAGGAGGACTTTTAACCCTAGTTCCGAGTTCTTTCAGGGGTCCCCCAGTCTGGTGACCTCCAACCCTGACTGGGGCCCATCCATTCTTCCATCCTGGTATCTACTGGGACCTTGGGCAATTTTTTTTTTTAATAAACATTAGAAACTACATATCACTTTCCTAGTCTATGCACTAGGTTGTTCGGTGAGTTAAGAATAAATGAAGTCATCCTTGAAGGATTAAATGAGAAAATCTTGAGTACCATAGTGTTTGGTGGATAGTAACACTTAATAAATGTGTTGAATGAGTGAATGAATAAATATTACCTTTGATTACTGGGGCCTCCTGCCATGTGCCAGGCACTTTGCTACTTTTTGGGGATATAATGCTGAACCAGATAGCGGTCCTGACCCCTTGGAGCCTACAGTCCTTGAGGGATAGACACAAACAAGAAAACCCCCATGCTGGGGGAATAAACGCAACCACTGGAGAAATACGGGGTGTTCCTGGAATGCCTAGCTGGAGGACCAACATCAGTGACAAGGTCTCCGAGGCTCCCCAGAGGAAGTGGGCTCCTGATGCCAAAAGCTCAGCCTCTCTGCGCCAGTGGAAAATCAAATCTCAGAGACAGTTTTGAGTGAAATAGAAAAGGATAGCTTCATTACTTTTCCAGGCAAAGGGGCACAGACCGGGCTCCTGCCTTGAAAGGGAAAACTATGTGTCCCAACCCCAGAGGATTTGATGAGGGGTTTATAACAGTGGTTCAAGGGCGGGATCTCTGACAAGATTAGGGTGTGAGCAGGGCCTGCCCTCCTTTAATGTCGTCTCAGGTGGTCGCTCTCCTAATCTCCATGAGCTTCTCTGCTCCCTTTAATCTCGCCTCAGATGGTTTCTTGGCTGCTCCTCCCTTGATTAGCAATTGTTAGAATCTGCCCTTTGGAACTCAGGGAAGGTCATGGAGGCCGGAGTCTTCCCTACAAGAAACAGGGGAGCAAAAAAAAGGCCTCCGTGCCTGGGAGCCCCACGGGGCCCCGCTCGATTTCACTCCAAGATATTGACATGAGTGGTAAGAGTTAGCCAGCCAGAGGTGGAGAACCTCAGTGCCCTGGTGCAAAAGTCTTCAATGCAAGAAAGACTTTCTTCCTACAGTGAGGCCCTGAGGGACTATGGGAGTGTACCTTTCGATTGGGGGGATTTGGGTCCGAGAAGAGGCATGAGAGGTAAGCAAGGGTTAGATTTTGGAGAGCTGTGTAAACCATGTAAGGGAATTGGATTTTATCCTAAGTACCATGGGTGTTTAGGAGACAGGGTCCACAAGCTTGATAAAAATGACTCAGGGCTTTCAAGCTTGGACTCCATGTGGAGTAGTGGTCAATATGAGACAGGAAGGAAGGGGGTAGGGCACAACCCTTAAAGAAGGACAGAGCCGTAGAGAAAAACTGGATATGTCAAAAAGTGGTTAGAACTGATTAGGCTCAAGATGGTGGAAGATTAGACTTCCAGTAACCTTGAGCCTCATTATACCCTCATTTTAATACATTAGCATATGCTACGTGACATGCCCACAGGCACCATGACATTTCTGAGGCTGGCCAAAAACTGGGTGGTGGCCTAGTTCCTGGAAATCCCCACCCCTTCTCCAGAATAGTTGGAATAATCCTCCCATTCCTTAGCCTATGAAATTACCCAGCCCCTAAAAACTAACGACCCCATATTTCAGGCCACGCTCGCCTTTTGAGACGTACCTCATTCTGTCTATGGAATGCGTATCTCTCTCAGTAAACCTGCTTTCACTTTGCTATGGCTCACTCTTGAATTCTTTCCTGTGCTAGGCCATGGACCCTCACTTGGCAGCACATCCCAGGGACCTGTTCCGAGGCTTGGGACATGAGGTGGTCTGCTCCCCCTCTCCACTCTTCCTTTATTATTATTATTATTAATATATATATTTTTTTGCGGTACGCGGGCCTCCCACTGTTGTGGCCTCTCCCATTGTGGAGCACAGGCTCCGGACGCGCAGGCTCAGAGGCCATGGCTCACGGGCCTAGCTGCTCCGCGGCATGTGGGATCCTCCCGGACTGGGGCACGAACCCGTGTCCCCTGCCTCAGCAGGCGGACTCTCAACCACTGCGCCACCAGGGAAGCCCTCCTTTGATTATTAAAATTTAGCTCACTTAGTTCTCGGGGCAGAGCCCTCTTGCCTTGCCGGCTTGTATTCTTCACAAGCTTCCTATATTAATAAATCTATTTCTTACCTATCACTTTGCCCCTTGCTGAATTCATTCTGTGCCAAGACATAAAGAACCTGAGTTTCATTAAATCCTGAGACGAGTTGTGTAGTTTCAGTTGGAAGACTGTGGGTTCAAGTCCCATCTGAGATGCGGTTTTAAATAGCACACGGCGCCCGACTGCCTGCGATTGAATGCTGACTCCATCGTTAGAGGCTGTGAACTCGAGAAAATTACCCAGCCTCATTTGTAAACTGAGATAATCACAGGGCTCAACTCATAGGTGTGTGTGAGAATGTGGGTTAAATGAGATAATAGATACAGAGCAAGATACTTAGAACAATACCTGGCGGGGAGTCAGGGCTGTTGGGTATTATCCTTGCTACTACAACTCACACACCTAGAACCACGGGTCTGAGGAGTGTAGGGGGAGGGGGAAGCTTACAAACTGCCAGGTGAAGGAAACGCCAGGAACTTGGAGCTCCTCCTCTTAGTTTAGTCATGGTTCTTACACACTTGATTACTTGGTTTCAATAGCTGATTAGAAAAGGAGGTGCTGGAAGTAGGTTCCCTAGGAAAGGCAAAAGTAACTCCTAGAGGCTCAAGGAAGATCGAAGTACCAGGAGAAACAGATGCAAGAACCACAAGAATCATAGCTGACTGGCAAACTGTGGTCCTTTAGGGCAGGGGGTTAAAATCCTATGCACCCAGAGCATATGAAAATCTTCTAGTACAATTATTGACAGCATAAAGACTCTGTTCAGAAAATGGCTCGCCCATGAAGGTGGGAGTATGTTTTATGAACTTTAGAAGTAATGTTAAGTTGGACAGAACATAGATTCACAAGAGATCCAGTGCTAAACCACCCACCCAGTGTACGTATGGTATCTCCTTCTATAAACCTCAGCTCCAAGCTGCCTGGCCATTTAGGTCTTGCACCTGTTTCCATTTTTTCCTTTAATGGGATTGTTTCTTGGATCTTTGAAATTTTCCTGGCAGGCTTTCAGTAGCAAACTGTCCCAGCTAACCTCACTTTCTTCCTGTATCGCACCACTGTATTCTTGGTATCCCATCATTTACTTCAAGACATCCTGAGATATACATTGCTCATAATTATGCTGTAGGGTGAAGGTATAGCAAAGCTTAAAGGCATTAGCAAGACAAAAGACATACGTGGCTATTTCTTTGTATAAAGGTAGATGTTTTCCATTTTAATTTTTTTTATTTATTTTTTTCTTCCAGGTGGGTGAGATATGGAATATACAGAAGAAAAAGAAAACTTGGTTTGCATCTGGGTGAAAAGCTATTAAAGATCAAACCATGGCAAGAAATACTTTCTGCTGCTGCGTGGAAAAGGTGTGCTTTCTGAGCTTCTACCACCTTTCTGGCTTCCTGCCTCTGGAAAAGACCCATAAGAGGAATGCCACGGGTCACAAGAGTTACTTAGCTGAGTAAATACACATGAGTGATCGGGGGTGGGAGGATTACAAAGTCTTCTCTAAGTAACCAAGTCAAAACTAACAATACCCAGTTGTCAGAACATCAAATGAAGCTGCCCAAACTATCACCCTAGACACGGCCAAGTATTTTAAAGACTAGCCGTTGAGGACAATATTTGATGGATGTAGTTTTGTTTTCCAGCTTATGTGAACAAGAGCGCCATGGAGGAACAACAGAGTGAATGCAGTTGGGGAAGGAAATCCGGTGATTGTAGATGGGGAACACTTGGCAAGACAAGGAATGGTTAGGGGTTGTTTAAAGAAAAAAAAGGATTTTGTGTTTACTGCCAAATTTATGGCTCAATTCTGATTCGTATCAGTAGGATTTGTAAGCTGTCCTTTGACTGAGGTTTGGCAGTTTGGTACATATTGATGGTCTTAATCCAGTATCTGGACCAGAAAGTAAACGTTTTCATCTTTGGAATCCCCGTTACAATTGAAAATTTTCCAAGGAGACAGTGGAAGCCAGATGGGAATGCGGCATGCATTGCCCTATTAGCACAAAGTCCTCAGTTGGTGCCGTATTGCTTTGTGCTTTCTTCTTTCATTCCTGAACACTCACAGAGTGCCTACTGTGTGCCCAGCCTGATGAGACTCCAGAACACTAGATGCTGTGGATTTAGAGCAGTGAATCCAACAGACCACATCTTTGCTTCATGGAGTTTGCATTCAAACGGTAGGGAAGGGAATGAAAGATGCAATATAATTACGGTTGCCAGATTTAGCAAATAAAAATACAAGGCACCCAGTTAAATTTGAATTTCAGATGAATAATGAATTTTTTAGTGTTAAGTAGCTTCCAAAGATGGGATGTATTATATCTGGCAACCTTAAATATAATGCCAGGTAGTGGTAAGTGCTATGGGACAAATAAAACACAGTAAAGGGCTAACTAGAGATAGAAGGGGGCGATTTTAGTTAGGGCAGCAAGGGAAGCTCCCCTCTGACAAGGTGATGATGCAGCAGAGACATGAATGAAGTGGGGGAGGGAGCCAGGCTGGTAAATATCTGTGGAAAGCCATCCAAGACAGCAGGAACAGCACCGCAGAGACCCCGAGGTCCAGTACTAGGGTCACGAATTGGGCTCTGCACCAGTGAGCATTTAATAACTGAAATTAACTAACTCCAGGTCAGTCCACGGTTCTATTAGCCACTCATATCATATCCTAATTCTGTAATGTGTATTATTAAAGTCTAAGTGATGGGGGTGGTGGTAGTAAAGGACAAAGAATGGTCAGGAAGAAGAATAGTACGTGGAACTGTTGAGCTTGGCACTGAGGATGGAATTCAGCCTCAAAGCTCCACACCAGGGTACTGGGAGAGCTCCTTTGGAACCTTATACGGCTACCTTGCTCTGTGCTGGAGAGTACTGCTGGGGTCTCTAAAGGCAGGCAAGTCTGTCAGATGGAAGGGCTGCTTTAAATTTCACCTGCAGGGCCTTCCGTGGTGGTCCAGTGGTTAAAACTCCGCGCTCCCAATGCAGGGGGCCTGGGTTCGATCCCTGCTTAGGGAACTAGATTCCGCGTGCTGCAACTAAGACCTGGTGCAGCCAAGTAAATAAATCTTAAAAATAAAATAAAATGTAAAAAAAAAAAGAAATCCCATCCTACAAGCAGAATAGTTTGGTATGAGTGTGAGCACGCCTATTATTTCTACACTTGCATGTATAGTTCATGACTTCTCCACCATCAGAAAGTGCCCAGGATAACAGATCAAGAATAGTTTTCCAGGGCTTCCCTGGTGGCTCAGTGGTTAAGAATCCACCTGCCAATGCAGGGGACACGGGTTCGAGCTCTGGTCCGGGAAGATCCCTACATGCCGCGGAGCAACTAAACCCATGCGCCACATCTACTGAAGCCTGCGCGCCTAGGGCCCGTGCTCTGCAAAAAGAGAAGCCACCGCAATGAGAAGCTCACGCACCGCAAGGAAGAGTAGCCCCCGCTTGCCTCATCTAGAGAAGGCCTGTGCGCAGCAATGAAGACCCAACACAGCCCAAAATAAATAAAATAAGTAAATTTAAAAAAAAAAGAATAGTTTTCCAAATTCTACCTAAAGAGCCAAAGCTCTAAGGCAAAGGTAAGCCTTCCTCGGCTTTATATTTGTTCGTGGGCTTTTGCTACTAAATTCTAAGGGCTTATTAGTATATTAGCTAGGATAGTAATCACAAAGGAAAATTGTCTATTCTGTGACAAGCTTCCTAGCAGAAACAATATAAATATTTTAACACGAAATAAAGAGAAGGAAAATTGAAAACAGTTCTTTCCTCAGATCTGCCGTATGTGCCCCTAAGATCCTACCCACCTGATCGTGGAGGAGTCCTGTGATGGTCTTGGTTTTACAGAGGGTTAGATTTTCCCCTCTTTTTTGGCAAGCTACTTTGGATTTGCTAAGAATAAAGGGATCAGACCTTTTTTCAAATTGAGATTGTCCTTATTTACCCAAATGCTTTATTGTTTAGTAGGTTCCAGAGAAAAAGGTTTAGGGACACTCCTGTGCATGTTTTCTCTTTATTCTCCAGTCACCTGGTACTACAACCTCAGACAGGATGGATGAGATGGATGAGGCTAGAGTCAAATTAGGGAGGCCCTGAAGAGGCAAAGTCAGCAAGAACCAGGACTGGCCACTCCCCACCCGAGCCTGGACTTTGAGAACCTACACTATACCTTAGTGTCGATGTTAACATGACTTTCTGTTCCGTTATTTTCATTAGCATTTCTTTATTCTTCCAGAGCTCTTCTGCCCCAGAGAATGGTTTGGTTGTTTCTTAGAAGAACTTCTCTAAAGACCCATCAACTCTTGATGAAAAGGACACAGTAGTCCGTGCACTAGGATTCTTCAAATCCCTCGCCTCTAAGTCCTCACCTTGCTGTTTTTTTTTTACCAGTCCTGGACTCATGCCTCCTAGCCAAACTCCCACATTGATAGGCCCACCTTAAACCAAGCTTCCAGTTCTCAGTAAATTCTTATTTTATTTTTCCCATCCTCGCCCCTCCTCCCACCCCACCCCCCCCGATTCTGACCTTCCTCCTCCCTATGAGACATTGTGCAAGCATTTTTTTTTTTTTTTTTTTTTTTTTGCGGTACGCGGGCCTCTCACTGTTGTGGCCTCTCCCGCTGCGGAGCACAGGTTCCGGACGCGCAGGCTCAGCGGCCATGGCTCACGGGCCCAGCCGCTCCGTGGCATGTGGGATCTTCCCGGACCGGGGCACGAACCCGTGTCCCCCACATCGGCAGGCGGACTCTCAACCACTGTGCCACCAGGGAAGCCCTGTGCAAGCATTTTGAGGAGTGTTCTCCCCGACTTCCTGTGGTGAGCCTTCAACTCAGATTTGTCTTGTCAGCAGGTGGTGATGATCACGTGTGGGGGGCACTTTTGATGAGGGCACTTTTTCTTCCAGCGGAAAGGAATAACATGGTGTATATGCATTTAATGTGATAAGCTGCTTGCTTAAGGGCTGCTTGGTGAGCAGAAATTGCTTGAAAAGAGGTTAGCGATAAGTAAAGAAGTCTCTGGAAGGGAGCAGGAGAGGGACTTCCCTTGAGGGAAGTGGTTAAGGCTCTGCCCTTCCACTGCAGGGGGCACGGATTCGATCCCTTGTTGGGGAACTAAGATCCCTCATGCTGCACAGTGCGGCCCAAACAAACAAACAAACAAACAGAAACAGAGCAGGTGAGAGGGAGCTCCTTAAACCAAGGCATCCACAGAGCTGGGGACAGAGGACAGGTGCACTGAGAAGGCTGCAGAAAGCACAGGCAGTCCTCACCTCCTGGCTGTGGAGGAAGGAGTGCAACATGGCAGAGGGATGGAGAAAGGAGCGTGGGGCTGTTGAGTCACATGCCACCATGGAGGATGGGAGAAAAGGGAGGTACCTTTTGGACCTCCCGAGTTAGACGTGACTGTCAGTCATTTCTCGAGCTTACTTGACGATTCATTGTGATCTGGAGTTAGAGGAGATGTTAGGGCTAGAAACAGAGATTTGGGAATCCAGAATAAAGAGATACTTGAAGCCCTGAGAACGAATGTGTTTCCCCAAGTAATGCAGAGTTCGAAAAGAAGAGGGTCAAAGATAGAACCTTGAAGGGTTTGCCTGGTGGCGCAGTGGTTGAGAGTCCGCCTGCCGATGCAGGGGACACGGGTTCGTGCCCCGGTCCGGGAAGATCCCACATGCCGTGGAGCGGCTGGGCCCGTGAGCCATGGCCGCTGAGCCTGTGCGTCCGGAGCCTGTGCTCCGCAACGGGAGAGGCCACAATAGTGAGAGGCCCTCATACCGCAAAAAAAAAAAAAAAAAAAAAAAAGATAGAACCTTGAAATATGAAAAAGAATGTGTGTGTGTGTGTGTGTGTGTGTGTGTGTGTGTGTGTATATAAACTGAATCACTTTGCTGTATAGCAGTAATTCACTCACCATTGTAATTCAACTATACTTCAATAAAACATAAATTTTTTAAAAAAGATAGAAGGGCTTCCCTGGTGGCACAGTGGTTATGAATCCGCCTGCCCATGCAGGGGACACAGGTTTGAGCCCTGGTCCGGGAAGATCCCACATGCCGCAGAGCAACTAAGCCCGTGCGCCACAACTACTGAGCCTGCGCTCTAGAGCGTGCGAGCCACAACTACTGAGCCCACGTGCCACACTACTGAAGCCCACGTGCCTAGAGCCTGTGCTCTGCAACAAGAGAAGCCACCGCAATGAGAAGCCCGTGCACCGCAATGAAGAGTAGCCCCCGCTCGACGCAACCAGAGAAAGCCCCCACGCAGCAACGAAGACCCAACACAGTCAAAAATAAATAAATTTATTAAAAAAAAAAGAAAAGAACTTTGAGAACATCCATATTTAACAGAGGACTGCAGAAAACTCAGCTAGGAAGAAAGACTGAGAAATCATGATCTTTAGAGAAAGGGGAACGGTGTCAAGCTAAGAGAAAGAATTTCAAGAAGGGGCTGATGTGAGGAGTTCCACGCAGAATTGCCAAAGTAGGGACAATCTTTCAGACTATAGTTTCATTAGGGAGGCAGCCAGAAAGGGGGGTAGAGGGTTTATTTTATGCCCCAAGAGAAAGGGTCTTTATTCCTCTTGACTTAATTTGTGCTTAGAGGGTAAGGGTAGGATGGACTAGTTAAAAGAATCTAGGAAGATGGGTGGCAGCACCTGGAGGGGCTTAGTTACTGCTCCCTTTGCAAAGCAACTGAGGGGTGCCTGTGGTGCACAGTGCCTGGTGCTAAGGTACAGTAAGTCCCCTACATAGGAACGAGTTCCATCTGAGAGCACGTTCCTAAGTCCAATTTGTTCCTAAGTCCAACAAAGTTAGTCCAACAAAGGAACCCAACTAACACAATCAGCTATATAGTACCGTGCTGTAATAGGTTTATAATACTTTTCACACAAATAATAAATATATAACAAACACAAAAGATAAAACATTTTTAATTTTACAGTACAGTACCTTGAAAAGTACAGTAGTACAGTACAACAGCTGGCAGACAGGGGCTGGCATTGCAAGAAAAGTTACTGACTGGAGGAGGGAGAGGAGGTGGGAGATGGTAGAGCCGAAGGATCGTCAGCCACGGGAGACGGAGGGCAAGCTGCAGTTTCACTCACGCCTGACGTTGACGGCACAGGTTCTGGTTCCTTGCTGGATTCAATTCTGTCTACCCTTTTGAAAAAATGATCCAGTGATGTCTGGGTAGTAGCTCTTTTTTTCTTGTCATAGATGACACGGTAGCACTGGATTGCATTCTGAACGGCTGCTGCAACCTTCGTGTACCGTTCTACGTTTGGGTCCTGTGCCTCAAAAACTAACAGTGCCTCCTCAAATATAGAAAATCCCCTGCCGTTTCCTGCGTCGTGAATCTCTTCGGTTCTTCAGTTACTTCTTCCCCTTGTCTCTCTTGGTCCTTTCTCTGGGCCTCCAATTCCGTCAGGTCCGTACTAGTAAGCTCCTCATGTTGCAGAGCAAGGAGTTCAATGAAGTCGTCCTCCTGCAGATCTAGCTTGAAATAAAGATACTCTACTACTGTACTCTCTACAGTACTGTGAAGTACACAAAAGCACAACCACTTGTAGAGAATGCATGCACGTGACAGTGTACCTCAGACACGTGAACTAACTTATGTAATTGGACATGCGAACACGCGTTTGCAACTTGACGGTTCGTAGGTAGGGGACTTACTCTGGTTTAACTGGTTGTGGTTTATGCTCTGAATTTTCCACGTGCTACAGGCAAGTTGACTTAATACTCTGTGTGGTGGACTGGGAGGGATAAAATGAGAGAAAGGTCAGAGGAGAGGCGCTGATGGAAAGGGATGATCCAGGAATCCTCTGGAAGTGATACAGTTGATTGCTTTTATATTTGGTGAGAGGCTGAGGTGGAAACTCAAGACCGGTGTGATGATGATTATTTATCTGATCATGGTTATTTATTTCCCCAAATCTGGACTGTCAACGCAGTGAAATTAAGGAATACAAGTTTTCACTCTATCTAGCAAAAATTGAGCTTGACCACTCAAGGAAAATTTTCAAGTCCAGTGGCTTTTACTCTCTTTTTTTTTCTTTTTTTTTTTTTCTTTTTTGGACCACACCGCACAGCATGTGGGATCTTAGTTCCTGACCAGGGATGGAATACGTGCCCCCTGTGGTGGAAGTGTGGAGTCTTAACCGCTGGACCACCAGTCCCCAGTGGCTTTTACTCTTGATGAATCACACCTATATATTCACTTATAAATTAAACACAGAGAGTACTATCCTGATATGTCTTGTACATTACAAATTATATGCAAAAACAGAAGTCAAAGAAGGTTGAAATTATGATGGACTAAACAATGTCATTAAAATTTAATTTTCTTTATGAGCAGTATAAAGTATTTTGCTCTCATTAAAACTTTTAGTATTCAACCTGCATCTTTTTGGGAAATCTTGGTAGAACACATTGTGATAAAGTGATTTGAAGATCTTGTTCTAAATTCAGTTTCTTTTTACGTTGGTTGTTTTAAACGTGGTCTTAGTGGGAAAAGTTATGTACCATTGGAACAGGTGGATCATTTTCACCGAGTGCTTAATGATAATGCTCACTTTTTCTTTTTTTTTTCCTTTGCGGTACACGGGCCTCTCTCTCACTGTGTGGCCTCTCCCGTTGCAGAGCACAGGCTCTGGACGCGCAGGTTCATTGGCCATGGCTCACGGGCCTAGCCGCTCCGCGGCATGTGGCATCTTCCCAGACCGGGGCATGAACCCGTGTCCCCTGTATCGGCAGGGGGGGGGGGGGGC
>NW_006775678.1:1195194-1202497 GCF_000442215.2 Lipotes vexillifer
CCCAGCCGCTCCGCGGCATGTGGGCTCCTCCCGGACCGGGGCACGAACCCGTGTCCCCTGCATCAGGAGGCGGACTGTCAACCACTGCGCCACCAGGGAAGCCCTAATTCTCACTTTTTAATCCCACCTACCATCTGTGCAAAAGGTTGAGTGGAAATTTGGGTGATGAGTCGCTGTTTCCCAATGTCAGTCAGTTGTTCCTGTAAATGGGAAGATGTTGCAATTGCATTTTTATATTTTAAACAAATAGGTTCAAATATACCAAAGCTCTTCATCTGGGAGTTGTATTTTTTTTTAAACAGTTTAGAAAATTCACTTTGTGATATAAACTACATAGTTGATAGTTGTTAAAGGTAATATTCATACATAATTTTTAGCACCAAATCACAAGTGATTGCTAAACATCTGTTTCTAAAATCTAAAATGCTCTCTCCATAGCATGAGTTTCTTTCTAAAAGTAATCACTTTCTTCCTCATGGTTAGAACATTATCTTTAAAAGAACAGATTAAGCTTTTTTTTTTTCTTTTTTGGCCTTGCAGAGAGGCTTGTGGTATATTAGTTCCCCGACCAGGGACTGAACCCCGGCCACCACAGTGAAAGCACCAAGTCCTAACCACTGGACCGCCAGGGAATTCCCACGCATTTTCTGTTCTAACAAAATATCTGCCAGACAGTGTGTTATGGATAGCATTTACTAATGAAAAAGACAGCAGATTTGAAACTACTGTCTTTAAGAGGACAAGGAATAACTTACCTTTGTAAAGTTCTTTGCTGTAACATATCCAGCAAACCTCTGTGTGGTACAAAGATTTCAGTAGTGATGCCTCATCTTTCAAAGTCCAAGATTGAGTCTTTCTGGCAGGAAAGTCCTTCTTATACCCCCCCCCACCCCCCTTTAAAAATAAAATTAACCTCACTGATGATATCCTGTAGCAATCTCTGAAATTTTGGCTTCAGTTTCTTGGCTGCAGTAGCTTATCTGTGAATGATTCAGTGATCAATTTTGTGTGCTAGAATTTTTGTAATTTAGTCCCAGAATTAAAAATTCCTGGAGAGTGGCTGCTTCTTTGGTTGTTATTGTTACAATAACATAAACTCAATATATGAGTTTTTAAAAAATCATATATTGTTTCCATTAAAGAAATCATTTATTATTGAGAATATACCTTCTCTGCTAAACTTTTAATTTAGTTGTTCATAAAAAATCAGTTTGTACAGCTCTGTCATCACTGGAACAGGATCGTGCATATATACCCTAAGCAGTGGCATGTTAGAAATAGCTGCTCTTCTCTTTCAACAGTACAGCAATCTTCCCACACTGTGTAATTTATTCTAATACGTGTTTGCTCAAATCTACAGCAATATTTTTTAAGCATCTTCCAACTGTTTGCTGACAAATGAATGTATTTTATTTTGCAGTCATATTTTCTGGTTATTATTTTCCTAATTTAACATTTGTTGGTTTATATTTGTGTTTTCTACCTCTCCAGAAATAGCCAGTGTTTCCCTAGTGATATGTGGCTTTGGGTCTTTTGGTGTTAAATAAACTTATCATTGTTTAGCAAAAATTGTAAAGTATTTAATCATCTCTTATCTCCAAATGTCATTGAGGAAAAAAATCCCTACGGGCGTTTAATCAATCTGGATGTTCTGAACACCTAATTTTTCAATGTCTTTCTGTATGTGATGATGGCACTGGGGAGACCTCAGTGAGCCCAAGTATCATTGTCCGTGATCTCACAGGTTTCTTGTCACATGGGGAGAGAGCCAAAAACTCAGGTGTTGGGAATTCCCTGATGGTCCAGTGGTTAGGACTCGGCGATTTCACCATGGTGGCCGGGGTTCAATCCCTGGTCCGGGAACTAAGATCCTGCAAGCCGCATAGCAACTTAGGGACATGTCAGGGCCACTCAGCTTGCACGTGTAGAGAGAGGTCAAGGAAGGCTTCTCCAAGTGAGTGACATAAATTTAGACCTAAAGATACATGGGAGTTAGTTAGACGAATGGGATTGGGAAGGGTGGGGAGAGCCTTTCGGAAAGAGGGAACAGCGCTGTGAAGGCCTGGCAGCGAGAGCCATCAGGTCTCATTCAAAGAACGAAAAGTTCTACAAGGCTGGATCTTACAATGTGAGGAGGGAGGACAAGGGATGTGGACAGGCAATCGGCTTGACTCATGGAGAGTCTTCGGAGCCTGGACCTTATTCTAAGGACAATGGAGAGATATGGAAAGGTTTGCGAAGAGGGGTGACAAGCTGGCATCTTTAGAAATGTTCCTAGAGTTCTCAGTGTGGAGAATGTATTGGAAGTTGGCCAGGCTGGAGGCAAGAAGATCAGTTAGGGACCAGTTTTGAGCTGAGGGGATGAGCAGGAGGTTGAGTCCAGGTGATGGATACGGAGAGAAGGGGCTGGAATCAACAGATCCTCGGGAGGTAGAATCCTCAGCACATGGCGATGGAACAGATGAGGTAGTAAGTGTCATCAGGTGGCAGAAGCAAGGGAGAGGTGGATCTGGTTTGCTTGGTGTCTGGGGCTGAGTTTCTTAGAAATAGGCTCTGGATAATCTCTGGAGAGCCACCTGTGAGAGAGTGAGGAAGGCCAGATTAGGTAGAAGGATTTGACCCACAGTGCTATGGAGACTGAGGCCTAAGCCAATTTCCAGGGAGTTCTGGAGCTAGGATGGCTCTTTAGAACTGGCCCAAATTAAGGCAAGCCTTGGTCTTGCTGCATCAGCCAGACACTGGCTGCTTCCGGGGCAGGAGTGTAAACTTGGGTGAGACAGTTCACAGGACCTGGCACAAAATAGCCAAGGCAATTTGCCGGGGACTCAGTTGTGAGTGGTCAGCTATCAATAGTCTCAGCAGCTAGGGGATGGGGGTGTATACCCCAAAGATGGTTCTAGGCAAAACACTTACAGTATCCACTACTGTGGCAAAAGATCTTATGTTTAGCTTGGGACATGCTTATTTTTAGGTACTTGTGGGTTTATTATCCATTCTTTAGTTCACAAATAACTAGTTAATTTCAAGTATGGGATGTACAAGGTATTGGGCTAACTGCTACAGGTGGTGGGGGGCAGAAGATGCAAAGATGAAGATTCACATACAGAGTGCCCAGGTAGCCTCTGTGCTGCAGGGAACCAATGCGATCCGTTCTCGGGTGGAAGTAAGTCCCCTTTCCTATGTGTTAGCTTCTCCTTAAAGGATTAAGTCTGATTGTCTTTCCTTTTCTCATATACCTTTCGAGCTCTCCTCTTTCTCTTCCCCTCCTCTTGGACTTAGTAGGAAAAAGCCCAAACACCAGTTCCTTTCAAAGAAGCCCAGACATAATGTAAAAGTTACAAAGGGTTAGGAAACCTTACAAAGCTCTCAACAGTATTGTCTGTTGGCCCATAGTTGCTGAAGATGACTCTTTGCTGGTATCCCAATCCCAAAATTTCTTGCTGTTCTTTGATTCTCTAGAGTTCATACAACAACCCTTTCCTCGGTCCCTACCCTTCTCTTTCCTTGGGCAAGGCTGGCTTTTCAGCATTTAGGCCTAAAGAGACAGTAGGAGATGACGATTAGTGAATTCATCCAGGGCCCAGGAATTAGGAGGTCATTCGGATAGCTAGGGGGACTCTTAAATAATGCCCAACTTTGAACCGTTAAATTAATTAAATGAGGAGGCCATTAAACTGAGGTGGCTCTAATGCCACTTACGTAAATAAACCAAAATCT
This sequence comes from Lipotes vexillifer, assembly GCF_000442215.2. Classification (NCBI taxonomy): domain Eukaryota; kingdom Metazoa; phylum Chordata; class Mammalia; order Artiodactyla; family Lipotidae; genus Lipotes; species Lipotes vexillifer. The sequence goes on from NW_006775678.1 coordinate 1,198,912, forward strand.
TAGCCCGGAAATACCTCCAGGTTACAAAATCAAAACCGATAAGGACGGCCAATCACAAACAGCCAACTAGGTTTTAAGCTGTAGCCAATCAAACAATTTCCTTGCTTTGAGTCCTCACCTTCTCCCGATGCCTCTCCCCAGCCTCTGTAGGTGGAGTCCCCTAGCACTACCGGTTTGGCACTGCCCTATTGGAATAGATTTTTGCTCAAATCTCTATTTAAAAATTTTAATGTGTCTCAGTTTATCTTTTAATAGGACATAGCCCCCACCTCCTTCAGGTCTCTGAGTAAAGGCTCTGCAGGTATTTCCAGATAAGGTTTGGGAAAGGGGAGGTGGCTTTGCTATGGAAAATCTGTTTGTGAAATAACTAACAAAAAATAAGGGGAATCCTCTCCTAGACCTCCCCTCAGTCTATTTCTGGCAGGTTAATATAATAATAACTTAAATCTGGTTATGATTTCTTTCAAAGGTATGTTTTTGGAAAATATTAAAAAATTCTTGATTCTTTCAATATTTTGTTGAAGACATAGGATGGATTTTTTTTCCCCCCTTTGCTGGCCACTCAGCTACAGATCTTAAAATTGTAATGCTAGTGTTAAATAGTGTAATACTTCCTTTGAAAACAAGCCAACAAATTTAACATATGAAACTCTATAAACTCCTAGGCCTAGTCTTAGTTTTGAGCTAAAAAATATGTAGCTCAAGTCAGAGGGCTGTCAGTTTAAGGAGTGGTTTGTCTGGCCTTTTGATGGTGAGATAAAGAAAAGGCTTTTCTTTTTGTTTTCCTTCTTCTTTCCCTCAAGGAACACACCTTTTGTGTGCTCTGCCTAACAAAGGAATTTCCCAATCTCATAGTAGAATTCAGAGGAAAAGTATGATGTGTGGACTGATATCTATATGCGCCTACAGTCAGCTTCAAACCACAAAAGGTTTAAAAAAAAAAAAAAAGCAAAAAAAAATGCTGAGATTTTGCAATTCACTGATTGGAGGAATAAACGAAGACATTAAGAGTTAGCAATAAAAACAGCAACAACAAAATCCCAAAAGATTTGGAATTCCTTTAGTTTCTATTTGACAAAAGAATAATATGATTTCTTTGTTCTGCCCCTTCTTATGTACAGCAGTCAAATAATAGTTTATTTCATTATTGTTGCCCAAAGCAGGGTGGTGCCCAAGATAGCCTTACATATGCACAATAATAGAATGAACCTTTGTATTAATTTTTGGAAGAGGGGTAGTGCTATTTATTTTTTTTTAACTTACACTAAAATTTTTTTTCTGCTGTGAAATTCAGTGATTTCATAGAATAAAGATGGGTGCTTTGCTTTTCACTACTGATCTACCTGGCAAAGGGATTTCTCTGAAATCCTCTTTGTAAAAATAGAACTGAGATAATTTGCAAGAAATTATTATCTTTTACTTCTGGTTGGTTAAGGTTTTTAAAAAGCAGATGCAATGTTATCTGTTGCTGTTTGTGCAAATGACGAACCATGCTTTCAGACTAATTTCCGAGGCTTGACCAAAATACTGGGCTTTGTAAAAAGCTCTGCTCAAAAAGTATATGATATTCTGAAGCCATGTGAGGTGGTTCTACAACCGAAGGCTCCTGCGATAAGCAATCCAGACTTGAGTTTTGGAAGTACAATTCTTGAAACCATTCAAACACTTTGTGCTGTGCTTTCAACTCTTTAGGTGAAGGGAATTGGGGGAGGGGTAAGAAGGTATTCTAAGTAAACAAAGATTCTAAATCGAGGAAAGCTAGGATTTACTATTGTGTGGACATTATGAAATTCCATACATCGTAATATGTGTAGTGGATCACGATTTCAGATAAGCAAGGCCTTGTATCCTTTCCAATGCACGTAATGTTTTTACATGCATATTAATAAAGGCCCACCTTCCGGAGAAGAAAAAAGGCCTCCTTTCAAATGAAATCAAGCCCAGGTAAAGTTGAAACTCAACCCACAGAGTACTGGCACCGTTTTCAGGCTAAAAGAAGATAAGTTTCAATTTCACCATTTTGTAACATTGATAAATGTGATCCCGTGGCTGGCAAAATTTGCAGATTACATAGATCTTTCTAAACACGTGTAAATATGTGTCCCAATTTTCGTGCAACTCCAAACAATTTGCTGTTTGAAATTAAAGACCAACAACTCTTCCGTGAAACATTCAGTTCATTTACATGAAAAGTCTTAAATAGCAAAAATGCTACTTCCAATTTACATCAGACAATGACCCCACAACAGAGAACAATGGCTTCCTCGATGGAAGTTAATGCAAAGCAGAGGCACACTGAGATAACAAAACAAAACAAAAAAACACAACATCCTCTCCCCCCCCCAAAAAAAAACTAACAAAAGAAAACTTTGCAGCACACTTTGCAAATATTAACCAATTAACGTAATTTAAAATAAAGCACAGAAACGCTTCCTGTGCTGGGAGTCTTCACGGCTCCTCGAGTAACGTTAGTATCTTCACAGTCCGATCAAACAGGAATGAGCCTTTTTAAGAGTTCTTGGTGACATTGTTTTCACATTCTTCCATTTTGTCCTATTTCTAGGGTAAGCACAATTCGGTTGATTTGGGGGTTCCTCGTTTTTTAAAAAACCTTTCAACCGAGTGCACGTCTGTGAACCTTGTACGAACCAGGACCCAAGGCTATATGAACAGCATACCTGATCTGGTGCTAATATATTGTCTCCATCTCGGACGTGGTAACGATTATACACCTTTGTAGTCTTTACGGGGTTTATGTATGTATCTTTTGTGTGTGTGTGTTCTGGAGGCTGTGACCACCTGCTGTATGTACAATATGTGCTTGTTACATTTGTACACATCTCCCTTCGTGAATTTAAAGACTTGGCTATTACATCTTGTTTACTCAATATCATTCCCCCATTTAAAAAAAAAAAAAAAGCTACATGAACTGAACATGCCATGTTTCAATCTGGCCCCAGTGGCTTTTTCTCCGAAAGCAAAACGTGTGTCTTTTACACCAGGGCTTTCTCCCCACCCCAGGGGGTGTCTTCCATTCTTTTGTGGCTCAGTTTAAGGCGAAAAGGGCTCCAAACCACTAACTACCCAGAAGAGAGCCCCTTCTTCCACCTCCAGGGAGAATTCCAGATTTAATGCATCTGAAGATAGCGTGCTCTCTTCTGACTTATTGGCCACCATTACGAGGATAACAAAACACCACCTTGGCTTCAAGATCCTGGGTAGAGGCTCGCGGTCTTTTGCAACCATCTTTGGCGAGGCCTTGCTTCCTTCCACTCGAGTAAGTTGCGGCTTGGGGCCATGGAAAGGACCGGGTGAGAGCCTGCAATGCCGCTGGAAAAAGCAGCAGGCCCTCAGCACCACCATCACCACCACCCCGCTCTCCGGGGCGAAGCCGCGATGCGGCGGCCGCATATGGGCGAGACTTGGCAGGTCCGCGCGGCTCGCCTTCCCTCCGCCGAGTCGGCACCGGCCGAGCGTCCGCGCCCGCGGGCTGCGGGGCTTCGCGTCTCGCCTCCTTCTCCCCGATCCTCCCTTCCCCCACCGGCCGCCCCCTCCCCCTCTCCCGCGCTCCCTTTTGTTCGCTCGC
>NW_006775678.1:1203554-1224577 GCF_000442215.2 Lipotes vexillifer
CGGGAGGAGGGGGCTGGGTGGGGGGGTGACAGGCAGAGAGGAGCCTGGTCAACAAGCCCGCAGCACTCTGCTAGGAGGCCGAGGCCGGCCCCTGCCGCCGACGCAGCCAGGGTGAGCAGACACACATAGATTGCTTTCCTGGGGGCTCTTTGTCAGCCACCAACCCAGAGCACACACACTGACACACACGTACACAAAGATCTGAGCCAGGTTGTGGGAGGTAAGTGGGGGAAGGAGAAGGAGGGGCAGCAGTGTCTGCGGTGGGCTTTGGGGTGGACGGGAGGGGGGATGGGCCCGAGGGGCTCTGGGGTGCTCGTGAGGGAGCCTTTCCAGGGCTGTGTGCTTGTGCGCCGGTGGAGGGGACCCACGATGACCTTCCCGTCCTCACCAAGACCTAAGAGGGAGCAGCCACCCCCAGCGAGATCCTCCCTGTGCTGATGATTTTCAGGGACTTGTTGGCAACTCAGCGAGGGTTGCCATAGCTTTTTTATGTAGGGTGACCAGAACCGGTTGAAACTGGTTTGAGGCAGATCAGCTCCTGAGCACAATGCAGTCACTGAGCTACTACAGTGGGATAGCAGCTTCCTCCCTTCATGGCAGCCAAAAGCAGAGGAGCTTGCAGGAAGGGACCATCCCAACACAGTATGTGAATGCACACTTAGACACCACACAGCACTGGTACGTGACTAATGGAGCCCTAGAAGAGTCTGTGTAGAGAAGATGGGGAAAAATGTGCAGGTTTGCAAGGTCTGAGATTACTTGGGCTTTTCCAGCCTTTTTCTTTTGCTTAAGGGATGGACAAGGAGCTGAGATTTATGACCCTTATTAAAGAAAAAAATGTGCCTTGCTAGGGTGGGGACACTTGGTTTCTGCAGGCTCTCTCTCTCTCTGTCTCTCTCTCTCTCACTCTCTCTCTCCTCTATGTTTTTAACAAAACAAAACCAAAATGAACTGATGGATTTGTAATAATAGTTTGTTGCTGGAGAATGCTACTTTGCATGCTTTTTTTGTCTTGCAGGGTATGTTCTGTTTTGTGCTTTTCCTTTTAGAAGCTACTAAAGGGTTTCGGGGATGCTTCTGACTATTATGAAGGCCAAAAGGTAACATTATTGTTCTAGGAAATGAGCATAAATGCGTTCCAGTGATGCTGTAAGGCATACATGCTGTCTTTTTTTCCCTTGTAGGCCTGTTGATTGGGGCTGCTTTTAACCCTTTCATATTTGCAGAGAATGCAACCGTGTGACAGTAACTGAACATTGGGCCAAAGTCTTTCCAAAAGGTCAAGGTTCACAAGGTGAGATATGATAATTTTGAGCATGAATTTAAGTATTTATTTGAAGATCCGTTCAGACACAGATTGACAGTGCATTGGTACCCTGGAGATAATATTGGGTGGAGAGTGGAGAAGAAATACTCTTGACGTTTAGCCAAGTTTACTGGGATTAGAGTGACTTTATGATAGTGTTGCTATCAAGGCGAAATCAGAATGACTTCATTAAATCGCATGTGGCTGGTCATTTATAAGAGGCAGGCCTGAAAAGAAGCACGTTGAAGAGAATGGTAGGCGTCAGGGCCTTGTGGGGAATGCACTGTTTTGCATAAGACTAAAGCAGTACCCATGTAGCATTTTCCCGATGATTACAGGAAAATGGAAGGACTTTGCCAAATCCAGGCAGCCTAGCCACCTTTTTGGGATTTGAGGAGTCTGCAGGTAGATTTGCCTTTTGTTCATTCATCACCTTTCTTTTTACCTTGCTCTGTGTATTAACCTGAAAGGCTTTTCACTCTGAGTCAAGTGGTGGAATGGCTTTTATTGATTCGGGCGGGGGTGGGGTGTTGATGGTGAGTTTGCCATTGGATTATTTGTGGCATACGTTTTAATATGGAATACTTAATGCAATGCCAGGAGGAGACTGGGTAGTCTGGCTTCCTCTGTGCAAAGATGCCTGTTAACTCAGAGCTTTACAGCAGTGGATGGTAGAAACTGTCCAGTGCCTTAAAGGATGACAGTTTGATTTGAGCTGGCATTTTTATGCATCCTCCAAAACCAAAAGAGGTTTTAGAGGAGGAGAGAGAAGCAGCAGTGATCAGTGGTAGCAAAGTAAAGAACAAAGGCAGTGAGACCTCACAGGGGAATACGAAACATTTCGCCTTGGGGTTCCTTGTGAAAAGAACTGCAACTTCCCCAAACAGGAAACCAGCAGTTCCAGAATTCAAATCCAAGATGAAGGCAACAACGGATGGAGCTAGTTCTGTCTCTGGTTTGGTAAAAGTACAGTCAAGAGGTGCCCATAGAAGACACGATTGAAAACAAATTTCTCCCCTACTCTGCGGAGGGTATTTTGTTCCCCTTTGCCTTCAGCAGAACAGTCTTTTCAGAAGTGCTGAGGGTCTTAGAATGGGTTGTGTGCTGGCAGTTGGTGGGCAGAGTATCTGCAGTGAAGGGTGTCAAGTATGCAAGGGTTTTATCGTTGAAATGTTTTTCATAGGATTTCAGAGCATCCAGCGTGTGATAAAACTGGCAAAAGAGAAACAACAGGGCATGGTTAGCTCAGAATACTTTGTGTGGTATTTAATAGAGATAAATGTAATCTCGGACCGAGAGACCAGTAAATAGCTCATGTGATGGAACAAAATTCTTGACAAATCACTGTGCGAAAATTGGTTTTCAATTCTACAACATTTTTGACTGCCAGAGGTTCTGTGTCTGAATGTGGCAGAAATCTGCTTGCAAAGCAGATCCCAATCCACGTTGCATGATATGCTGTTCCTGCTTTTCCGGTGCCAACTAAAACTCAGATGGCTAATGTGATAAACCTTAATTAGCTTAATACTACAATAAGCTGTTTTATAATTGAGTCCTTCGCTCCTATCTTTAGAAGGTCAGTGATTTTTATTTAACTTTGACAGCTAACCCCTTGCAGTGACTGTTTCTTGATAGGATGTTTAAAAGCCCTTTTTGTAAGGCGTGGCGTGTCCCAGAACGTTCTGGTTTACTCTCTGTGGTTTTTAGATTGGTTACTCCCCCTCCCCCAGAAGGCTCCTGGAAAATAGCATTTGCTTTGCACGCAGGCTCGTCTTTCCACTTTCCAGCTGCAAAGAGCCGTTGCAGGTCAGAGAGCTGGTTCTCCAGGGCTGCAATCAGGAGCCCATCTTGGCTGGAGGTTTGTCTCAGGTGGCGATCTCATGCTGGGCTCTGAGGATGTGGCAGGCCCAGGTCTCCTGGAGAGGAACAGTTTTCTGGGCTCGGGAATGTGAGTGCGGAGAAGCCGCAGTGTCCTCTTGCCCAGAAGAGCCAGGTGGGAGTAGGGTGGCACCCACCCTTGGCGCCGGGCCCTCCGGGGGCTCCCCCCCCCTCGTCTGTCACCCTGTGGGCAGCCACACCTGGAGCCCGGAGCCCCGGAGCCCAGCGCCTGGTCGGGATTGCCTGGGGCAGCCTCCAGGGACGACAGGCGGGCCATCCCCTCTGGAGGAAGAATGTGTGGGTTTGGCTGAGGAGGGTCCACTGGAAAGAAAGTGTCACTGGGTGGTGAACCTTTGCTTGTTTTTATCATTTGCCTACTTAGCATCACTTTTTCCATGTTAAAGAACGTTGGATCCAGGGTTTTTAGAACTCTCAGCCTCCAGCCTCCTGGTTTAGGAGAACTCTCGCTCGTCTTCTCTCTCTCTCTCTCTTTTGCTGTCTTTTCTCACAAAGAGATTCCCCACCCACCTCCCACCTTGACTCCTTTCTAAAGGAGGGTCTAGGAATGCTGCAGCCAACACGTGGATGGAATTTTCTGCTGATACCTTTGACTAGGATGAGTTAGAACTTCAGGATTTGTAGTCTCTCCCACCCCCCACCCCCCGCCTTTATTTCTTCCCTTGAAATGCTTTCTTGGGCTGTACTGTGGGGTACCGTCTGTCTCCCGTTGGTTTTGAATAACCTTTCCCGTATCCTTGGTGGAACTCCATTTAGCTGTTCACAGCTGGAGCGGAGGTTGCCAGCACGGGGAGGGGGGAAAGACTTGGGGTTGCCCGCCACCCTGTCCCCCTAACATTTCTTCTTCATCAGTGCAATACAGTAGCAGCAAAATAATAACAACAGCCACTGTTCCACGTCAAGGAAATCCACACCTTTGTGTTAAATATACAGGCAGTACCTCAGAGATCCTGTGGGTCTGGGTTCCAGATCACAAGAAAGTGATGATCGCAATAAAGCAAGTCACTTGAATTTTTTGGTTTCTTGGTACATATAAAATTTATGTTTATGCTGTACTGTAATAAGTGTGCAGTAGTGTATCTAGAAAAACAACGTACGTATCTTTATTAAAAAATACTTTATTGCTGAAAAAAATGTTTATCACCTGACGATGCACAGTTGCCACAAACCTTCAATTTGTAAAAAAGCACAGTATCTGTGAAGTGCAGTAAAGCAAAGCGCAAAGGAGGTATGCTTGTATTTGGCGTATAATCTTTAACTATGTCATGGTTAAATAATTAACTTTTTACCCTTTTTTTCCTTTTAAATTTACATACAGTAAAACCCACGGTTTTACGGGTTTTGACAAGCGTGTAGTGCTGTGTATGCGCCACCACTACCCATAGGGAGTAGTTCCCTTGCCTGAAAAACTTTCCTCCTGCTGTCCCTTTGTAGTCAGTCTCTTCTCTCCACTCCAGCCTCCCGGCAGCCAGCGATTTGTTCTGTCCTTATATTTGATCTTTTCCAGAATGCCATACAAATGGCTTCTTTGACTTACAAAGTGCATTTGAAAGGCATCCATATTGTTTTTGTATCCATACTTGGCTCTTTTTTTTATTGCCAAGTTGTGTCGACCACTGTATGGATGTACCACGGTTTTGTTTCTCTGTTCTCCCGTTGAAAGACATTAGGATTATTTCCAGTTTTTGGTGATTGGGAATAAAGCTGCTATAAACATCTGCATACAGGTTTTTGTCTGAACATAAGTTTTTGGTAAGGACTTAGGAGTGGGATGGCTGGGTCATATGGTAAGTAGATAAGAATTAGAAGTTAGAAATGAAAGTAAATTCAGCTGGTCATTCCTCACAAAAAAGATCTAGTCTTGTCAGCTGCAGTTAAGACTTCCCAAGTAAATTTTTCATAGCAAATGTTATCTGAAGACACATGAGAGATGTTCGTGATAATAGACCACTCACTAACGGGATGACAGGCTTTATAACCCAGAACTAATTGGAATTAGCCGAAAGTGGAAACAAGAACCTGCAAGTGGTAAAATATCCTTTATTTCCTTCAGCAGTTATTCCTAATCTCCTCCGAAGCATTTGGCAGTTTAATTTTCACATTTGTCTTCAGGTTCCATAAAACACCAACCAATAATAGAATCGAAATTTTGGAAAGGGGTATGAAAGATCTCTGTTGAAATCTTAGCTGCAGAAAGAACTTTTCATTAATGAGAATTTGTCTGATTTATTGACTGTCAAAATATTGGTGTTATTTTAATATTTGAAGTTATTTTTCAGCTTTTGTGTCTTTTTTTTTGTCCTGTGGTACGCGGGCCTCTCACTGTTGCGGCCTCTCCTGTTGCGGAGCACAGGCTCCGGACGCGCAGGCCCAGCGGCCATGGCTCACGGGCCCAGCCGCTCCGCGGCGTGTGGGAGGGATCTTCCCAGACCGGGGCACGAACCCGCGTCCCCTGCATCGGCAGGCAGACTCTCAACCGCTGCGCCACCAGGGAAGCCCTTGTGTCTTTTAAAGAAGTGAAAGTATTTAAGCAACATCAGAGCACTGAAGTAGGGAGATTTTGGAAGCAGATTGGTTGTTTTTAGAGGATAAAGCGGTGTTCAGGATCAGGAGAGGTTATGGTGACATGTGGAGGGAGAGGAGCCCGAGAAGTGGGAATCATTGTTAATTTGGGGATTATTTCATCCATTTAGCAGATACTGCGTGTTTACTAAGCACCGGACCTTGTGCTAGGCACTGGGAGGACCGAGGGAAAAGGAATCCAGAGAGGAAAACCTAGTGGGAAGTAACCTACAGATGCTATGATAGGAATGTGAATAGGCCATCTAGTGCCAAGCATGGAGGGAGGAGCCCTGGAAGAGGTGGCTGCTGAGCAAAACCAGGAAGAGTATGTAAGGCAGGCAGAGACTTGGGGGAAGAGCATGAGAGCCCGATGGAGTGGCATGTGGAAAGGCCCTGGGAGAGCTTGGTGTCGCAGGTGGGGATGGGAGAGTAGGAGGAAGCTACGAGGCTGACAAGGGCCAGGCTTCTGAAGCTCGTTTTATATCGTCCATTCCGGCGTGGGCTTCCCTGTGTAGACAGCAGAGGCAGAAAGACTTTTCATGACAGAGGTCCTGGGCCAGCACCACGAGGATGGAATGAGGACTTCTCTGGCTGGAGGCAGGGAGGTCAGAGGGGAGGCCCCACCCCAGCAGTGCAGGAGAAAGGAGGAGGGCTCCTTCTGAGGCGTTGGCGTGGGGAGGGAGTGGTAGGTGTGTGTGTGCTGGGCCCCGACTGGATATGCAGCGTGATGGAGGGGTAGGAGCAGAGGCTGCTCTCTGAGGTTACCTGCCGCCACGGGTTACTTGCGTCTCTCAGATTCTGAACTCAGGAGGCAGAAAAGATTTGGGAGGTGGAGGTGTCGATACAGTGAGTTCAGGTTTGGGTTGTGTTGCCTGCCCACGGGGTGTCCTTTGCCTCCCAGATATGTTTGAGCTGGAGGTCTAGACTGGCAGCAACTAATACAGAACAGAGATGATGGAAGAAAGGTATGAAAAGGTTTGAGTTCGGGTTCCCATGAGATAATGAAGGGGAGGTAGGGGCTGAAGAACTTGAGAAGCATGCTTCAGAAAGTTGGAGGGCAGGACATTTCCAGAAAGGCAGACCACATCTTAGTAGCTGACACCTGCAGACAGCACAGTCCATTGTGGTGGCCTTTCCCTGCATTTAATAGCAAGACGATGAGGTGAGCTGTATGTTGTTATCCCCATGGTGCAGGTTGGGAAACTCAGGCCAAGATCCTGGCCAAGGTCTGCCAGCTCGGAAGTGGTGGTGGCCACCTAGAGGGGTGGGATAGGGACGGTGGGAGGGAGACACAAGAGGGAGGGGATATGGGGATAAATGTATATGTGTAGCTGATTCACTTTGTTATACAGCAGAAACTAACACACTATTGTAAAGCAATTATATTCCAATAAAGATGTTTAAAAAAAGAAAAAAGAAATGGTGGTGGAGGCAGAATTTGAAGCATGTCCCTCGTCACTGGGCTCTTCTGCCTTGGGGACAAGGGGAAACCATGGAAGGTGCTTGGGGGGAGGAGGCTAGAGAGACACAAGTAGCGGGTAAACAGCGAAGGCACCAAAGACGCTTGCGTTGGGAGTGGCCGTTAAGGACGGTGAGTGTGTCATGGAGAAGCTGGAGGCACAGTAGCGGGCCTTTGTAATTAGGCAGGTTTTCCTGACTTTAGTCGTCATGGAGAGGGGAGAATCTGTATCTACACCAAAGACGGACAGTGCTAGGAATAACCTGTTGGAAAGAGTTAGTTAAATGGTTTTTTCCGGGTACTAGGGTGAGGTACAAATTGGGAGAAGGAACAAAGAGGTGTTTTTGTTTTATTTATTCTTTGAAAAGGATAAGAAAATCAAACTGAAAGTGGTGTTGTGAAAAATCTTTTGTTCTAACAGAGAAACATAGTTTAAAGAATTCTTTGAATCATCTGCTATGGACAGGACGTTCTAAATTCTGCCTGTTTTAGAATGAGGGGGGAGAGAAAATTCTACTTAATCTAAATCTGGAGACTGAAATAAGTAATTTTTATATGAACTCAGAGTGGCCTTCTTAGCTGTCCCAAGTATTCCCCACCAAGCATCCTCCAGTTGATGGTCGTTAGGGCCCCCAAATGCAGGTTTTGTTTTCAGTCAGATATTACTACAACTGTACATAATCAGAGATTCTGAGCATCTTGAAGGATTCATAGAGACCTAAAGGTAAAGTCAGGGTGGTGTGGTTCTTGAATGTCTGTCTTCTCAAGTCAGCCTTACCTTCTAGGGAACCAAACTCCTGCTGACTCATGGGTCTGGTAATGGGTACTGATTTTGATAATTTTCTTCTGTGAGGAATAAATTCTTTAGGTATCTGAGCAGTAAGAATTTTTGAAAAACTTCTAGGTTAGAAAATTTCTAGCTCTGTGTTAAAAAAAAAATCACAAAGCTGGAAATACATTAAATATTTACAGTTATCTCCTTATTTTCTATAGTGAGCCTGAATTGGTGGTAGTGCCGGCTGGGGCTGGGGGGGGGGGGGTCAGCAGGGAGTTAATATCAAATAGCACATTTGAAACTAGAACCCAGCACTCTAGACCCCCTGGTCTAAGACTGTTGCCATCATTACTTTCTCTCTGCCTTCCACAATTTCTCATATGTGTTTTGATGGTATATATAGGCCAGCTTCTACCTACGGTCCTTACATCATGTGAACCTGAGAGCTTGAATGATTCAAATGAAGCCCTCCTATAGGTTCTCATTGATAAGCTCGTTCTTAACAGTTTTGCTGATTTAACATAGCAAGAGTGGGGAAGGTAGTTTGAGGTCTCTAGCTTGAGAATTGATTATAGCTAGTGTTCTACTTAAATTTGGGTGGAAAGGCCATGGAGATTTTCAGTTGCCTTTGGTCAGCTCTCAGTGATATATACCTGTCTGCCCAGCCCTCAATGATATAAACCTGTGTTCTGCCACTGGCTAGCTGTGAGACCTCAAGCAAGTTACTTAAATTCTAAACCATACTTTTCTTGAGGGTTGTTTTGAAGATTAAATGCATATGAAGTGCTTAGGGAAGTGGCTGGTGCATGGTGAGACCTCCCTAAAATCTTAGCTATAGTGTTCCTGAGGCTTCCTGTTATAGGGGAAGGGCCTTAGCCCTGACGTTATCTTTTCTGTCTTGGAAGGTAGTGTTTCTCCTGTTCTTTTACCTCCTTTATCAGTAGTGATTTTTCTTTTCGGAGGGTGGGGCGTGAAAACTTACACAGTGAGTGTCTCCTGCCTTGTCTTTAGGTTTTCAGTTACAGCTGCCCTATATCTGGTGAAAGTGGGTGAAATCTAGGTAAGAGTACTTGTTCCTACTTGGCTGCACTTCCTTTTGTAGCTGGAAAATCTTGGACAAATTTTGTAGTTGTAATCTTACAACTGTCTTTGCTCCCAGAAAAATTCAGCGAGTGGCTAGAGTCTGGGTTGTCTGTCTGCTGGTGTAATTTATGTCAACCAGAGTGTAAAAACAAGCAAAATTTGATCGTGAATATATGGCAGGTAGCTCAAGCCTCTGTTCCATCCCTTTCCTGCGCATGTTCGCTTGCAGGGACCAGATAGTCGTGTCTTGCACGCTGGGATTTGGAGGTGATGGAAGATTGAGTGGAGAAGGGATCCCCTTTCTGTCTACGACTGCCCTGTCCAGTGTGGCAGGCACCAGCCACACATGGCTTTTGAGCACTTGTAATGTAGCTAGTCCTAATTGAGATGGGCTGTAAGCATAAAATATACACCAGGTTTTGAAGACCTACACAAAAAAAGAATGTAAAATGTCTCATTAATATTATATGTTGAAAGGACATTTTGGTTGAATAAAATTTATTATTAAAACTTACTTCACAACCTTCCCTCCCTTCTTTTCTTTTAAAAATAGGAATAGAAAATTTAAAACTATATATTTGGTTTTCATTCTATTTCTGTCGGACAGTGCTGGTCTGGATTGTTGGATGGACAACTAAATAAATTTAACAGTGAAACTCCTCTGGTGCCCTGCAGTGTTCATATTTATTGATGTTGAGTCCCTCTTTTGGTTGAAAAAGATAGTGTAAGAACTACGTTACGGTCTCCTTGTTAGAGAAACTCATTCTCCCCGAGTTTGGGCTCCCTTTCTCTCTCAGATATTCCTAATTCATCCCCGGGTTATGGGGTTTAAACATCCGTGCCGGTTGGTGTCTGCTTCTGAATGGAAAGGGAACTAGCATTTACTGCAAGTTTACTGTGTGCTAGATGCTTTACACTGACTGTCCCGTGAAAGGTAGAATATCCCCAGTGAGACTTAAGAGAGGTTAAGTGACCAAAGATGATACCACTAGTGAGAGACTGAGCCTAGACTTGGACCAGGGTCTGGCTGGCTCTGGAGTTCTTCCCTGCTTCATGCTGCCTCTCCCTACCTGCCGCTGCTGTCCTGTACCTGCGGCCCACGGTCTCATGTCCCTCCTGGGTGCCCTTGTTGTCCAGATGGGACTTCTCGCACTCTAATTTGCATACAGATCACCTGGGGGTCTTGTTAAAAAATGCAGATAATGATTCAGTAGGACTGGTACGGGCCCAAGGTTCTGCATTTCTGACAAGCTCCCAGGTGATGGTGATCTGCTGGCCCGTGGACCACACTGAGTAGCAGGAGTCTCCACTGTTTCCCTTGGTTTCAGACCTGCTGCCTTTGCTTCCAGAGTGATCTGATTCTCCCAGCCTTGCCTGACTATGGGAACTCACCCTCGCTTTGCATCTGATGGCAGTGAGAGCAGTTGGGGTCAGCCCTGGTTTTCAGCCATGGACGCCCAGTCTGGCATGAACACTGATTTCTGGGCACACGGGGTCTGACTGTGTCCTCAGTTTTTTCTTGTTCCCACATAGCTGCGTTCCTCCAGCTTTATCACCTTGAGCCCTTGGCATCTGTAGTCTGATGAGACAGAAGGTGATTTTAATATTGAGATGAGATCCAGGAGATAATACACGACAGGGGTACTACCCATTTCAGGTCATCGTGATGAAGACTCTCAGGCCTTAAATCAACACGTAAGAGTGACTGTGCCATGTTTGGATCAGGGACTTGGGATCTGATGGGAGGTGAGGACTTGGAGCTGTTAGCCGGCCACTATTTCTGCCTCCATACCTGACAAGGAATTGGGTGACTTGTGACTTTTCCTTAGAATGGGAGTCCTAATGAGCCACCTCCCAGGGCCATGTTGAAGAATGGCTAATCCCCACCACCTGCTTGTCCAGCGCATAATGAAGGCAACCACCCTGGAGTCCCAGGATCCAGATGCCTTGGGAAAGGTCACTCCGGGGCCTGGGCCAAACAAGAAATTGAGTTCTAGGAAGGAGTTTGGTTATGTGTTTGAACCATAAACTGTAGACTCTACAAAACTGTAGTTGGCTTCTTTCTGATATTGGGAATGGACATTGATTAAATGAGTTGTAAGGATAAAATGGTATCTGTTCCATGAGATAGTTTGCCACCCCATCTCTCTACAAGAAAGCCTCCCATTTCACAGAAATCCTGGTTGAGTTTTAGATCTTACTGGACATTTGGACACTGAGAGTTCTATGATACATGGATCCAGCACTTTGAATACGATTTATTAATTGTTGGCCAAATCCGTCAGCTCCTCGTTTTCGTGCAGAATCCCTGCCTGGGGTGGTGGAGGTACGTGTTTTGGACCCGTGAGTGTGTCTTCTGTGGTGTCACATTGCCCTGCGGGGAGCAGGGACGAGGATGGGCATTCAGGACGGGCACGGCCACGGAGGCAGCCCTGGAGAAAAGGGTTGGAACCGTGGATGTTAATCTGAGTTGGGGGTGAGTTCAGGATGTAGTGGGGTAGTGAGTCAGAAGCCTTACTGGAGTATGCCAAGAGTCAGCATCAAAGACCAGGCAGATAGACGTGCAGAGAACATTAGAAGGCAAAGCAAAGATGGCTGGTCCCCAGTGCAGTGAGCTAGGAAAGAACCGGGAGTGCACAGCATGCAGACCGATGGGTATGTAAGAGTACAGGACCACAGGCACCAGGAGATGTGCATGATCTCTGTGCTCATAGGAGAGCCCCACGGGATGATTGTGGAGCGAGTTAGTGAACAGGTAGGTGAGTGAGTGAGGACAGTATGAGATACAGTGCCCCGGTCCCTTGATAACTGCATCGGAGCCAACCTTACGAGGTGGCCTTCACTTGGGATGGTGACAACCAAGGACAGCTCAGGCGGCCAAGGTGAGGAGATGGATTGGGAAGCAGTAGCTCCTTGTAGACAAGATTCACATGGGAAGCATTGCAACACTAGATTGTTTGGAGTTTGCTTGACTTTAGGGGACACACGATCAGGACACGGCTGTTTAAACCAGCACCATAAGAAAGGGAGCTAACCGTTAGGCCCCAGCTGCTGCCACAAGAACCTGAAACCGGGAACTCAGACATCATCTTGCTCTAAGATTATTCTGTGCTCTTTTTAGGGCCACGTGTCCTCAGTTGTCTCTTTGTGCCTCTCCCTTGGTACAGCGACGTTCTCTTTCCTGAGCACGTGGCTGTCCCGCAGCCCACGTGTCCCCGCGTCCTCGTTTAAGCCGCCGGTGGACATCACCTGTATTCCTCAGTCTGACTGCCAGTTCTCAAGACCAAAAACCTAATTGGTCCTGGTCTCATCCGCTGTAGCTTGGAGGGCAGGGTTACTACTGACCCTAAACGGGGGACAGTAGTTTCAGAGGAGGTGGCCAGTGGGCTTGTGAAACACCCTGAGGAATGTCTGCTACAGTAGAGGGATCATAATGGCAAATGGATGCAGTGTTAGCTGTCTTTGGTGTGTCTGGTCCAGGCATTCCCCATCGTACAATGTGATGCTCTAGAGAATGTCATTCTAAGAGCAAGGTCTGGTGGCTGCCTTTGTTCTCACATCGGCGCTCCAGTAAGTAGATGAGTAAAGGCTGTGAAAATATGAGCTGCTCGTGTTTATTAGCGAAGTTCAACAAGCTGTAGGCCAAAAGGAGGCAATGAAGGGGGGACTGCCTTTTATAGAATGTGCTCTTGTTCACACGTGACGACGATGCTGTGGACCAGCTGTTGGCTTTTTCAGTCAGGATGGGGGTCTCCTTGGTTTGTCCCCGTCTTTCATCTGCTCTTCTCTCTAGCCTAGAGCCCGGGGTTGCTATATGACTCCACCGTTTAGCGAGTGCAGCCTGTAGCATTGCCATAATTCATTACTGTCAGGAAACAGCTTACCCATAAACGAGTGGAATTTGTGTCAGGTTTTAACACTGTTCTCTGATAGGCTCATTTGGCTTCTAAAGGTAGAGGTGGGAGGAAATATACAAAGAAGGAAACATTGTATGGAAGTAGAGGTTCCAGTAAAGATAAACTTCGGGTGCAGTTTTGAAAAAATAGAGGGATGGAGTTTTTACAAAAAGGGAAAGAAGATCCAAGGAGGGAAATGATGGGAAAGCTTAGCACTTGGCATGTGCAGAGGACACCGGGCAGAGTTTTCAGGCTGGGACAGAGATTTTGAGGCAGGAAATGACTCAGAAAACAAGAGTTGCAAGGAAGATAGCTAAAGGGTGACTTGGTCACCTTGGGAAAGTGCAGTGAAGGAAACTGTGTCTGTTTGGAGACACTTTGGATTTCTGAATCGTTAGGCCTCACAGCAACCCTGACAGGTGGGTGGCCTTAACCCATTTTATGCCTGAGGCACTTGAGGCCCCAAGAATGAACAGATACGCCAGGCTGAGTGGCCAGTCATTGTTGGAGTCGGTGTTCATACCTGCCTCTTTTGGACCCGACGCCTATACCCTTTACATTCTTTAGTATAGTAGCCAAGGTGTACGAGCTCTTTTGAGTGTAGAAATGGAATCTTTTCTCTATTTTGTTTACTCAAAAATCACAAAAGCAGTATGTTTAGCTTTCAGTATTTGCTCCATAAATGCATAGCACGTGCTGCTTGTCTGAGGAATGCACTGGACTGGGGCACTGGAGGTAGGAAAACTGGCCGAATGGCTGGAGGAATTGTTCAAGCGTAATGTTTAGGGTCTCTCCTGGGTGCGTAGATGTATATCTGAGGACTTGCATGGGGGGTGGCGGGGGCTTGGTGTGAGTGTATGAATGTTTGGGGCCCCTCACAGGTGTATGTCTGTTTGACAAAATGCAAGTCTGGTTTAGCTGTCCAGCGTTCATTTGGGGGAATGATTAAACACATGGTTTAGTACTTGAGTAATAATAATTAAGCTTTGCTGGTTTTGATTTAGATGACTCACAGATTTTTTAAAAATTTCTTTTCCTCCTAATCTTGGGCATTAGGGTATTGTTGACTTCTGTTGGAGTTTCAGATTTAACTATAACTTCTTTGGTTACACAGTGCTCTAATTTCAGGTCATTGAGGACAGGAAAATTGTGTTCTGCCTCTGCTGGCTTCTTAGGAGACCTTGCTGGGCTGCCTTTCTGCAAGAGGCATTTGAGTGAAGGATGCTCATTATTAAATCCATGTAGTTGTTGAGAATTCTGGTGGCATCTGTGTCCTTATCGTCCCCTATTTGGGGACATCAGAGTTGTGGCTGAATTTCTTCTAGGGCTTTCTCTATGTTAGAATCCTATCACTGGCCTTGTTTTGATGTTTTAATAACTCACATTAATATGTAGACAGCACCTACCTGGGATTGTTTTAGCTAATTCTCACAATAACTGTGGGGTAGATCTTACTATCTCCATTTTCTACTCAAGAAAACAGAAGCTTAAAGAAGTAACATGCTCAGAATCTTGTAACTTTTAAAGAGCAGAGCCAGGACTTACTCCAATTTGTCTTATTCCAAAGCCCAGGTTTTAGAGACCACAACGTACTGTGGTTTATAGGTGTCATTTCTATAGCTGATCAGTGGGAGGCTCAAATATCTTTGAGGTTCAAAGCCACCGCTTCTGGGTCAACCAATATTTCTCCTTTTGTCAAGATTCAGGAGGTGTGTCTTGTTTGCTGCCTGACACTGATGTGGCGATGGCTACTGAGAGTAGATGAACATTAAGAGATACCTTGGTCCCCTGATTTTTCTTTACTGTAAACGTGTGCCTACCTGTGTGCATGTGCATTTGGCAACACAGGTAGCCTCCTCTTGGCAGTACTTACAGAACCAGTCAAACACTGTTTTTATAGTCATTTCTACAGCAGAGTCCCTTTAGAAATACTACCTTCTTGTTCTTCCCCCGTATTTGGAGATTTTGTTCTCTTGTTCTTTCCTTAAGTCGTCTTGGGTCGATGCAAAGGTGCCCCTGGAGAGGAAGTACCAAGAAAAACATGGAGGAAGAGTTGTTCAGAAACATGGGCAGGAAGAGTCTCCTTCACACTCGGCTGCAGAACTTCTATTTCCTAATACCGTCTCCCAAGGAGGATAATTGATTAGAAACAATCAAATATGTCCCAAAGATGTCTCACCCCGAAAGGTTCCAGCATCAGATAAGCTTGGGTAGTGTTCCCAGCCTGGGCAGTGGATCCCCGTAATGAAGTTTCACACTAGAAGTTCACATCAGCACTTGGCAAGTTCAGAGAAGCCTTAAAAGAAAGGTGTGTGTGTGTGTGTGTGTTTAATCCAGCACTTCCCAAGTTCCTAGACCGTAGAATCCCTTCTTTCCTCTTTTTGGTGGAAATTGAACAGCAGGAGGAGTGTTCTTGGGGGACCATTGTTCCAAGCTGTCTGTTGTCTTTGATGAAATTAGTAAAAACTGAGGGAGGGCCTTGTGAGAAATAGACACCTTCCTGGTTCTCCTTTTAATATAACATAGCGTTGGACAAAGTATGATCAATTCTCTTTCTCTGTGTTTTTCTGTTTTCTGTCTACTCCAGGAAGAGAACTTTAAGTGAGCTTTCTTTTAAAGTCAGCAGCCTGTAGACATGCTGTGAATGATAACCTTGGGGGATGCTCTCAGTCATGTCTTATAGATGAAAGTACTACCTTTCATAAGTCCAAAAATGCCTTAAGTGAATTTGGTATCTAGCAAGACTAGGCAATGGCCTCATTTTGGAATTCAGGACCAGTTGTGATAACCCTGCGGGGAGCCCCTTTGTCTACACCCTTCCGCAGCTGGTGGGAGGGGAAGTGGAGAGGTAGCTGGAGTGGTGACGCCACCCTCTCTAGACTGGGAGGTGGCTCTGGTGTGCATGCCCAAGGGGAGCAGGTTTCTCGTGATGTTAGGGTGAGGTGTTGGTGGGAGAACAGGTGATAAGGGGAATGTCTGTTCATGCAGAGCAGGGCTTTTCACCCTCAGCACTAGTGACATTTGGGGCTGGGTAGTTCTTTGTCTGGGGGCTGTCTGTGCAGTGTAGGATGTTTAACAGCGTCCCTGGCCTCTACTCAGTACCCCACTGGGTGCCAGTAGCAGCCCTCGCCCTGCTCCGAGCTGTGCCGACCAAAAACGTCCTGGACATTGCTAAATGTCTGTGGTGGCAGAGAAGGGGCAAAATCACCCCCGTTGAGAACCACTGACTCAAAGCCTAGTAGCAAGGACGACACTTCAAAACTGGGCTAGTAAAAATTCCAAAAGAAAGACCTCTGAGGGAAGCCAGCAAGCACGCGTGGCTGGATTGTGAAATCCCCAGAGAAGAGCAAGATACCTTCAGCTGCTAGGGCTCGCCTCCATGTTTTCTAACGCTGGAAGTCTCAAAAATGTTTGCAAATAGCTTGTTTAGTATTTAAAATAAAGAAGTTGCTGGTAAAATGAATACAAAATAGCCAAAGATAGAGCCGCTGGTTTGATGGGAGCATTTCAGGGACAACGGCTTCTGTGCAGGATTTAGGATTTTTGTGCAAAAATCTGGAAAGCTTATTCAGGTGACAAAGGAAAATTACTTTGAACCTCTCCTGTCTGTACTCTCAAAATATCACCTCTAATTTAGAAAATCTATACTTTGCTTCAAGCTAGAATTATAGAGATGCTCCTGAAAAGTGTGGCATTTATAAAATGCCAAAGGAATGCTTCTGAAGCCTTCATGAGTTTTTCTCTTAAGCCAGGATCTTTTGTTTTTAGTACTTAAATGGGTCTGTAAGTGATTTCTTAGTTTTGAAATAATTGGAATTCACCAAACACGAAGCATTTTGTATCCAACTAATAGCAAAGAAATTTAGAAATTTTTTTCTTGCTCTCTCATCATTGAAACTGTTTGAATAACCCACTTCAAGCAGAGGCTGTAATGACTTTTTCTGAAGTTTATTAATGGTGACAGATTTAGCCCAGACCCTTTCAGTATTTCTATAAACTCATTGACAAATTAGTGAATTGCCGGCACAGGGGCCTTTTAGTTAAAAGAATGTGGAATATCTAGTGGGAGATAGAGCGCTTGCAAAAGTACCTTTGACAGAATTGCCAAGGTTGATGATTCTGACTCTCCCCAAGTTCATAGGAAATGTAAACGTTCATCTACTTCCCTGTAGGTAAGAGATTGTGAAAATGCTTAGGTGGGTGAACTTTGAAAACCATCCTGCCCCTGCCCTTTCTGAATTCAGGTGTCAGATGTTTAGTGTTGAAACCTAAGCCTTTCTATGAACTTTACATATCTATAAATTTTACATATCTGTATGTATAAATGTATAAAATACAGTATGCTTATTCTGCATAACTATCTGTATAAACATGTACAATGCAATATGCTTATTTTTTCTTTTAAATTTTAATGTAGTGTATATATTGTTTTAGGAACTGGTTCCCCCCCCCCCCCCCTAAATGGGGTATCTTGATTGTTCCATGTCAGCATCTATAATAGCTCTCCCTTACTTTTAATGAGTGCATAGCACTCCATTAGAAAGGATCCCCCCCCCCCCACTAAATGGTGTATCTTGATTGTTCCATGTCAGCATCTATAATAGCTCTCCCTTACTTTTAATGAGTGCATAGCACTCCATTAGAAAGGATGTACCATAAACAATGTGAATGTACTTAACACTGTTGAACTGTACACTTAAAAATGTTTAAGATGGCAAATTTTATGTTATGTATATTTTACTGCAATTTAAAAAAGAAAAAGGATGTACCGTAATTGATATAATCATTTCTCTGCTGATGGACATTTATACGTTTTCCAGTGTTTTGCTGTATTGCAAATAACTGTGCACCAAACATTTTTATACAGATGCCCCTCACTTTGGAAGATTTTATTTCTCTGTTTTAAAGCTTTGCGCCTGTGCACTAAGATCAGTGGCATGTCTTCCAGATCCAGCAACTAGGATCCTGGCCCTTTTTCCCTTGGGAATATAGCTAAGGAAAGAGCAGGTTTTTCCTTCTGGACTTTTAAGAATTTCTTGGTTGTGAGTGTGGATTTGGAGAGAGAATCCCATAGTTTGTAATCTCCGCAGCTGAAGGTTTTCTTTCATTAGACTTGGAGGGTGTCTGGGCAAGCCCCTTGCCCCGAACACCTGTTTACTGTCTTGCGCCAGATATCTGCAGAGACCGTCAGCCCAGGTAGGTGACCTGGTTCCCAAAGGCATTCTTGGAGGTGAAAGGAAGGCCACCCGTTGGGAATACCGGTGGCTGAGTTTCAATAACTGCGTTTGGCTGGCCGGTTAGGGGCCGGTTAGGGGCTTACTCCTTCGCACAGTTGTCTGGGCAGAACTGAGCCAGCTGTTCAGACGCAGGGCTTTGGTATTTGGTCAGCTCTGACTCCGGCCTTCGAGCTTTTCTAGCAGAGCCATCATGTTGATATGCTAACCCGAGGGCAGTCCTGCCCTTCAAATTTACATTCTGCTTTCTAAAGAAAAACACAGGACAGGTATTTTTGGAAGCTTTGCGTATTCGCTTAAGTAGATATTCCATGTTTGAGAGCCCTAGCACTCACGGCAAGTCAGCACAACTCTATTTTTGACTCGTGAGCAGGGAAGGAAAACAGCAGTCACGTGGATGGACTGGAGTTGCTTAACTTGGGTATGTCGGGTGCGGGTTCAGTCACGGGGCAGTCCAGCGCCCTGAGTCTCCCGCGATTGGTGTTGGGGAGGTGGTCTGGTGGCAGAAGAGGGACATAAACTGGTCCTCGGCAGCAGTGCGTGACCTGTCCCCTCCCACTGGGGCCTCCACAAAGCCAAGGCAGAACCCCAGGGCTGAGCGCGCAGGAGCCTCTGCCCTGCGGGATGTGCCAGTCGTGGTGAAAGTGTCCTTTCCCAAATCCTAGTACCACGCTGAGCGGGGTGGGGGGGGGGTGAGCTGTGGTTAGTCCCACTTCCTGAGGAAGTGACTGAGGGCGAGCTCCGGGGAGGAGCAGACATCCCATGCAGATTGATTGTCCTCTGAGCAGGGGCTTTGAAATTAAAGGAGCCCTCGGCAGACATCTTTCTGTTAGTTCTGTTTGATCTTTTTGTGCTTCGCTTTCAAAAATTATTTCTTACTGCTCTGCCGTTCCAGCTGTCTTTCTGTGGATGTCCTGTACCTGGGTAAACAGAAGATGGAAAGAGCAGGACTTTGTCTTCACAGAGGGCTTTCTGGGATTATGCTCTGATCTAAGTTCCGAAAACTCAAATGCATTTTAAAGGAATGTAGTCACTTGAATAATAAAACACAGTTTTCATGGGATATTTAATTTTCTACAGGCAGACTCAGGATAAAACTCCTGGGTATTCATTAATAAAGCAAAATGTGGAAAATGGGGCATTTTGGAACATTTTAGCCAACTGCAAATTAAAATCAAATATTAAATCAGATTTAACTCCATGTGAAAGTAAAGAACCACTTCTAGGGCTTCCCTGGTGGCGCAGTGGTTGGGAGTCCGCCTGCCGATGCAGGGGACATGGGTTCGTGCCCCGGTCCGGGAGGATCCCGCATGCCGCGGAGCGGCTGGGCCCGTGAGCCATGGCCGCTGAGCCTGCGCGTCTGGAGCCTGTGCTCCGCAACGGGAGAGAGGCCCGTGTACCTACAAAAAAAAAAAAAAAAAAAAAAAGAACCACTTCTAATGTACCCTGTCATGGTTCAGTGTTGCATATTTTCTAATTTTGTGAATATGAAATAGAATATTTTCATTTTGAGTTAAAAAAAATGATTATGTGATTCAGACTTTTCCTTCTCTTTTCCTCCCGTCTTCAGCATATTGTGGACCATATTTTCTCTTTCCTTGATTTTCCTCTCTTCCTTTCCTTCTTCCCAAGCATTTAGATAACACCTAAGAGCTAAAAGCTCGAAGGTAGGTAAGTGGAGGCGAATAAACTCCTCGTGGGCTCCCTGTTTCCGGGTGGGTGTCACATATAAAGAAAGGTGTTTGTCAGGGTGGACCTTCCATCCAGCGGGCTGTCTTTCTTTTACTTTTTCTTTATATTACTTTTACTTGCCTCTTCATATACATATTTGACTTTATTTCTGTAAAATACAGTTATTAAGAAAACAGCATCACATTAACTTGTACATTCAACTTGAAAGGGCATTTTCCCAGACTGGAGCAGGTGCCTAAGAAATATAAACTCCTAAGTAAAATGAAGTATCCTTGTCAGTGCTCCACTGTCATAACCGGGGCATATCCTGTGCCTCGGGCTTCCACATTCTCTCCTATTCTTTTTCACCAGAAGGGTGGTTATTACCTCTTTAATGACTTCTAGTTATTTTTTTGACCTTTAACTGTACCTGGTATCTGCTTGCTGAAATCTCCGTGACTCTGAATTACCCTGTTGAAGGAATTCTTTTTTTTTTTTTTTTTTTTTTAAATTTTCATTGGTGTATAGTTGCTTTACGATGTTGTGGTAGTTTCTACTGTACAGCAAAGTGAATCAGCTATACGTATACATATATCCCCTCTTTTGGATTTCCCTCCCATTTAGGTCACCACAGAGCATTGAGTAGAGTTCCCTGTGCTATATAGTACGTTCTCATTAGTTATCTATTTTATTTATTTTAAAAATTTTATTTATTTAATTTTAAGATATTTATTTATTTATTTGGCTGCATCGGGTCTTAGCTGCAGCACGTGGGATCTTTGCTGCTGCATGCGAGAGTCTTTGGTTGCAGCACGTGGGCTCTTCGTTGCGGCACATGGCTTCTCTCTAGTTGTGGCTCACGGGCTCCAGAGCATGCGAGCTCTCTAGTTGTGGCTCGCAGGCTCTCTGGTTGTGGCATGCAGGCTCAGTAGTTACGGTGTGCAGGCTTAGTTGCCCCGAGGCATGTGGGATCTTCGTTACCCCACCAGGGATTGAATCCACGTCCCTTGCATTGGAAGGCGGATTCTTAACCACCGGGATCACCAGGGAAGTCCTAGTTATCTATTTTATACATACTGTCAGTAGTGTGTATATGTCAATCCCCATCTCCCAGTTCATCCCAGCCCCCACCTTCCCCCAA
>NW_006775678.1:1225056-1232822 GCF_000442215.2 Lipotes vexillifer
AACCCCCAGTTCATCCCAGCCCCCCCCTTCCCCCAAAGGAATTCTCCCCCCCCCCCGAACCTCTTTTGAGAAATTTAAAAGTACTTTGTACTTTAAATTTAAATTAAATTAAAATATAATTGAAATTTAAAATAAAAAATTATGAGTTACATATCAAGTGCTACCTATATTCCTGCCAGCCACTCTTTTAACTGTGAATGTCTCTGTACACGCGTTCTGTTCCCTCCCCCTCTGTCTCTCTGTTCAGCCCTCTTTTCTCCTCCTTTCCCTCCTCCTCCTCCCCTTTTCTCCTTTTGCCTGGGACCTGGGACCTTTATACTTAAGGATATTTTTAAAATCACCAGATAAAATGGATTGTGCTTTATAAATGGGGTTTTAAAGTTTTTTCATATTTGGTTTTGGTCTATTGTTTTGCATATGTCTTAAGACTCTTTACCTAAAATAAGAATTTATCTATACCAAGTCTAAAGGTACCTTGGAAAGTTGACTGGCTACCTCATTCTGTCTTTCTGACCAGTGCTTTTCATTGTCGACCATACCATTTTCTGTCTCATCCTGGCATGATAGGATATTGAGTGCCAGCCTAAGCCCGTTTGTCCTCGCTCCTGAGGCTTGGTGAACTCCTGGGTTCATACTTTGCTTGACTTGGGGGAAGTAGTTGATTGCCTGGATAAGGTTTCCTTGAGGCTAAGATCCTTTAGGAGGGTGAGAGTAAAAGTACCAAATATCAGGCATATGCATAAATGTGGACACTTACTATGAAGTCGAGAATATGTGGTCTCTTGATGAATGGAATGACAGAAATTGTTCTTTGAGACATGGTAAACAAGGGTTACGCTTTAAGAGTATGAGTAAATGGTTTTAATGTCTCTGTTTCCCTCATCTTTCACTTTATCACATGAGTTAAAAATACATCTTCAAAAAAAAAATACATCTTCAGAATTTTAAAGCAAATGGGTGAAACTCAGCACTGTATATCTTAAAGGTTATTTTTTGAAGTGTTCTTATTTTTACAAGAATTCTTGAAGAGAACGTTTTCTCTTGCGGTTCTGTGCTTTGGCAAAGTCTTTTTGGAATAGATCAAAGTCTGTATTTAAAAGGGTACTCCTGAACAAATGTATGCGTTGAGATAACGTGGATGTATGTCTGTGACACAATGGAAACGTGTATAGAGATAGAAAGTTGTCTGATATATTGTTGAACGTAAAAAAAGCCTATTATGTTAAAATTATATATGTGTTTTTATGTTTATGCATGCATTTAGAAGTCTGTATCCCAAATATTATCAGTGATTCAAGTGGGCCTCCTGGAGACTTTTACTTTCTGTTGCTTATACTTCTGTCTTTTTGTTTTGTTTTGTTAATATTGGCAAAGAGCATATACTGCTCTTATAAGAAAAATGTTTTAAAAATACAGGAAAGAAAGAGAGGTATTTTGAATAAATGGCAGTGTGTTGTCTAAATAAAGCTCTTTTCAAAGATGCTACCTGGGCATTCAGTTAAGAGTGATTCTAAGGACGACCTAGCGATGTTCACGTAGAGATTTTGAATCTAAGAATCTAAGAGGCTGTGTTGGCTGGAAGGTCCCTGAGTGGGGGTGAAGAAGACAGAGGAGGTAGGATGCTATTAGTGCAGCGGAATTCATGCAGAGGGACTCAGGGTTCTGCTGCTGATGGATGAAATGATGGGGTTCTTGCCCTGTCATTGCTGTAGTGTTCATTACACAGAACGTCTAAGGAATGCTTGTCAGTAAACTGAGAGCAAGTTGGTTATTCCAGGCTATCAAATCAGCAATTTCTAATTTGTACTTCAAAGAAAAAAAAAAAGAGTAATTAGAAGTTTCTCATTACTTTTAGACATCAGTGAATCTCTTCCCATTGTGGAGTAAGTTAAGGGTTAGCTTTCAGAAATGAGGTAATTAGGAAGCTGTATACATTTTTGGATCTAAGTGCTTATTACTTAATGTATTAGAACTGCTTGAAGACCTAGCTTCCTTGTGAAATGGTTGGCTTTAGTATTTTATCTTTAAAGGGTTTGTTTGGCCTGTGCATCTCTGTGTGGAAGCCAGAGAGAGCAGTGATTGTGTGGGGTAGAATGGTGGCACCATTTTAATTTAACTGTGGGTCAGCTGGGTGGTTCCAGAATATCCTAATCTTTCAGGAAAGCTGTCAGAGTCCACTGGGTTTATTGTGGCTTTGTCCTTCTCCTGTATTTACTGCCTTTGGTAGTGCGATAGCAGAGCCATTTCCTCTGGCTCTAGACTCACACTGCTTAGAGAGGGAAGAGATGCTCCATGGCCCTGTGCTGGTACCTTTGTAGTGGATCCCCATTGCTGGTACCTTTGTAGTGGATCCCCATTGTCTTCTTGTTCTTAGTCCATCATTTGTCTTCTCATTATCAGCACTTTTGCAAAGAAGCATAAATCCATGATTTTCATCGTGGAAAGCCTTCTGTTTAGGAAGTGTTTAATAAAATAAGTGAAAATAATATTCTCGTTAATCAAATCCAATAAACCATGGCTCGCTCTGGGTATTAATTTGCGAGGCTTTAAGACTATTGACCTCCTTACTCTTCCCGAAAGAATTAATCAATCATTTGCTTTTTCTGCACTTTTTTAAAAAAAATAAATTTATTTGTTTATTTATTTATTTTTGGCTGCGTTGGGTCTTCGTTGCTGTGCACGGGCTTTCTCTAGTTGCGGTGAGCGAGGGCTACTCTTTGTTGCGGTGCACGGACTTCTCATTGTCGTGGCTTCTCTTGTTGTGGAGCACGGGCTCTAGGCACACGGGCTTCAGTAGTTGTGGCATGCGGGCTCAGTAGTTGTGGTTCGTGGGCTCAGTAGTTATGGCACACGGGCTCAGTAGTTGTGGCTCACGGGCTCAGTAGTTGTGGCTCACAGGCTCTAGAGCACAGGTTCAGTAGTTGTGGTGCACGGGCTTAGTTGCTCCGCGGCATGTGGGATCTTCCTGGACCAGGGCTCAAACCTGTGTCTCCTGCATTGGCAGGTGGATTCTTAACCACTGCGCCACCAGGGAAGCCCTTTTCTGCAGTTTTTTGTTTTTTTGTTTTTTTTAATTAATTTATTTATTTTTGGCTGTGTTGGGTCTTCGTTTCTGTGCGAGGGCTTTCTCTAGTTGTGGCAAGTGGGGGCCACTCTTCATCGCGGTGCGCGGGCCTCTCACTGTCGCGGCCTCTCTTGTTGCGGAGCACAGGCTCCAGACGCGCAGGCTCAGTAGTTGTGGCTCACGGGCCCAGTTGCTCCGTGGCATGTGGGATCTTCCCGGACCAGGGCTCGAACCCGTATCCCCTGCACTGGCAGGCAGATTCTCAACCACTGCGCCATCAGGGAAGCCCTTCTGCAGTTTTGATCCTCCCTTTACTCGCTTCATTGTCAGGCGCTCTTGGCATTTTGTGATCAGAACTAGCCTATCAAGTTTTTCTGGATATTTTGGCAGTTTTATCTAGGTTAATGTTGTGCCCTACCTGGAATATTTTGGACGTTAATGTACATTAAAGTTGGAGGGAGGTGCTACTGGAATCATAAGAACTGTGTTGTGGGACTTGGAAAAAAGTTAATATCCCACAGGAAAGGGCAAGAGAAATTGTACGCGAACTTTCCGCTCTTGTCTAACATCCCTGTGACACGGAGCCAATGAGCAGAGGCTCTAATTGGGTTCTTCTGTGTAAATTGTCACTAAATTTTGACCCCAATTGGCTTGCCCCACTTGGATTGTCTGACAGCGTGTGCCAGTCGCAACCGGCATTGGTGGTGTTCTACAGAGACTAGGCATCTTCTGGATGCCTGGCCGTCTCTGCTTTGTGTGGGGCTGTGTGCTTGTGAATAGACTTCTTTCTTTCTTTCTTTCTTTTAAATTTTTTTTGGCTGCACCTCGTCGAGAGGCTTGCGGGATCTTAGTTCCCCGACCAGGGATGGAACCCTTCCCCCCTGCAGTGGAAGCGAGGAGTCCTAACCACTGGACCTCCAGGGAATTCCTAGACTCATTTCTTGAACGTGGTATTTCCCAGAAGGCATGGAGCACCTCTGAGATGTTCTCCAAGGAAAAGAAGGTCCAGCGGTCAAATAGATTTGCGAAACGTTCCACACTCCAGCCCTTCTTTATGATTCAAAATGCACATTGCTCTGTTAAAGATCTCAAAAGGAGGTGGGAATAAAGATTCTCACATTTTGTGGAACGTTTTGTGGTAAAGAAGCCAGTTTAAACTTCGTTTAACCATTGGACCCTAGAAGCTTCCTTCCCTCCTAATATCCGTAAAGAGAGCACATTCTGGGGACTTGTGATGGTGGGAAACGTGTTGAGGCTGCCTCTCACCAGCACACCCCGCCTGTCGCGGGTACCTCTTCTCAACCCCCCAGGGACGTCATATCAGTACCTGGAAATGTATCATGGTGGGAGTATTTAAATCACAGAAATGGGTAAACACTAAAAATCAGGACTCCCCACCCCTCAGACTGCTGGTTGTTAAAGGTTACAAGCCCTCTGCTGATAATCAGCCCATTTCCCCGAAGAGGTTGCAAAAGAGAACCAGACGTTAGAATACATTTTCTAAAATCTTCATTTAAAAAATTGATTGTAACTTGTTCTCCCTGTTCAGTGCAGCAGGTTTTTTTTGTTTGTTTTTTTAAATTGTGGTGAAACACATGTAACATAATAGCTTTCATTTTAACCGTTCTTCAGCATACAGTTCAGTGGCGTTAAATGCATCACCCTCAACAAACTTTTCCATCACCCCCAACAAAAACTCTGAATCAATTAAACTATAACTCTCCCTTCCCCTCTTTCCCCAGCCCCTGGTAACTTCTGTTCTGTTTTCTGTCTCTCTGAGTTTACCTATTCTAGGCACCTTAGATAAGTGGAAAGTATAGCAGTTTTTTTCTGGCATGTCTGCTGTGACCCAGCCAAGCCATCCCCGGTGTCCGGTGGGAAGGAGGGTTGCAGCACATACCTGGGACATCCTCAGTCATATGCATCTTTATATTCCTCCCACCCCCCGCACAGTTTTTGGTCCGTATATATGAATCTCTTACTGTAAACCACCTCAAATCCTTCTTTAGAGGTATTATATAGATAAAACAACATATGATATACATAAATGTTGAAAAGACCAATAACTTGGGATGGACTGGAGCAGGTTGGGATTAATCAGAGACAGGTGTCTTCAGGAGGCTCTGAACAGGAAGAAGATAGAGTAGGCTGAGGAATAGAGCATCTGAAGATAAACCAGCAAAAGAACAAGCTGGGAGACAAGATCTCAGCCTTATGTGACCTTCCATTTTAAAATGGGCAGCCTGGTTAGCTAGAGACATAAAAGGCTACACAGAATATATTCTTCAAAGGGCCGTAGTTTTGTTTTGGGGTCATGTCTTCGGTTGTAAGCCTTTTTCTTTTTTCTTTCTGTTTCTACCCCCCCAGGACTTGGACAGAAACACAAAAAATTCTCTGGGTTGGAATTTCTCTTTGATATTGGTCCTGGTCTAAGGGGGAATTGTTACTCACATTTCATTATGTTTGCTCTTAGATTTGGTAAGTTTGACAGAACAGTTAAGCTGTTTCTGAATTAAGCAGTTTTGTAAGTAGGTATTTTTTTCAGAATATAGATCATCTAAAAGTAGTTGAATGCCAAAAGCTTTTCTTCTCTCCCCATTTTTCCTTCCCTTTATTTATTTATTTTTTGAATCTGTTGCTCTATAGGCCATCTCTCTCTCTCTCTCTCTCTCTCTCTCTCTCTCTCTCTCTCTCTCTCTCTCTTTTATACATTTATTTATTATTTTTGGCTGCGTTGGGTCTTTGTTGCTGCGAGTGGGCTTCCTCTAGTTGTGGCGAGCGGGGTCTACTCTTCCTTGCAGTGTGCGGGCTTCTCATTGCGGTGGCTTCTCTTGTTGCGGAGCACGGCCTCTAGGAGCATGGGCTTCAGTAGTTGTGGTGCAAAGGCTTAGTTGCTCCATGGCATGTGGGATCTTCCTGGACCAGGGCTCGAACCCATGTCCCCTACATTGGCAGGCAGATTCTTAACCACTGCGCCACCAGGGAAGTCCCTCCTTCCCTTGATTTTTAACTCTCACTTGAGTAAGGGTCTTCTAAAAGCATTGAGGTTGGGGAAGAGAGACCTAACAAAGAAAAATACGTTAAAAAATTCTTTCTCATGACCCTTAATTTTGGAATCGAAAATGACTGTTCTGGGGTTTTCAGTTACATAAAATTTTGGGACAAATAATAGAATTTGCTGTATTTCACTGTAAACAATTTTGAGACCACACTAAGTGCAGTAACAGCCTACCGGTTACAGTCAGTGAACTGTTTTCATATTTGCATTTCTGTCTAGGAAAATCCATGAACACATTTGATGTATTTTTGGAGAAATGAGGCTTGAGGAACAGAGTGATTTTTGAGTTGTTTACACTGAGGAAGGCGATGTGAAGTTAAGATGGTTAATGATTTTTAACAATTTAAAGTTTTTGTTGAAGTAATACATGTATACATAGATTAAAAAAAAAATCCAACAGTATTTTCCAGTCCTTATCCCTGTAGGCAGCCAGTGTCAGCTCTTTGATCTGTTCTTCCGTTATTCTCATTTGCAAAATAATATTCTTACATTGCTGAATTTGGACTTCCTCAGTTTAGAAATTAACTTCCGGCTGTCTGTGCTCGTACGGATGATGAGCCTAGGCTGTGGACGCAGAAGGTTTGGGTTCTCGCCCACCCTCTCCCCTTCACTGGCCATCTTGTCCTTGAGCAACATACTTAAACTTTCCCTGCCTGATATATAAAACAGGAATGATAATGATAATAATGGCCTCCAGGCCTGCCCTTAATGTTGCAGGGCCTGGGGTAAGAGCACAAAAGGAGGCCAGATGGCTAAATATTTAAAAGGAATAATGAAATATTTAAGAGATACATTTAAATATTTAAAAGGTATATACCATATGCCTAAATATTTGAAAGGTTTAAATCAAGCTGTAGCTATGGCCTGGCCCCTGTTTTCACCCAGGGCCTGGGAGCCTGCTCCTCCGGCATCTCCCTCAAGACCCAAAGTCTGGAGATGCCCTCATCCTTGGAGCAGCCCCGTGAGCTGAGTGACGGCAGGAACCTGCACGGGCGGCACCGCTGGACGCTGGCCCTGGACCCACTGAACCAGCTGTAGACTGAGCGGCTCAAGCCTCCCAGGGAGCCTGGCTGTGGGTGGATTCTCTCAATGGGATAATTGTCTGGAGCTTTTTCTGACTGAGACTTATCCAGGCAGTTGTAAGCACCTCCCCAAACCTGCACCTTCTAGGCAGGGGGGCCGCAGGGGCTCTGCCACCCCGGGGCAGAGGCTGCGATCTGCACTCAAATGCCCCCTCCCTCACTCACCCCATCTATCTCTTTCCCATGATTCCCATTCACTCAGCCAGTTTCCGAAGTTAAAAAAAAACAACAACAGAAACAAAACTTGGCTATGAGACTGAAAAAAGAAAAAAGAAAAACCTCCGTGTTTAGATAAACGGGTTGTATGAAGCTTGGGCCCAGGGCAGAGGCTCCTTTTGTCTGGAGGCAGAGGTACTGAGCGCCCCTGGCTGTTGCGGGGAATCATAAGCAGAGCTCTCACCACAGTGCCTGCGGCACAGCAAGTCCTGTACTGTTGTTTGCTGTGTTTCTTAAATTTTGGGTGTTCTGTAACTTTGCTGTGGTGTGGACATTTGTCATATGAGGTGCTGGGCCGTCAGAGGTAGAGGCTTGCCAGGTTAAGCCCCCCCCAAAAAAAAAAAAA
>NW_006775678.1:1232933-1235455 GCF_000442215.2 Lipotes vexillifer
GGGAAAGACTAATTGTTGTTTATCTGAAATTCAGATGTGTCTGGCAGCTCTGTGAGGACCCTTTCAGCCTGAGACTTGGCTCCTTTAGTCTTGGGAGATATATTCCTGTATTATTTCTTTGATAATATATAGTCTCTGTGTTTTCTCCTTCTGAAGCACTCTTATTAGATGTTGGACCCACTGGATTGAACTTTTACTTTTAATGCCTTTTCTCTCCTATTGTCCAGATCTCTTTTCTGAGAGATACCCTGATTTCCTTGACTTTTTTTTTTTTAACCTGTTTTGTCTTTTATTTCAGTTATTAATATTTATTCTTTCTAAACATTCCTTCTTGTTCTTTGGGTGCTGCTTCTCCATAACTTGCTGCTTTTTTCCTCTGAGGATAGTGTTTGTGTACTTCCATATGTTTCTCTACTCTTTGAGGCATTTCTGTCCTCATTTTGCTCTTTTGTTTGTTTGTTTACTTTGGTCTGTCTTGTGTGGGAGGCTTTCCCACAGGTCTGGTGATCTTCAAGGACGAGACTGTGACAAGCTCATTGGAAGCTGTGCCCGCCCAGACCCGTCCTTGGGCTTCTCTGTGATCAGTCATGGAGCCGGACTCTCCACCGAAGGATCCCACGAATCAGCACCTGGAGCTTTCGTTTCTCAGGGTCCATTCTTCTGCCTGGGGAATAAACTTGGCTTTTGGCCTTAGGGATGGAGGAAAGGGAAGGCTAGGCTTTTCCATCTCCTGCCTCACCACGGGGCCTCTGAATCTTGAGCCTCCATGGCTTTGGTTAACCCAGAGAGTTTTCCTTTTGCCCTTCCCCCAGCTACACCAGGTGGCAGAGGGTCAGGGCACCACCATCCAGGGGCTCTTACAGGGGCACGCCCATCGTACAAGGACGTGCGGACTTCATCTACTCCCTGTTTTCAGCCCCACCCCACTCCTTCCATCTCTGATGTCCCCTTTGCTGATTCCAAGGCCTGAGCTTCTTTGAAGTCCCTGGGACTAACTGTCCTCCATGTCTGCAGCCCCCTCCTGCAGGACCTTGGGATATAACTTCTCGACCACTGTCCTCTTCCTTTTCCCAAAACTTTACTGGTGTCTTATGTTGGCTTTGGCTCCATTCTCATGGCCCTATCCCGTGGGTGTATACTGTATATTTTTGGTAACAACTTTATTGAGATCCAGTTCACGTACTATACGATTCACCCATTTGTACCATAAAGTTCAGTGGTTTTGGGTCTTTTCACAAGAGTTGTGTAACCATCTCCACAGTCAGATATAGGACCTTTCCATCACCTCAAAAAGAAACCCTGTCTGTTGGTGGGAATGTAAATTGGTGCAGCCACTATGGAAAACAGTATGGAGGTTCTTAAAAAACTAAAAATATAGTTACTATATGATCCAGCAATCCCACTCCTGGGCGTATATCTGGAGAAAACTAATTCAAAAAGATACATGCACCCCAGTGTTCAAAGCAGCGTTATTTACAATAACGAAGACATGGAAGCAACCTAAGTGAATACTGACAGATGAATAAAGAAGCTGTAGTGTATATATACAATGGAATATTACTCAGCCATAAAAAAGAATGAAATAAAGCCATTTGCAGCAACGTGGATGGCCCTAGAGACTGTCATACTAAGTGAAGTAAGTCAGGCAGATAAAGACAAATATCATATGATACCACTTATATGTGGAATCTAAAATATTATACAGATGAACTTATTTACGAAACAGAAACAGCCTCAACAGACAGAAAACAAACCTGTGGTTACCAAAGGGGAAGGGGAGCGGGGAAAGAATAAATTAGGAGTTTGGGATTAGCAAATACGAACTACTATATACAAAAGAGATAAACAACAACGTCCTACTGTACAGCACAGGAAACTGTATCTAATATCTTTAACCTATGATGGAAGAGAATATGAAAAAGAATAGATATATATGTAGAACTGAATCACTTTGCTGTACACCAGAAACTAACACTACATTGTAAATCAACTATATTTCAATTTTATTTATTTATTTAGTTAGTTATTAAAAAAACTTTTTTTTTTAAATTTAATTTTGGCCGCGTTGGGTCTTCGTTACTGCACGCAGGCGTTCTCTAATTGTGGCGAGCGGGGGCTACTCTTTGTTGTGGTGCGCGGGCTTCCCATTGCGATGGCTTCTCTTGTTGCAGAGCACGGGCTCTAGGTGTGCGGGCTTCAGTAGTTGTGATGCACGGGCTCAGTAGTTGTGGCACACGGGCTTAGTTGCTCCGCGGCATGTGGGATCTTCCCGGGTCAGGGCTCAAACCCATGTCCCTTGCATTGGCAGGCGCATTCTTAACCATTGCGCCACCAGGGAAGTCCCTCAATTTTAAAAAATAATAAAAAAGTAAAATAAAGTGGAGTAAGAAAAAAACAAAGCAAAACAGTGCTTTTTAGTTGTCACTCCCTAGTTCTCCCAAGTCTCCAGCCCTAAGCAACCACGTACCTACTTTCTGTCTATATATGCTATTTTTTTTTTTTTTTTTTTTTCTTTTTGCGGG
>NW_006775678.1:1235727-1242466 GCF_000442215.2 Lipotes vexillifer
CGGGGCACGAACCCGCGTCTCCTGCATCGGCAGGCGGACTCTCAAGCACTGCGCCACCAGGGAAGCCCTGTATATGCTATTTTTATCTTTTTAAAAATACTCTTAATGTCATCTTTGTAGGATTTCAGGAGGGAAGGGAAAGAAACTCATGAATTCAGTCAACTTTCTTTTGTGGCAAGTTCTTGCCATGTGTAAAATATTAACATCTAAAAGCATTCTATCCATTTCTGTCCTTCTGCATTCTGAGGATTGACTGAAGTACCCTTTGACAGACGTGGGAATTTTCCTTCGTATTCTCTCTCTTTTCCCCCGCCTTTTTAAATTCCCTTGTTTAATGCCCTTGCTTGACCGGAACCTCTGATCTTTCAGAGCTGGGAATTGCCAAGCCCAGACGAGTGGCCTTCAAGTTCTCTTGGCTTCTGGAGTTTTCAAGTGTCTGAATCGTGGTTGTATGGGGTGGGTGACTTGGAGCTGGCAGGTCAGCCTCTGAATCTAGGCCCCCAAGTACCTTCTAGGTTGAGGCTCTGAGCTTGGAAAGTGGATATTACTTTCAGTCACTTAACAGCTCTCACTCCCGTGCATTCACTAGTCAGTCAACACCTGCCCTTGGGCAGTTTTAGAAGATGGACTTTTGAGCTCTGACTGAGCCAGTGAGGTAGAGAAGACAAACACACAGACAACATCACCTGTTATAAATGGTGATGAATACAGGGTCACAAGTTCTCATGGCCTTTGGGATTGACAGTGGATACTAACCTCTCCTTGGGGCAGCTGCCAGGGAGCCTTGCCCCCATCTCTTCTGGATTCCAGGATTCCTCTGAAGGTTCTGTACCTCACCCACTGCGTTCACAGCCTGCCAGGCTGTGGTCCTCTCCTTTCCCACCTCCAAGACTGCCTGCCTTCCTCTTTCTCTGAAGAAAGGGAACTCATCTTTCCAGAGAACGAGGTACATGTTTCTACAATATGGGGGGCACTTAGCCCACTATTGCTCTGACTTTTCTCCAAGCCCAGTCTGCATTCCTGTTTTTCTCTAGCTTTTGTTCATGTAGTGACTTGTTGGTGTTGGTTTAGGACTTGGACACTGCTTCTCTAGGATGGGGGCTCCTGGCTGGGGGCATGATGCTGGACTCGCAGCATGGCGTTCATCCGCCCATGGCATGTTACGGCTGCTCAGGCTGGCGCTCTGCCCTCTTGGGGGGGGGGGCCTGGTCTGAGCTGGGCTCTGGTGACCTGTCAGTCAGCGTGTGAACATGGTCCAGAGGTGTGGGTTGGACCAGGGTTAGGCAGGGAGCAGGTGAGACCGCAGCTAGTCCTTGGTTATTATCCTCGACTGGGAGGACAGAGCTTCGGAATTAAGAGAGAGAGTTATAGGGCAGTCAGAGACATAGTGAGGTATTTTGCTTTGTGAGTTGAAATTTTGCTGCCCTTTTTTTTTTTTTTTTTTTACATCTTTATTGGAGTATAATTGCCTTACAATGGTGTGTTAGTTTCTGCTCCATAACAAAGCGAATCAGCCATATGTATACTTATGTTCCCATATCTCTTCCCTCTTGCGTCTCCCTCCCTCCCACCCTCCCTATCCCACCCCTCGAGGCACCGAGCTGATCTCCCTGTGCTATGCAGCCGCTTCGCACTAGCTGTCTGCCTTACGTTTGGTAGTGTATGTATGTCCATGCCTCTCTCTCGCTTTGTCACAGCTCACCCTTCCCTCCTCCATATCCTCAAGTCCATTCTCTAGTAGGTCTGTGTCTTTATTCCTGTCTTACCTCTAGGTTCTTCATGACATTTTTTTCCCTTAAATTCCATATATATGTGTTAGCATACGGTATTTGTCTTTCTCTTTCTGACTTACTTCACTCTGTATGACAGACTCTAGGTCCATCCACCTCATTACAAATAGCTCAGTTTCGTTTCTTTTTATGGCTGAGTAATATTCCATTGTATATATGAGCCACATCTTCTTTATCCATTCATCCGATGATGGGCACTTAGGTTGTTTCCATCTCCGGGCTATTGTAAATAGAGCTGCAGTGAACATTTTGGTACGTGACTCCTTTTGAATTAATGGTTTTCTCAAGGTATATGCCCAGGAGTGGGATTGCTGGGTCATATGGTAGTTCTATTTGTAGTTTTTTAAGGAACCTCCATACTGTTCTCCATAGTGGCTGTACCAATTCACATTCCCACCAGCAGTGCAAGAGTGTTCCCTTTTCTCCACACCCTCTCCAGCATTTATTGTTTCTAGATTTTTTGATGATGGCCATTCTGACTGGTGTGAGATGATATCTCATTGTAGTTTTGATTTGCATTTCTCTAATGATTAATGATGTTGAGCATTCTTTCATGTGTTTGTTGGCAGTCTGTATATCTTCTTTGGAGAAATGTCTATTTAGGTCTTCTGCCCATTTTTGGATTGGGTTGTTTGTTTTTTTGTTATTGAGCTGCATGAGCTGCCTGTAAATTTTAGAGATTAATCCTTTGTCAGTTGATTCATTTGCAAATATTTTCTCCCATTCTGAGGGCTGTCTTTTGGTCTTGTTTATGGTTTCCTTTGCTGTGTTTGCAGATACTTTTCTCCCATTCTGAGGGTTGTCTTTTGGTCTTGTTTATGGTTTCCTCTTGCTGCCCTTGAAGAGGAAACGGTATTCTTTTCAGTGTATGAACTCCAGGTGACCCAACAGTGGGTGATCCCTAGAGCAGGCCTGGGAGGCCCATCTACGCTAGGACAGGGGCCAGCATTTCGAAATGAAATGAGATATAATAAAGAGCCAGGGCATCGCTCTGTAAGTACCCAAGGATGTTCCTCCTCCTTTTCTCCGTCAGACCATCATCACCTCAAAACTGCTTCACTTTCTTGAGTCTCAAGGACATTTCTTCATTTTTCCTTTCTGTCCCCCTAGTTTGCTTTTTTATTCTAACAAAGAGACAAAGAGGAAGAAAGTAGCATTTTAATGCCTATGTGTTTGGTTCTTTTCATACATATTGTTTTCTTGAATACAACCGTCTTATGATATGGCAGGTATTATTAGTTCTCATTTTAAAGATGAGGAAATTGAGGCTCTTTCTTCAGAAAAACCTGAGGAATGGGTTCTTCATCCTTGGCTAATGGAGGGTGTGTGTGTGTGTGTGTGTGTGTGTGTGTGTGTGTGTGTGTGTGTGTGTGTGTGTGTCCGTGTCCCAAGGATGGTTGGGCTCTGATTGAATAAGGTCTTTGGTGTCAGGCCAAGGAATTTGGCCTTATTTTGGAAGGGGATTAAAGGATTTTTTTTTTTTTTTTTTTTAATTGCGGTACGCGGACGTCTCACTGCTGTGGCCTCTCCCATTGCGGAGCACAGGCTCCAGACACGCAGGCTCAGCGGCCATGGCTCACGGGCCCAGCCGCTCCACAGAATGCGGGATCCTCCCGGACCGGGGCACGAACCCGCGTCCCCTGCATCGGCAGGCGGACTCTCAACCACTGCGCCACCAGGGAAGCCCTGATTCAAGGATTTTTAATAGAAGGGAGTGATAGATAGGATTAAAGTGTAGTTTTAGAAAGATTAATCTGGCAATTCTGAGTGAGAGCATAGAGAACGGGGTGTTGTGTTTTTCTAGGTGTAAGATGGGATGGTCCACAGTGAGAGGAGTGACAGAGATTATGATCAGCATGGATGTAACATTGCCAAGGAAAAGATACAGGACTTGGTGAGAGAGAAAAATTTCATATAAAAATTAAATGTATATATTTGAGGTGGTAAATTTTATGATATGTATATTTTATCACAGTTTTAAAAAATGAAGTGTGTACCTTGCTTTGCTTTCCTGTATGTGGGCTGTTAATTACATTGGCTTCGTGATATGTGTGGATTTTAATATTTGGTTGGGAACTTATACTGCATATAGTTTATTTAAAGGGAAACAGTAGTTCCCATTTTAGCTGTTAACTTCTGGAATGGCAAAACCCAATTATGCTGTCATTGTAAAAAAGGAAAGGCTGGCCTTGTTAGAAGACACCTGAAGGATGACAAGAGGGGTAAATATTCATTTCTTTCCACACGACCTGTATAACCAAATTGCTAGGAGGGACTTATTTTTCAGGCTTATTTTTTTTTGCCTGCGCCACATGGCATGCGGGGTCTTAGTTCCCCAACCAGGGATTGAACCTGTGTCCCCTGCAGTGGAAGCCCGAAGTCCTAACCACTGGGCCTCCAGGGAAGTCCCCATATAGGCTGTTGTTTTATACGGCTAACTGTCAGTGATTCAGTAGTCCAGTTGCCCACCTCGGGCATAAAGAGAAACCAAATAAATCGTTTATCGTCTCTGGCCACAGACTGGGGCTGCCTGTAGTAGCAAACGATCATCTCCATCATTTTGTGTGCAAGAAAGCATGGAGAATGCAAACTTTTAGAAATTCTGTTTCTAATAAACTTAGGTTTAAAAGTTGCTAAGCTGTTTTGATTACTCAGTGGCTGACCTTGAGGCAGCTTATTGGTAAGAGGATAAAATGGAAAATTAATCTCCACATATGCAGAGCTGTTATTTAAACATTTTAGGAATTACTTCTTGTTTATAATGCCATTCGCCAACGTTCTTTGGGAGTAAAAGGATAGAAGTACCCAACTTCTGCTCATCCCAGCTCCCCTCTTTGCATTTTAATACTCTCCCACTCTCTTAACTATTCATTATCTCTGTCTTACTTTTTTAAAAAAAAACTAAAGTCCATGCTTTATTTAGATTTCCTCAGTTTTTACCCAGTGTCCTTTTTCTGTCCCAGGATCCCATCCAGGAGATCACATTGCATTTAGTCACCATGTCGCCTTAGACTCCTCTTGCTGTGACAGTTCCTCAGACTTCCCTTGTTTTTTGTGACCTTGATAGTTTGGAGCAGGACTGGTCAGGTAATTTTGTAGAATGTCCCTCAGTTGGGATTTGTCTGATGTTTTCCCTGTGGTTAGGCTGGGGTGGAATGTGTTTCTGGGATAACCTGCTGTTCTGTCACATCAAGGGGACGTGCTATCCATATGACTTATCACTGTTGATGTTGACCTTGGTCACCTGGCTCAGATAGTGTTGGTGAGGCCTTTCCACTGTGGAGTCACTCTTTTCTTGCCCCTTTTCTGTACTGTCTTTGGAGGCGAGTCATTTAAGGAATGGAATTCTTCTTCACCTCCGTAAGGGTAGGGCATCTACATAAATTATTTGGAGTTCTGCACGGGAGATTTGTTTGCCTTTCCCCATTTATTCAATCATTTGTATCAGTATGGACTCATGGATGTTTGTTTTATATTTCAGGTTATAACCCAGTATTGCTTTATTTGTTGCTTACATTGTACCAGCTTGAGCTGTTGGGAACTCTTTCGGTTCACCTCTGTGTCCCTCTGACATGCTCGTCTCAGTGCAGTTTGTTTCCTTTCTTTTTGTCTTGTTTTGGAGCACTTCCTTAATTTCTGGCACTACAGAATGCTCCAGGCTCATTTTGTGCGTTTCCTGCCCAGTGCTGGAATTGGCCATTTCTTCAAGGAGCGCTGGTCTCTTTTCTAGTGGAGAGCAGTGTTAGAAACCCAGGTCTCGGTGCTGGCTGTCCTCACTTTTGGTCTTTGCCAGCCATCTGCCCTGGGTTCAACTCACATGACTCATTTCTTCATTTTCCTGTCAAATCTTTTCATATGGTTGCCCAGATCTGTTTTTATTAAATTAATTAATCAATTTAAAAATTTTTGGCTGCGTTGGGTCTTCGTTGCTGCGTGCGGGCTTTCTCTAGTTGCGGCGAGCAGGGACTACTCTTCGTTGCAGTGCGTGGGCTTCTCATTGCAGTGGCTTCTCTTGTCGCGGAGCATGGGCTCTAGGCGCGCAGGCTTCAGTAGTTGTGGCACGCGGGCTCAGTAGTTGTGGCTCACAGGCTCTAGAGCGCAGGCTTAGTATTTGTGGCCACGGGCTTAGTGGCTCTGCTGCATGTGGGATCTTCCCGGACCAGGGCTCGAACCCGTGCCCCCTGCACTGGCAGGCAGATTCTTAATCACTGCACCACCAGGGAAGTCCCCAGATCTGGTTTTTCTAGCTGTCAGAATTTTAGCCTAGATCAATACAAAATTATTCCTTGGATGGGCAATCAAGCTGCTTTTATATATTTTAAAAATGTGTTTTGTGTTCTAGTATCAACACTACATAGGAATCTGGCTACAAATTTAGAATGCATTTGGGTGGGTGATATTTTTGGTCTGTGATTTGTCTTTTAATACAGTTTTTACAAGAATTTTACAGATTCATGAACCTTAAGGAGATAGTTAAAAACCGATTAAAATTAAATTTTGTGCATTTGGTTTTATCAAGGCAAAATAAGCAGCTGAAATAAAATGGGACCTGGGAGCTAGAGGTTTGCATTTATCATTCCCCAATTTAAGGTGCAGCTTAGATGGTAGAGAATGCCAAGGGTAGCAGTATAGTTAAATGAAGGAGATTAATTAAAGTGTAGGCAACTGGAACCATGTAAAATTCACATCTTCTGGATGTAATTTCTTCTCGTATTTGTCCTTCCTGGGAGACCCTGCCTGAGAACCTTCTGAGCTATTAAGTGTGAGGGGGACTGTAAGCTGAAGTGAATACTCTTCTTTACTCCTTGTCTCAAAACAGAGATACACGTTTTCTTTTCTGTTCCCCACATCACATTGATTATTAATCAGTTTTTTTTTTTGTTTTTTTTTTGCAGTACGCGGGCCTCTCACTGTTGTGGCCTCTCCCGTTGCGGAGCACAGGCTCCGGA
>NW_006775678.1:1242528-1248082 GCF_000442215.2 Lipotes vexillifer
CGTTGCGGAGCACAGGCTCCGG
The DNA here is from genome assembly GCF_000442215.2 of Lipotes vexillifer. NCBI lineage: Eukaryota > Metazoa > Chordata > Mammalia > Artiodactyla > Lipotidae > Lipotes > Lipotes vexillifer. Next base: position 1,242,551 of record NW_006775678.1, read on the forward strand.
ACGTGCAGGCTCAGCGGCCATGGCTCACGGGCCCAGCCGTTCCGCGGCACATGGGATCTTCCCGGACCGGGGCACGAACCCATGTCCCCTGCATCTGCAGGCGCCACCAGGGAAGCCCTATTAATCAGTTTTTTATTTTATTTTATTTTACTAACTGAGATTCAAAACTTAGAGCTTGATAAAATTCTTGGATCTCCTGTGGGGAAAACTTACTCGTGAGGGTCCTGAGGATTTGGAGAAGGCAGGTCTCACCCCCGGCCTTCCATGCATCTGTGGAGGACAGTACGTCTTCTGCAGGGCACCGAGCAGCCAGAACCCTTTCAGCTGTGACTGCCGAGCTTGCTGCCACTGCTCGTGGGAAGCTTTGCCCACCATGGAGTTGCTAGTCCATAGTTCTGCTGTCCTTTGGGCGCTGCGGAGCTCAAGTGAGGGTGGTGCCCCACGCCTCTGGTCTGAGCATCTCTTTGTCCACCTCCCTGGTTCTGACCTGCTGGGTCATTTGCACCTCAGCCTCTAATTCTGATCCCGACTGAGGCTCACGCCTCAGCCTGTGGGTTCTGTGCTGGACAAGGTGAGCCCCTGACCTTTGACCCCTAGCCCCTTGGTACCAGCCCCCCTGCTGAGAGTGCTGCCCACGTAGGCTCCTTTCTTGTCTTGCTCAGATCCAGACACTGACGAGGAACTTGTCAGCCACACGGGTCTCCTGGCTGTGGTTGCAGGTCTCTGGTCTGGTTGTGGGATGAAAAGAGTAGGAATATGCCTGGAAAATCTCTGACCACCTGCCCTCCGTGTTTGAATGTTATGCTTTCTGTGCTTTTTGTGTAGTGTATTTGATCATGACAAAGTTCCCTCTAGATATCTAAATAGCACAGCCCTGGGGTTGGGCGTATGCTGTTATCTCCATTTTTAGGTGGAAAACTTTCCAACACAAAGAAGCCAGAGAGCACAGGGAATGTTAGTGCTGGGAGGGACATTGGGCCTCACACCCACTGTCTGCGTGTTGTTGCTGGGACATTAAAGCTCATTCTCTTCACCAGGGTTTGTCCATAGAAACTAGTTTATTTTAGGGAACTGTATGGATGGGTTTTTATATGCGCTTGCTTATTAGTTAAGTGACAAGAATGTAGGTCGGTAAGTGATTTCATGGAGCTGCAGAGAGAAGTAAATAGGAAATTCATTATCTCCCTCCATGCATTCATTCATCAGTCACAGAACAAATATTTTTTTTTACAGCTAGTAAGCAAGCCGTATTAGGAAAAGTTTAAACTTTCTAGTAATGTAGAAATTGTATAAGAAGTCATCATTTTGTGTCGTAAATATTTATAAAGTTGGGGGGCAGGGTGGGCTTAAAGTAACTCTAATGCATGGTGGCAGCAACAGAATTGGTGCAGCCATCTGGGAAATCATTCTGGCAATTGTGTTCACAGATCAGAAAAAATGACCCGTGATTAGATCAAAATTTGGGAACTATAGCATCCCTCTTTTTGGAGACTTATAATATTTGTTAGTGTAATAGAGGCTGTCCTGCAGAAAGAAATCTGTTCAACGTAGAAAAATTCAGCATTTACTCTATGTATTTCAGTGCTGCATTTGTGAAAAGCCTAGTAAGGTCCTTCAAAACTGGGGTCTGTGTTTCGCAGTGTGTGAAGTGCAGCATGTGAAGGGTTTTTAATGTTTTCCTAGCGGAGGTGAGTGTCATGGACAACGTGGATAGGACTTGGAGGGGGGACAGGTTGGGAGGGAAAACGAAGGAGGGCTTTAGTGTAAGTTTGACCTCCTGTTGGGAGAGCCAAGTGGCATATAAAGCTGGCAATTGGAAAGGTGGCTCTGAAGGCAGAATTAGGGCTGTAGGTAGAAATGTGTGAGTTCTGTGAATATATGGGATTGTTGTGACCACAGGGGTGGGCCAGGGTTGCCTTTGGACAAAGGTAGGTGACAGAGTGTGAAGGGACCCAGGAGGGGAAGAGCCAGGGAGTCAGGGGAAACCCGAGGGGCTTCTAGAAGTGCTTGCAGGGTCCATGAGAGGACAAGATGGCTGGAAAATGAAATTCTGCTGAAAGGCAGTGGCAGTAAGAAAGGACACGGGCAACAAGGACCAGCACAAGGCAACAAAGAATGGGAATGGACCATTTTTGGAGTGTTTTCTAGCTATGAGGCACTCGCTTTATTTCATTTAGTAGCTATACACTATTAAATGAACGCATGCATTTTCATTTAACTTTTTAGTTTGGAATAATTTTAGCTTCTAGAAAAATTGCAAAAATAACACAAAATTTCCAGGTGCCCTTTACCCAGTTTTCCCTAGCCACCTTGCATAATTATATTAGTCAAAACTAAAAAATTATCATTGGTATAATGTTAACTAGACTATAGACTTTACTCAAATTTCAGCAGTTTTCAACTAAGTGGAGGACACTATTTGTGTACAGTTCCCTGTCTCTGTAACCTCACAGTATACAGTCAAGGTTTTGTTTTCCAAAGTTACTTGGGTGGGTTCTTTTCCTCTATACGGTCTCTTCAGCATGGGTGTTATGTCATTTGCTTGTGATATAGTTAGTTCTTTGTTACACTTGGTCTCTTATTTTGGGCCTCTCCTCATTCCTGATTGCTTTTATTTTTTGTTCACACACAGTAAAACTCTCTGGGTTTTGACAAAGACATAGACGTGTGCATCCAGCCCCACAGTTGTGATACAGAACAGTTCTGTCACCTCCACGTTTCCTCCTACAGCCTGGATTTTAGCAGTGGTTTCAGGCGAGTGGGTAGCAAAGAGGTGGGGAAGGAGCTGGGCGGTGTAGGATCTCCCCAACGACTGAGAAGTTGACTGTGAGGGCAGCGTGCCCATGGACAGAGCACAAGGGTAGGGTCTCCAGGTTGAGGCTGGGGGATGTCTCTTTAGTTAGTAGGTAGAGGTAATAGGAGCGGCCAAAAGCCCCGGAGCGGGGCAGCAACCTCCCAGTGAGGACCAGCTGGGAAAGGCCAGCTGTGTGGATCAGCCAGGGTCTGAAGGCTGGCGGACCGTGGGGAGGAGTCCTGCCTGTTGTCTCTGAGGCTGACTGCGGAAAGAAGGAGGTGTGGAGTAGGTACCAGGGGAAGGTTAGAAAACAGCCTCTGTCCCCTGGCAGGGTGGGAGTTAACGAGAAGGAAAAGAGAGGGTGGTGGGGCACAGTGACACAGAGGACGCCCCGGGGCACGAGGAGCGGGGATTTGCTGCAGTCCTCTCTAGAGGTACCCTTGGCAGCTGCAGAACCATGTGGAAAACGCAAAGGAGCTTTTTACTGCAGAGCTTTCGTTTGACCTGTGAGTGCTTGGAGTTGGGGGGAGTGATGCAAGGAGTAGGCCAAGAACTGTGAGTCGAGCTTCTGGAAGAGGCTGAGGTTTGTAGGGACCATTTGCTTCTATTCCTGTGGGAGGAAGGGTGGGTGGAGGAGGGAAGGGGAGGCGCGCTAGTAGGTGTATAGCCTTGAGGGAAAAGTGAAGGATAACCCGCAGGGAAGGGCAGGGGCTGGATATATTCTTGTCTTTCCCAAGGTTGTGCCCTGATGAAGTGCCTCTGTGTTTATGTTTCCAGAAGCAGTTTGAACTTTCACATCGGTGGTTTTTCAAATCAGGAATATTAGGTATTAACTGAGGAAGAAAACACGGCCTTGGCCAGAGTATCTGTATGTCAATATTGATACCATCAGGATTCAGTGAAACAAGAAGATATCTATTCTGAATAATAGCAGCTGCATTTGCTAACTTCTTATTAACTCATACAGAATTAAGACATATATTCTTTCCTTTTCACCTTATGTGTAAACTGTCTTTTTGCACATGGGCAGCCAGCTTGGTGGGGGCTGTTTAGAAAGTGAAGTTCTTCTGGCCTCAGCAGGTGGTGTGCAGGGAGTGGGGGGGACGCCCACCAGTGCTGGAAGCTGAGAGGGGCTGGGCGCTCTGTGGTCCTGGGTCACACTCCTTCCCAGTGGCTGGAGAGGAGCCTCAGACCTACATGGTGCCCTGGCTTATCGTCCAGATCCACCCAGGGCCTGATTAGTGTGGAGGATGGAGATAAAATAAACATTTCTCTCTGGCGTTTTGGCACTTGTATGGGGCCTTCAACTGGCATGTATTTAAGAGATTCCATAGCTCCATTTATTATTGCTTATTTTTTCCCTCAAAGCTATACGCACGTAGCCATTCGTGTGTGTGTGTGTGTGTGTGTGTGTGTGTGTGTGTGTATTTTTTAGTTATTATTTTTTTGAGACCTAAGTGTCTGCCAGTTTTGGGGGCCCAGTCTCCTTGTCCATCCCCCACCCTTCCCTAGAGAGCAGCCCTGAGGCAGAGACATAGCCAATCAGTCAGGTGTTTTGTTTTGTTTCTGTTTTTTGTTTTAAACTCCACAAAACTGACATCTCTTCCCAGCGGGTTTAGGAAGAGCGAGCAAAGAAGCATGAAGCAGATTTGTGTAACTGAACCTGCTGTTTGGGATGGAATTGCAGTGAGAAAATATTTTTCCCTGATAAGCAATTCAGATTGAAGTGAGGGAGAAGGAAGTGGTCAGTTGGGGAAAAAGAGATGTGATGTCTTTTTCTCTTTTGTGGTTGAAGAGATGTCATGATGAGGGGCGTTGAAAATGCTAAAGGTGAAAAGGGATTGGTGAAGACGGAAGAGCCCAAGGGTGTGTGTGTACTAGTATGAGGGGAAAGGCAGGCATTGGGAGGTAGAGGCCGGGAGAAACCAACCCCCTGCTTATTTCTTTGAAGACATGAAACCTGAGGGCGCTAAGTCATTTTCTGTGAGGGGCAAACTAATTGCGGAGCATTGCGCAATATAAACACACATAAGAACATTGCATATTTGAAGAAATGAAGGTTAGAAATGTGAGTTAGATTCATTAATCTGTTGAATTACTTCTTCGAAAAGGGCTTCGGTGGCCAGATAAGTGCCAGAAAACAGTGACAAATATAGTCCCCCAAAAGGATAACAGACCTTGGATTACCATAGTTGTTCTTTGAAAAGTTTGTATAATGCTGTTGAGGCGATCTGTAGACTTTGATTTGTTTTTCTTTAGGAGTATTATGACTTCGCGCTTATTGATTTTCATCAAAGACGATGTTAGTTTCTCCATTTGCGTGGGGCAGCCGATGTGTTGTCCCCGGTCACGCTGACCTTTGCATATTCATTTTGCAGGCGCGTATCTGGGATTATTTGCAGTTGGGTTCAGTGGTTACATTATGATAGGGAGCTTCTGTGCCATCATCCTCTAGCTGGAAATTGACAGGTGGCTCCATGAAGAAGGTTTTTATTGCAAAGTATAAGAAGTAAGATTAAGGGGTGAATGGGTTTTTCTTAAGTTTTTCTTTTGATTTGATAACTTTTGACTTTTACCAACGAAGATGAAATAGCTTACTATAATTTTAAGAGACTTTGGTAGGAAAGGAAGTGTTTTGTCTGTGTCATAGGAGGGAATAGAGTGACCATGTGACAGACTTGAGTTCTTTGATTTTCTTTTTTTATAAACAGGCCTAGCATCCCCCCCCCCCCCACACA
>NW_006775678.1:1248190-1257392 GCF_000442215.2 Lipotes vexillifer
CCCCCCCCCCCCCAGACATTTTCAAGGTGAAAGGACTTTTATACGTCAAGCACAAATGCTGTTAGTGAATTATACGTTATTTATAGGGGGTTTAGTTTTAAATTAAAAGACTGTTAGTGCCTTTGAAGCAAGCTGTATTTCACAGGGTTTAAGTGGGATGAAAGACATTGTTGCAATAACTAAAACTAATTCTGTTTGAAAGTCAAGCTGTCCAGCGAAAGGGAAGCTAAAATGAGATCTTTTTATCTTATCTTTTAAACGAGAAGACTGAGATTTGTCTTTGTAGTGTTTTTAAGCAGAAGAATCTATTTTTAAAACAGTACTTAGGAATTGGGGTGAACAAAAGTAAAGAAAACTTTCGAACATAAACATTTCTCTCTGTACTTGACAGAACGGAGAAATGAAGCAGGAGTTAAGCATTTTTCCCCCAAGTGGTAAATTCACTCTTGCCTTCCAGAATGTGGGAAGGGTGAGGGTAGTAATAGGACGGTGTGATTGTGGGCATGACAGACATTTCTATAAACCAAAAAAGAAGTGTGAAGTTACAGACAGCGGTGTTTATTACATTGATTATACAACCCGGGAGAGGTGAACTCACCGCCACTATGGTCTTGGGTTTCAGACAACGCGATGTGCTTTCAGTGGCCGCTGCACTTGGCCTGTTATGCCCGCTGTGCATTTTCACCTTATAGTCAGGATTCTTTCAGGTGAACTAGGAGAGCTGACTCATATGTTTTTAAACCGCTGCTAATTCACTCTTCCCTCTCCACAGTGTCCCAGTACCTCACCCCAAAGAGTTCATCTGGGTTTATCTTCTTCCCTAAAGAGAGAGTATATACATCTTAGGCGTTTAGAGGAAGGGGGTGGGGGCAGGTATGGCTAGATGTCCACAGAAAAAGTTGTTCCTGCATCAGGAATGTCTTCTGGACCCCTTGGGGGGTTTGCAGGCGTGGAGGTTCCTCTCTGGGGTTTTCCGAGCCTTCACTCTGCTTTACTTGTGCAGGTAGGAAAAGATACTGGCAGTGTGGTGGGCGACATCCTACCATTGACTATAAGATTTAATGTTGCTGCCGCTGCCGCCATATGTGAGCACCTGTGTGTCCATAAAGCAGACAGGTCCCTGTTGTGTGTAAACTGGAGGGAGACAGTACGAATCATATACTGATCTTCCAAGTATTCATCAGAATGCCTGCCAGCTGCACTGCCAGTGTGAACTGCCAGTCGCTTAGCAAGTTGTGTTTCACGTGGTGACCCTTTTATCATTTCTTGTGGTTGTGTGTTCTGGGCCTACCACCCACTGAGTATTTGAATTTTCTGTTATGTTCTTTTTGTTCCTGAACTGACTGCCCTCTAGGATGAATGGTGTGAAACTGGATGAACGTCTTTTGCTCACCAAAATCATAAGGAGAGGGCAAATGACATAAATCCCATGTAGCTGTAAAGAAAGGGTTGAGGGATTTAGGCAGAGCCCAGCCACCACTGGGGATATCCAGAGCCTGGATCCCAGCTTTGGATAAGTGGTGGCATTAAAAAACCACCTTTCAGGCCCATTCGACTCCAGTGGGGTTTTGGGGGTGGTTCATGAGTCTATGTTTTGAATTCTCTAAAAAGTGATCTACAAACTTGGACCATCATGGCTGGTAAAGATAGATCATAGGGATGCTTCGCTAATGGTGGTTTTATTGTGAGTATTCAATTTATAAAGGCAGTATGATGCTTAAAAATAAAGCTGGTGAGGAACTTCCCTGGTGGCGCAGTGGTTAAGAATCTGCCTGCCAATGCAGGGGACACAGGTTCGACCCCTGGTCTGGGAAGATCTCACTTGCCATGGAGCAACTAAGCCTGCGAGCCACAGCTACTGAAGCCCGCGCGCCTAGAGCCCGTGCTCCGCAGCAAGAGAAGCCACTGCAATGAGAAGCCCACACACTGCAACGAAGAGTAGCCCCCGCTTGCCGTAGCTAGAGAAAGCCCACGCTCAGAAACGAAGACCCAGTGCAGCCAAAAATAAATAAAATAAATAAATTAAAAACAAACAAACAAACTGGTGACATTCAGGGATTATTCCTAAGTGGGTGGACTCTTAAGTGGGTATATTGTCTGACAGATGGATTTTTCATTGCCCATATTTTACAGTTCAGCTTCATTTAAAAAAGAAAATCATAATATCAAGCTTTCTCGCTAGATTTGACTTCATATAGATGTTTTCATGTCATCATATGCTTAGAAGTTTTGTACTTTGATGCCGGGGGTGCATTATTCCCTGTCCGGTCCTGCAGGCACCCATCTGGGAGAAAAGTGGCCCAGAGTGTTCTCTCTAGGCCAAGCAAACCATCTAGAGAAAAGTACCTGTGACTTCTGAGACATAAGTGCATGGAAAGTGATTTATTCTTTTTTTTTTTAATGATATTTTATGTTGCTTTATCTCTTTATTAATGCACTTTAAAAAAATTAATTTATTTTTGGCTGCTTTGGGTCTTCGTTGTTGCACGCGAGCTTTGTCTAGTTGCGGCAAGCGGAGGCTACTCTTCGTTGCAGTGCGCGGGCTTATCGTGGTGGCTTCTCTTGTTGCGGAGCACGGGCTCCAGGCTCATGGGCTTCAGTAGGTGTGGCACGTGGGCTCAGTAGTTGTGGCTAGCAGGCTCTAGAGCGCAGGCTCAGTAGTTGTGGCACACGGGCTTAGTTGCTCCGTGGCATGTGGGATCTTCCTGGACCAGGGCTTGAACCCGTGTCCCCTGCATTGGCAGGCGGATTCTTAACCACTGTGCCACCAGGGAAGCCCTGGAAAGTGATTTATTCTTCAGCTCCTATTGAGCCATAAGTGTTTGTTTCATCTTCAACAGTAGTTTTTCCCAACGAAGTTCTTTGAAGTGTTTGGGTGTGTCCCAGAGTGGGTGAATATGCTGAGGGTGTCTTAGCAGCTGATGATGGATTTATGGTTAATGTGAATTTTCACATTATTATGTTTATTGTTGCCTGAGTAGAAATCCTACTGTGATCCTCATATAGTTATTTTTATTAGGAATGCATGATTTTTTACAGATTGTACAAGAAAAAAATCATTAAATACTTCCGTAAAATGTGAAAGACAACTTCTCAGTGATTTAAAGCAGACTTAAAGGAGGAATGATGTAGTAAATATTGACAAGGAAAGAGTCTAGGTGTCTACAAATCACTTAGGCCGATTCTTCCATTGAAAGTTGCCTAAGATCAGCTGCGATCCTTGTTTCTTCCAACATGGATTTGCTTCTTGGTTCCCCTCTCTTCTTCCCTTCCTCTCCTTTGCTTTCTTTCTCTCCCTCTCCTTCCCTTCCCAGTTTTTCATTCTCCCTCTTCCCTTTCCTTCTCTTCCTGGCTGCTGGCCTCCACGGCAGAAGGAAGGAACAGGCCTGGAGAGATCCCCTTACTTCCTGAGGGTCTCAGAGGCAGTGTGAGTTGTCTGCAGAGCAGGGTCAAGGCCTGTTCTTACTGTAAGTCCTGTGTTCTGGTCCCTGACTTGTGTCCTGTTGGTTATTTGGCATTTGTGGTGCAAAGGCAAGTGGGACATTGCCTGTCTTCAGGCAGTTGACCAGGCCAGTAGGTAAGAAGAGACAAGTACACACACACTGTAATACATACAGAGCATAACTGAATCATAAGATGGAGTGCTCTGGGGGTTCAGGGAGGAGGAAGAGCTCCCCTACAGTGGAAGGGCCCCTTGTAAAGCCCCCAAGCAGTCTGTGTATTTATATATCCTTCATCTTTAGTAACGGCTGTGACTGTCCATTTTCCTAAAACTCTCCATCCTCCTATCATCCAGGGCTTCGTGCACATTAATGCAAGCACTTCTTTTTTTTTTTTTTTGTGCGGTACGCGGGCCTCACTGTTGTGGCCTCTCCCGTTGCGGAGCAACAGGCTCCGGATGCGCAGGCTCAGTGGCCATGGCTCACGGGCCCAGCTGCTCCGCGGCACGTGGGATCTTCCCGGACCGGGGCACGAACCCGTGTCCCCTGCATCGGCAGGCGGACTCCCAACCACTGCACCACCAGGGCAGCCCCAGTGCGAGCACTTCTTCATAGACTGCTGTCCACCCTGATCTAGCCTGGCTGCCAAAGAGAGGGCCTTCCTCCCCTGGGCTCTGTCACGTCCTTGGGTCCATGTTGTCACGTGCTGGGAGTAATTTCATGGAAGGCCTTTCTCAGCTGCCATAGCCATTTGCAAGACTGTGTTGGCTGAGTAGTGATTAGGAAACAGCTGTGCATTCCCTTAACTAGCAAAACCACTGGACTAGGGAGGGAGATGGAAGGGACACTACACTTTTCTGCCTGGAGAGTGGTTTTTTCCCCTAACACAATGGAGGGAATTAAGATTAAGTAAAAAGTGATGGAATGAGCTCCTGGGGGATTTTTGAAAATCTCAGACGGAACTTTATTAGCAGTAGACGGCCGGTGCTGGGTTGGGATGCTCACTTCTGTGGATGAATTGAAATCTGTAATTGGAGTTTTGCCTGTAATATATTGCTTTTAATGTGATATCCCAAATCTGACGGTGACTGTGTTAGCAATAATTTTGCCAGTAGAATTAAATGCTGTCAAGATCAAGATATGTTTGGAAGTAGCTTTTTGTGAAAATGGTGAGGTGAATCCAACGATAAATAACATTTTCTAGTCGTTACACCGGAACCTGCTCTTCGTGCTATAATAGTTTTGATCAGCTTGTTAGAGAGGCTACACGCTGGCCATGCTGCACGGCCTTTTGGAGGAATTACTTCAAAGCGGTAATCGTCAGGGCTTTATACCTGTTTTCCAGATGCTTGTTCACTTTGGCTCAATGTCCTGACATTATAATAAGTGCAGTTGGCAACTTGCTCTTTCGTGATAATCATCACTGTTCGTGTAAGTCCCATAGGGATGTTTATCTGCATGCTCATTGCTGATGGAATTGTTTTCTGTTCGTTTAACAGAACATCTGATCAAATTCATGACCATGGGGGATATGAAGACCCCAGACTTTGATGACCTCCTGGCAGCATTTGACATCCCAGATATGGTCGATCCCAAAGCAGCTATTGAGTCTGGACACGACGACCAGGAAAGCCACATCAAGCAGAACGCCCACGTGGATGACGACTCCCACACGCCGTCCTCCTCCGACGTCGGCGTCAGTGTTATTGTGAAGAATGTTCGGAACATCGACTCCTCCGAGGGCGCAGAGAAGGACGGCCACAATCCCACCGGCAACGGCCTGCACAACGGGTTTCTCTCGGCGTCCTCTCTGGACACTTACAGTAAAGATGGATCAAAGTCCTTGAAAGGAGACGTGCCTACCTCAGAGGTGACTTTAAAAGACTCCGCTTTCAGCCAGTTCAGCCCCATCTCCAGTGCTGAAGAGTTTGACGACGATGAGAAGATAGAGGTGGACGACCCCCCGGACAAAGAGGACATGCGCTCCGGTTTCAGATCAAATGTGTTGACAGGGTCGGTTCCCCAACAGGACTATGACAAACTGAAGGCACTCGGGGGAGAAGGCTTAAGCAAAACTGGCATCTCTACGACAGGCAACCTAGAGAAAAACAAAGTTGTCAAGAGAGAAACGGAAACAAATTCTATAAATCTGAGTGTTTATGAACCTTTCAAAGTCAGAAAAATGGAGGATAAACTGAAAGAAAACTCTGAAAAGGTGCTTGAAAACAGGGTCCACGAGGGCAAGCTGAGCTCGGAGAAGAATGACGCCTCCCTCGGCGGTGTGGTGCCCTCGAGGACCAAGCCATCCTCCAAGCTCTCTTCCTGCATCGCTGCAATTGCGGCTCTTAGTGCTAAAAAGGCCGCTTCTGACTCCTCTAAAGAACCAGTGACCAACTCCCGGGAGGCCTCTCCGTTACCAAAAGAAGTAAACGATAGCCCTAGAGCCATTGAAAAGTCTCCGGAGTCCCAGAGTCTCATCGATGGGACAAAAAAAGCGTCCCTTAAGCAGCCGGATAGTCCCAGGAGCATTTCCAGTGAGAACAGTAGCAAGGGATCGCCATCCTCTCCTGCAGGGTCAACACCAGCAATTCCCAAAGTCCGCATAAAAACCATCAAGACGTCTTCTGGGGAAATCAAGAGAACAGTGACGAGGGTGTTGCCTGAAGTTGATCTCGATGCCGGAAAAAAGCCTTCTGAGCAGACGGGGTCCATGGTGGCGTCCGTGACGTCGCTGCTGTCGTCTCCGACCTCGGCCGCCGTCCTTTCCTCCCCGCCCAGGGCGCCTCTGCAATCGGCGGTCGTTACCAACGCGGTGGCCCCCGCCGAGCTGACCCCCAAACAGGTCACCATCAAGCCTGTGGCGACTGCCTTCCTCCCGGTGTCGGCTGTGAAGACGGCCGGGTCTCAAGTCATTAATTTGAAGCTCGCCAACAACACGACGGTCAAAGCCACGGTCATATCTGCTGCTTCCGTGCAGAGCGCCAGCAGTGCCATCATTAAAGCCGCCAACGCCATCCAGCAGCAAACCGTCGTGGTGCCGGCCTCCAGCTTGGCCAACGCCAAACTCGTGCCAAAGACTGTGCACCTTGCCAACCTTAACCTTCTGCCTCAGGGCGCCCAGGCCACCTCCGAGCTCCGCCAGGTGCTCACCAAACCTCAGCAGCAAATAAAGCAGGCAATAATCAGTGCCGCGGCCTCACAGCCACCCAAGAAGGTGTCGCGGGTCCAGGTGGTGTCCTCCCTGCAGAGTTCTGTGGTGGAAGCTTTCAACAAGGTGCTGAGCAGCGTCAACCCAGTCCCAGTTTACATCCCCAACCTTAGTCCTCCTGCGAACGCGGGCATCACGTTACCGACCCGCGGCTACAAGTGCTTGGAGTGTGGGGACTCTTTCGCCCTCGAGAAGAGCCTGACCCAACACTACGACAGGCGCAGCGTGCGCATCGAAGTAACGTGCAACCACTGCACCAAGAACCTCGTTTTTTACAACAAGTGCAGTCTCCTGTCCCATGCCCGTGGGCACAAGGAGAAGGGAGTGGTGATGCAGTGTTCACACTTGATCTTGAAGCCTGTCCCAGCAGATCAGATGATTGTTTCTCCATCAAGCAATACTCCTGCTTCATCTTCCGCCCTCCCAAGCTCCTCGGGAGCCGGCACACACACTGTAACAAAAATTCAGTCTGGCATAACCGGGACAGTCATATCAGCCCCTTCCAGCACACCCATCATTCCAGCTATGCCTCTGGATGAAGACCCATCCAAGCTCTGTAGGCATAGTCTGAAATGTTTGGAGTGTAATGAAGTTTTCCAGGATGAGACGTCGCTGGCCACTCATTTCCAGCAGGCTGCAGATACAAGTGGACAAGTAGAGTATCATTTACATTTTGGTATTTCGGTGATGAGTCTGTAGACGTGTGTGCTCTATACCATGCCGTTGATTTTAGGGGTGGGAGCTCAGTTAAATGGGGGGATGTGTGTGTATATTTGTGTACACGCTCACATGTGAGAGAGGATTGTTTTCTAGAGCAATGTTGAAATATGAATCTTATTTAAAAACCAGTGGTTTTGAAGATGATTCTTTTAGACAGTTAGAAACTGTGTACTAGTTGGGTCATGGCACCTTAGATTTAGGGTAAAGTAAAGGAGTTCTTAATTGTTGGGTGATTGGAATTTACGTTGGAAGTCTGAGCTCTAGCAAGTGATAGTATGGACCCTTTGGATTAAGTGTTCAAGTCAGGCTACGTCACCAGTGTTTCTGAGACATTTATTAGCGACCATTGTGGGATTTAAAAATTTCCTGTTGTTTATAAATTATTGTCTTTTACAGTTAAACACACCCAGTTGATACCCACTTTTCAGGCATGCCTGCTTACTTAAGGTGTTGGTCTGGTATATTCAGTAATGTTCTCCACTGCAGTGAATTTAACCTTCTAACGGAAAACCCATCCATTTAAATAGAATACCCTTGAGTTTGTTTGTGGCTTTTTTTTTTTTTTTTTTTTTTTTTTTTTTGGGCCGTCCGCGGTGGCTTCTCTTGTTGCGGAGCACAGGCCCTAGAGTGCGCGGGCTTCAGTAGTTGCGGCGCGTGGGCTCAGTAGTTGTGGCGCATGGGCTCTAGGGTGCAGGCTCAGTAGTGGTGGCGCACGGGCTTAGTTGCTCTGTGGCATGTGGGATCTTCCCGAACCAGGGATTGAACCCCTGTCCCCTGCCTTGGCAGGTGGATTCTTAACCACTGTGCCACCAGGGAAATCCCTTGTTTGTGGCATTTTTGGTTTGTTTTTTGTGGTGAAGTGTAGGTTGGTGTTGGTGAGATGTATTTCACAGTGCGCGTCCGTCAGCGGTTTTATCTCTACCACTTGCTTCTCTCCATGAGGCAACTTCTGGGCAGTAGATAAATGTGTTTTACAGATATATGGAAGTAACTGGGCATGTTGAGTGAAACGAATTCAAGCTAGAGAGACCATATGATTTATTGTGCAAACCAGGAAACGTGTGATATTGGAAGGGGTGCTAGTTTGAGCTGATATACTCTGGCTCAAACTTCTGTTTTTGAAGCCCCAGTGGTAAACTAATCTTTCCCTTACTTGCCTCCACTATCTTGTGACGAGGAGCTTTATGCTGTGGTTCAGACGTCTGGTACTGTCACCGTGATCAGCTCCCCAAGGGCAACTGCTGAGTTAAGTTCTTTGTAGGATTTGAGTTTGGGGAACAAAAGATCAAGAATACCTCAGTGACTTTTCCTGTGGACATTCCGTTGAGTGGAAATGGAGACGAGAAAGAGTTTCGAGAACATTCTTGCATCGAGAACATTGGATGTTACATGTTTCATTGGCTCTGACAGTAAAGTGCTCAGGTGGCTAAGCTGGTTCAAGAAAAAGTGATTGATGCAGCCCCCCAAGCACGTCCTGGTGACAGGGCTTGGGTTCTGTCTGGGTTCCTCTTACCTGGTCACCACTTCATCAAAGGGGCAGTCTTTCTTTCTGTCTTAAAAGGATGCAGTAAAAAAAAAAAAAAAAAAAGAAAGAAAGAAAGAAAGAAAAAGCCGTTTCCGTAGTTCTCTCTGTTCTGCTGGTATTTTGTGCAGGTGGTGGAGTATGTCCCGGCTCGCACGTGCTGGTCCGTATTGGCATGTGGAGCTGCCTTGAGAGATGTCTGTTCCCTTGGGGACCTTTTCTTCCCTGTTTTCCCCTCGTTTTTGTTCTCTGTTAACCATTTAGGCTCATCCGCTGAACAGGGGTCAAATAGGGAAGCGCTTTCCCGCAGGG
>NW_006775678.1:1257402-1265113 GCF_000442215.2 Lipotes vexillifer
CTCTTCTTGTGTGGGTGGTTGGTTTGCCTTGACTCTTCGTATTTTGCTGGGACAGGTGTGTAGCGCAGCTCCCCCGTTTCCCCTGGAGCACTGAGGGATGAGTCGGGACAGAATATATGTTAACTCTAGGGCCAGGTAATATTAGGCCGGACAGTCACCCCGTTCTGGTTCCTTCCTCTGACTCTGCTGAGCTAGGGTCCACTCAGCCCACCTGAGAAGAGCATTCCTGTAGAGTGAGCTTCAGCTGCCGCCTGAGCCAGCCACTGCCTGGCTGGCAGCGCCAGCACACCCCGTGGCACCTCTCCCGCTCCTAGTGCCCCTGCTTTCATCCAAACCCCTGCCCTTCACCACGGTATCCCCTCCACAACTTGCCACTCTTCTCAGGCTCAGCCGGGGGCTCTGCGCACCCAGGGGCAGCCTGGTCTCTCACCCAGCCACCCAGCCTGTGCCTCTGGGTGCGGAGCGGCTGCCCCTTCTTCAGCCTCCTTAACACCGTCCTTGAGTCTCTCCTGCAGCCCAGGAGGCCAGTGGCATCTGTGCAGCTCCTGCTGTCCTAGCCTCAAGTGTAGCGGGAGCTCGGGTGGTCCCCACCTGTGGTTGGCCCCTGGCGCGGCATCAGGTACCCATGGCGATGGGAGGCTGGGGCTGAAGACAGGAAGGACGGGAGAGAAAAGAGAAAAATTCTTCATTTCGTCTTCTCCAGTTTGCTGTTCACACGACCGCTGGCCGGTTTACAGTTTGTGAACTTAAATTTAAGCGTGGGGAAAAAGTCCACCTGTATAAACTGTTTCCTCTCTGACAAGGGCACTTACAACACTTAGTTCAACTTCTCAATTTTGTAAGAAGATCTAAGGGCACCTCAAGCACCAGTCTTTCCCTGAGCGCCTTCTTTCTGTCTTACTTTCCGTTTCTCCATTGGCCTCCCCATTCCTGGTGACTTGTGGGTGAACTTGAGCCAGAGCAGGCTGCCTCACTGCCCGAGGGTGGGGACCGTTACAGGGTCAGCCGCGGGCCCGCAGCTGCCCATTTTCTCTTCTGGCTCTTCTCAGGTCTGCCCCGGCCGGGCTTCCCTACGTCTGCACGTGGGCTTAAGAGTCATGTACAACAGCTTCCTGTACTGACTCCAGCTAGCGTTGATTCTGGAGGTTAAAGGGTGTGACCTCAGGGCCCTGGCAAGACTAACAGGCCCATGGGCCCCTGCTCAGTGCCTTTCCACGTGTGAATTTACCAGACGTAGAGAAAGGTGTGGCGGTTCACTGACAGCAGGGATATTCCTTCCTGCTTCCCTCCCTGCCTCCCATCAGGGATATTCCTCCCTTCGTTTCTCCTGCCCACCTTCTACTTATAATTGCCAAGGTAGTTAAAAAATTTTACGTGATAATGCCGAAAGTATTCCGTGCTAATTAATGCCTTGAGTCTTCTCAGATCATCCCATTTTCAAATTAAACTTTTTATTTTGAAATAATACAGAGGTATCCTGTGTACCCTTTACCCAGTTTCCCCCAATGGTAACATCTTGCAAAACTATTAAACAGTATCATATCCAGGCTGTTGGCACTGATGCTGTCAACACGTAGAGCCCTTCCACGACCATAAAGATCCCTCATATTGCCTTTTTAGAGCCCCAGTCACCTCCCTCCCACCCCTGCCTCCCTCTTAACCCCTAGGAGCCACTAATCTCTTCTCCTTTCTGTAATCTTGTCATTTCAGGAATGTTATATAAATGGAGTCATACCGTATATAGCCTTTGAGACTGGCTTTTTTCCACTCAGCGTAATTCCCTGGAGATTCATCCAGGTTGTTGGATGTATCACTAGTTTGTTCCCAGTTTGGCGCTATTATGAATAAAGCTGCCACAAACATTTGTCTGCAGGTTTTTGTGGGAACGTAAGTTTTCCTTTCTCAGGGGTAAATCCTTTTGTGTGCTGGGTTGTATGGTAGTTGCATATTTATATTCACAAGAAATTCTTTTCCACAGCGGCTGTACAATTTTAAATCTCAAGAACAGTGTATGAGTGGTCTAGTTTCTCCACATCCTCACCGACATTTGGTGGTGGCATCATTTCGTATTTCAGCCATCCGGATAGGTGTGTAGTGATATCTTGTGGTTTTAATTTGTGTTTCCTCCATAGCTAATAATGTTGAATACCTTTTTGTGTTTATTTGCCATCTGCATATCCTTTTTGGTGAAATGTCTCTTCTTTTGTCCATTTTCTAATTAGTTTTTTTGTTTGTTTTTACTGTTGAGTGTTAAGAGTTCTTGATATATTTTAGATACTGGTCCTTTGTCGGTATGTGGTTGCAAGTCTTTTCTCCCAGTCTGTGGTTTGTCTTTTCATCTTATTAGGTCTTTGGCAGAATAAATGTTTTTAATTTTGATGAGGTCCCATTTATCAGTTTTCTCTGTTACGGCTTGTGCTTTTGGTGTCAGGTCTAAGAACGCTTTGCTGTAGATCCTGAGAACCTTCTTTTATGTTTTTTTTCTAAAAAAATGTTAGTTTTATGATTTACGTTTAAGTCTGTGATCCGTTTTGGGTTAATTTTTGTATAATGTGTGAGACTTCGATGGAGATTTCTTTTTCCCCATGCATGTCCTTTTTCTCCAGTACCACTTGTCAGGAAGGCTGTCTTTCCTCCATTGAATTGCCTTTGCAGTTTGTCAGACATCAGCTGGCATATTTGTGGAGCCATTTCTGGGACTCTGGTGGACTGACTCCTCCAACTTTATTCTTTCCTCTCAAAATCGCTGTTTAGCTATTCTGGTTATTTTGCCTTTCCATATATATTTTAGAATAGTCTTGTCTATATCTGCAAAAAAATTCTTGTTGGGATTTTGATAGGAATTATGTTCAACCTGTCTATCAATTTGGGGGGAACTCTTTTCTTTATTATGTTGAGTCTTTCAGTCTATGAACAAAGAATGTCTCTCCATTTATTTCGATCTTTGATCTATCATTTTGTAGTTTTTATCATACAAGTCCTATATATGTTTTGTTTGCTAGCTTTCCTTCTTTCTTTACGTTTTGTTGGTGCTTCCCCTCCCCCCTGCCCCCCCCTTCCACGTGGGCAAGTGTAAATGGTATTATATTTTTCAGTGTTCACATGTTCGTTGCTAATATATGGAAACACAATTAATTTTTGTGTATTTATCATGTATCCCTTGTCTTTGTTAAACTCGTTATTGGATTTAGGGTATTTTTTGGGGGGGGAAAGATTATATTGATTATTTTTCAGATATTGAACCAGCCTTGCATCTCTGGGATGAATCCCACTTGATCAAGGTGTGTAATTCTTTTTATATATTGTGAATTATATTTGCTAATATTTTGTTAGTATTTTGCATCTGTATTCATATAGGAAGGGGCTTACAATTGGTGTTAGGTTTTCTTTAAATATTTGATAGAATTCTTCAGTGAAACCATCTGGGCCTGGAGATTTCTTTTTTGGGATTTTTTTTTAAACACCCGCTGGGCTGGTAGAGGGACTCATTATCACTTGGTAGGGATGAAAGTCCCACTTCCCTGCTGCCAACTCTGATACCATCTGGGTGAGGGTATTAGGACACCTTATTACAGCCTCAGGAGCGGAGGTCTGGGCTCCACCTGGACTTGGCGTGCTATGGGTGAGGCCACAATGCTTCCTGGGGTGTTTGGCTGGAGTAGAGCAGTAATTGTGTCCTTTGCTAGGCTTCCCCTTTCCGGATCCTTTGGCTAGAGATAGCAGGCTTTTGTTGGGGATTTTTTTGTCTGTGCCCATTGGCGTTTCTGGGTTCCCCGTTTCCTCAGCTCCAAATCTGGGATCCGTGAGGCAAAAAGAACCCCAGAGAACTCATCACTAGGGACCTGAGGTGCCTAGCCATCCTGCCTTCTCTCTGCCTTTCAGAGCCTCATTATGTTTGTTGTATATATAATGCCCAGGAGTGTTAGTTGTACTTAGTGGAAGGAATAGAGAGAGGTACTTCTATTCCATTTCCCTTGAAGTGGAAGTTTCACTCTAGTTTTTCAAATACAGCTGTTTTGTCTTCCAGGAGAGAGTGTGTAGTTCCATCATTGGGCTCTGCCTGAGGCCTCCAGCCTGTGATTCTCAGTCGCTTTTTGGAGTCAGGCTTCCTGGGAGGACAGCATTCCACTTGACTCTGGACTCCATGTCCCCTGCTCAGTGAGGTCACCTCTCTCTTGGCCTGTCTGTGGCAGCTGCTGTCAGGAGTGAGCGTCTCTTCTCCCTTACATATGTGTTGAACCCAGCCTCTTAAGACCTCAGCCTTTCTCTTGAGAATGACTTCTTGGTTTAGTGCAGGCACCATCTCCCTTCTCTTTTTATCTTTCATTTTCTCCCCATTTATATTTTTACCCCTGTTTATGGTTTGAAAGGCTCCTTTTCCAAGTTGGTCCAGGGGTGCTTGTTTGTACCTGGTAAAGGATTTCTTTTTCTTTTGATACCAGCCGTGGCTGTCTGTGCAAAACCTCCTCTCACCGTCACCCCGTACATACGTGTTCAGGCTCTGGAGGTTTTTCCGGCATGTCATGGGATAAAGTAAGGTTTCGGTGGCATTTGCTGAATTCTGCCTTGTCAGTTACTCCTTCTCTTAAAGATATTCTGTGGACAGTCTATACAAGGTAATGATGGATTCAGAGACTCAGAGTGCTGCTTTATCATTCGCTGGCCCTGTGCTCAGCAAACCCGCAGGCAGGTCTCTGTGGAGAGCCGGGTGGGAATCTGTGGTTTAGCTGGAAGCCCTCTTCACCCTGCATCCCCCGAGCCTGAATCCGAGCCAGGACCCCAGGCATGCTCGGGCCCAGGTTAGTCTGCCCTGCCTACATCTGCTTACCCTGCCGAGGAGCAAGCCCCGAGGAGTGGGGGGTGTGATGGAGCATCTGGGGTGGATCATGCCCTTCCCAGCCGCCCTGAACCAAGCGGTGCAGTGAAAGTGGAGCACATGGAGATCGACTTCTTATCCCGGTAAAACTGCCCTGGTTGGCGGTTTGTGTTCCGCCCAATCCCATTAATAATTCCTGCCTTGGGGCACACTGAGAAAAGGAGTGGGTGGAGGGGCTAGAGAAGTTTCCCTCCTCTCCATGAAGCAGTTAAGAGCTGACAACTGTAGCTTTAATGATTGAAAATTTTAAACTTACTGGAATGTTGTTGCTTCACCTCTTGGTAAAACCACAACTAAACTCAGCCAAGTACAGACTGGAAGTGCGCATTACAACCTCCGAATTGGTAAGATCAGTTTTCTTCCCGTATAATCTGTATCAGCCGTAGAATCAGAGGATGTCGTGGGTCCTTCGCTCAGCTCTTCTATTTTACAGTTGAAGAGACAAATGCCCCATCAGTGGCCAACTCAGAACCTGAGGCAAGATTTCTTTATTGCTAGTTATTCTCTCCAGTTTGTGATGCTGGTGACCTAAGATGCAGAAGCGTAGAACTTTACAGCTGCAGGGACCATAGGAGTCTTCTGAGAACGGACCCTGGGGTTACATTCAGATTAGCTTCAAGGGTGCAGGTGAAGGTGACTTATCTGCGACGGTCCTTATTTTGGGGGGTTGCTGATTCAGTTTAGGTTCAGGGAGTTTATGGGCATCATTACTAGAACATACCAGGTGTATTAAATTACCCCGAGCAGCCTCCCCCGGGTCTCATTTCTAGACGTACTCTGCTCCAGCAGCTGCTTCTGGAGGCCATGGGGCCGCCTCAGTTCCCGCGCCCAGCCCAAACACCATTATTAGCTTGGTTTTTGGCCCTGCTCTCCTAAATGTTTACTATTAATTTTGGTCAGGCTAGTCCTGTCCCAGTTGATATTTTAATGTTATCAACTCTTAATTTATCTGTCTTCTTGAGCAATTGTCATCTGAGTGGATTATATGTGTGGACCGCACTGCGATGAGCAAATTTCTGCGAATTTGCTCATTTCACTGTCAACTTTTATTAGGGATTTTTAGTGCAGAATGATTTGAAGACAAAACCAGCACCAACAGCTAGCATTGGGAACAATGGTATATACAGTTATTTCTGCTATAATGCTTGCTTTGTGTTACTTCCATTTAACTGAGATCTGAAATGCAGTGCTTTGTCTGTGTTCTCATTGTGAAATTGGGTGAAAGTGAGAGCCAGAAAACAAACTGGTATACTTTTATTATTATTACTATTATTTGGTAATTATACTGTAGATGGAAAATTACAAAACTGCTGTTAATGAGACAGAAACAGTGTACTTAGCATCTGGGCTGACTGTTAAGTTGACAGTGTTTTGACCTCTGGATCAGTGGGTTTCATGCTGTCACAGGCTTTCGGTCTGTTTGAAATTTAAGCATAAGTAGATGCTATATTTACTCACATTTCCCTAGCCTTCCTCATCTTTCCCCTTGCTACTTTTCTCCCTAAAACATGAGTTGAAGCACATAGAATTATTTTCCTTGTTACTCAGATAATTCCTCCTGTATACAAAGAGGGTGCCGAGCCCTAGGGCTATCTGAATCCTTACCAGGGCCCCAGTGTACCCCGTTCCCCCTTCCTCACAGCCTGCGTTGGAGGCCTAGCCTTCACTCTCTGTGCCAGGATTGGGCAGAGAAGGGTGCAATACAGGTAGCTGTCAAGTATGAGTGTGATTACTTTTCAGCTTTATTTTCAGCTTTCTCATGTTACCTGAGGATTGAAAAATAATATTTTACTTTAAGAAGTAGCAGTTCTCTGAGCAAATGAGTCTCTGCCCCAGATTAGAAGTTAACCGCTTATTACCTAAGTACTGCAAACGTTTTCCATTTTCAGATGACATGAGTAAACTGTCAAAAGACACATGAGACTATTTAAGTGCATTTTATTATACTGTTTTCTGTTCAGAAGGCAGGTACTGTCATGTTAAACTGCTTTATCCTGTCGAAAGTAGCCTCAACTTGTATAGTAGAGAGTTAGAGTTTTAAGATACATTTTTGTTTCTTTGATTTAAAGTAACGAAAAAAAGCACAGTCAGATTCTTGTAGACCACAGAGAAATCCTGGCCTGCCCCCATCCTCAAATGCATCTCCCCAGATCCAGAGAACGTGTGTCATTACTGTGAATTCCCAGTATCCCAGAGAAGCTAATGGCATCTGCTCCTCTGTGCTGTGAAGATCCCTCACCGTTGTCTCAGGAAGCAGAGAGGACACATTATCTAAAACAGGGGCGGTGGATAAAACTGGAGGGAGAGCAATTAGGTAAACCCTAAAACTATTGCTAGCGCACAAGTATCCAGGAAGAGAACGTCTGCAGTCCAGACAACTTGCTTGTTCTCAAGGTGGAATGGAGCGGGAACAGGTAAACGGAAACGTGGGAGTCAGCACAGAATCTGCACACAAATACACATGCATCCGTGTGTGCAAATTAAGGAGTAGAACTTAATCTGATGGGATTTTCCCCAGGGACTGAATTCTCCCATTTCAGCAATATGGAAGCACCGTGATTTGGGGCTGGAGCCTACTCTGGCTCCCACCCTCGCCTCTGCTGCTTTCTGTACCTACAGTGGCTGAGGCGCCTCGGCCCATGGAAGTGGCCGAGTGCAGATTCCTGCAGCTCATCAGTGGAGGAGGGGACAGGGAGGGCGGAGGCTGCCGCCTGCTCTCACAGAGCCCTGGGGCCACAGGGAGCGGGCCCCCCCCCCCCCCCCCCGCCGCCGTGCCCAGGTCAAGGGGCTGCCTGGTGGCCTGTCCTTTGGTGTGCCGGCAGCTTGTGTCTCGCT
>NW_006775678.1:1265175-1269577 GCF_000442215.2 Lipotes vexillifer
CCCCCCCCCCCCCCCGCTGCACAGTGCAGCGTGAAGGGAACGCGTCCTCTCTCCAAGGACTGGTGCGAGAGAGGTCGCCGTTGAAAGGTTGGTGATTGGGGGACCTTGTTACTCTGAAGCATTTTTCATAGTCTTTGCAGTCAGACATTTCTATCGTAAGGAGCACGTTAATTAACAAAACCTCTTCTTGAATAATTTTGATACTTATTTTAGCTGACCTGCTAGTAACAGAGCCCTTTCACCCACCAACCGGTCCATAACCATTTTTATAGTTACGTGTGTTACAAACATACAGGCATCCAGTAGGGGAGCGTTTTTAAGTAATTCATTGTGAATTGTATGTGTATCGTGAAGGGTGTTAACATGCCTTGATGAGAGATCATGTGAAACTTCGCTTCAGCTTTTAGGGAGCACATGCTTTGTCTCCTTTTTAGATCTCCTGTTTTATTTTTGTTGCTGTCTCTCCCTGTAATAAAAGTGGTAGAAACACATCACTCTCCGAGAAGGAGAAGCTGTGGCGGTGGGATGGGGGATGGCCTGTAACCCTGACAGCGGTCCTCTGTCCTTCATGTGCATTTGCCCGGCGGGGGGGTGGCGGGGGCGTTTTTTGCTTGTTTATTCCTTGTGGACCCCCACCCTACTCCTCCCTTGGCCTTGGAATTAATTATTCAGAGCCCAGTTCAAATTCCGGTTCTTCCACCTCATAGCTGTGAGGTCTTGGCAAGTTTCTTAACTTCTCTAAACCTCATTTCCTCATCTGTAAACTGGAGATAATATTATCCACTTCATAGGTTATTATGAGAATCAGATGAGGTGATGTATCGAAGTTTATCTGTTTAAAGGACCTAGTTCACCACTTGGCTTAGAGTGGAATGGGCTCAATACATATGATAAACATAAAATGTTTTGACTTGAGTGTAGAAAACACTGGTTTTATTCCTAAGTAAGTGCAAGACATTCTGAGATCTCTGTGGAAATTCAGACATTATCATTCACTGCCTGGGATGAATGACGGTGTGGTAAAAGCGAATAGAAGACCTTCGTTCAAAGAAACAGACTACCTGTGATAATGTAGGTGTCACCAGGATCTTATAATTAATGCATCTGTTGATTGGTTTTCGTTGCTGTGGCTTTGGAATATGTGTTATTAGAAAAGGAATGCTATTTTTAAATGATGCTTAACCTCATCATAGCTGCCTGTAATGTTCTTATTTTGTGACTGCAGTAAACATTTTATGGGATAAAATTTGTATTTTAGGCCTTTCAGGAGAGAACCAAGAAAGAGTTTTCAAGTGAGTTTCTGATTTTTCTTAGTTTAGTTTCCTCAGAAGTTTAAACCTTAATTTGTTTGATGCAATAGCTGAAAGAATAAAAAGTCTTTTGAAAATGTCTTAATTCTGTTGTCAGTACAAAAGATTGTTTCAGTTTTAGCTGGAGTCTGTATTTGGAGGCTTTCTTTAACTGACTTTAATAAAAATTACACATTTTAGAAGGTAGTAGTAGATACTTGTTGCATGAATGTCCAGATAGTATTCAGACACATTTTATCTTCTGCTATGTTAGGTTTATTTTTGGAATGGAAGTAATTGAGTTCTCTATTTATATTTACTTTGAGTTTTTTGTGTTTTAAAAATATGCCATGTTTGCTTAGTGCTTATGTCTAAGGGGATGAAAAATATATAGTGTGTTTCAGTTTTTCCTGGTTAGTTAATGGTGTAGAGCCCTTTCCAAAGAGGATTTCAGTCTGTTTTAGTTTATATGTGATTAGATTTTAAGCTCTGTGAAGTTTCAATTTAATATCTGAATTTATGTATCTAAACTTGGTTCGTTGGTTTTAATCATAAATCATAATGATCAGTTCATCCACTTAAGAAACCAGTTCATGTGCAAAAAAGAACAGCTGATTGCTGCGGCCATTCTTTTTGCATTCCTGTGTTTCAGATCTCAAATAACTGAAGTGAAAAAAATTTTAAAAAGAACGAAAGAAAGCTGGATTAACCACTAATTAATTTTTATTATTTTGAAGAAACTTTTTTGAGTTGTGGGAACTCTACTGTCAAGATAGATGCCCATAAACTTGTATTTTAAAGTTAATTATACATTAAAGTAGATTTACTAACATACTTTATAAGGATACCTCTTCTTCACACTAAAAAAAAAAAAAAAATGTAAAAGTAACAAAATTGGAAGTCTACCTAATGCTAACAGTCTCTTTACATCGTACTTTGGGATGAGCATGACTACATAGTACATATTGTTTGTATTTTACAGGGACATTTTACATTGACCATTTAACTTTCAAGTTTGCTTTTTCTTTGGAAATCAATTATCGTAGTATTTGAAATGACTGCTGTATACCTATTTTGAGGTTTAACCAAGCTTCTTTGCATATTAGAAAATACTTCGTAGGACCAACCCTGTTTCCCCCTTTGGTTTATTTAGAAGACTTGCACTGTCTGCCAGATGCTGCTCCCTAACCAGTGCAGTTACGCATCTCATCAGAGAATCCACCAGCACAAATCTCCCTACACCTGCCCCGAGTGCGGGGCCATCTGCAGGTCGGTGCAC
Organism: Lipotes vexillifer; assembly: GCF_000442215.2. Taxonomy (NCBI): domain Eukaryota; kingdom Metazoa; phylum Chordata; class Mammalia; order Artiodactyla; family Lipotidae; genus Lipotes; species Lipotes vexillifer. Next base: position 1,267,744 of record NW_006775678.1, read on the forward strand.
TTCCAGACCCACGTCACCAAGAACTGTCTGCACTACACGCGGAGAGTTGGTTTTCGGTCAGTATATCGTTCATTTCCGTGCAAATAAAGCTTATTCACGTCTGAGGGCACAGGGTTCTGAGTGGTCTGTGCACATCGTTTTCAGGGTCATACAGTGATACCTCGATTAACAGATCCTCTGGGAACCTGGCTCATTTGTAGTCGAGTTGATCTGTGTGAATCCTGTAATGTGGTATTGACTCTGGTCCACACGAAGCCGAGGGTCAGTGGGACCCATCCTTCTAAGCAAAAGTGTGCAGGTGGTAAGGTTTGGCTTTGATTGACTGTTAGAGCCTTTATACTTTCTGTACCCTTTCTAGCATACTTCTGTTGTCACGCTCTCTGCATTTTAAGCCCTGCAAGAATGCAATGCGTTTCTGTACCTCTGAATACTTGCCCTCATCAAAACAGAAAGGGTATGGATGGTCCCTTACTTTTATCTTGTCTTGTTATAGGATTGGGTGTGTGTCCTTTCCTACCACTGCTCGTTGTGGAATAGCCTTCCACACCCCAGATCACCTTCCTTTATTCCTCCTTCTCCATTACCTGAGTCCAGGCTTCTCCCTCATCTCTGCACATCTTAACCGTGACCCCTTTCACTGCCCCCTAATATTCTCAGATGTGTCTTTTACAACATCTGACAAGGCTAATGTTAGTTTAGTCTTTTACAACATCTGACAAATCTAAATGTTAGTTTAGTATTGAGCGATGATGCATTTGAACTTGATCCTCCACTTTGTGACTTTCTGAAATGCATTCCTGTACCTTTTAGAAACATTTTATTCCTGTACATTTTGACCCAGTGCAGGTCCACCAAGAAAACACGTCATTGATATACAGTGTCTTTGTTAATAGAGGTATTACTGTATTGTGTATTTATCTTAAACTTGAACATTTGTTCACCGGGTCTTGTTAATGTTAGACGGTTAATGTACAATTATTTTTTTTCTTTTGGTTGTGATACAGATATGATGTTTTATAAAAATGAAGGCCAGTCGGTATGATTTAAAAGTTGTATTTCAGCTAAATTTACATTATGGCATCACCAATTTCTAGGTGGTTCAGTCCATTTTTCTAACACTAAGTCTTTTTTTTTTTTTTTTTTTTTTTTTTTTTTTTTTTTTTGTTGTGTTCCTCTTCCCCACTGCTGTGGCCTCTCCTGTTGCGGAGCACAGGCTCCGGACACGCAGGCTCAGCGGCCACGGCTCACGGGCCCAGCCGCTCCGCCGCATGTAACACTAAGTCTTATTTCACATTTTTATCTCATGCCTCCAAACCTGTGATGCACAGATATTTAATGGATTGGCAACCACCCTAGTAGAAAACCTTTGGTTTGGAAATTTAGAAACCAGGGTTTTTGTACCAGTTAGGCTCCTCATTGTGTGGTAATTCATGTGTTCTTTGTGCCTTGGTGCCCTGACTGTAAAATTGGTGTGATATTTGCCTCCATCTCTGTGGGCATGTTACAGAGTAAAACAGGATAATCCAAAAGCATGCTAAGTGCTTAAGAGGAGTGTTCCACATTGAAGGTGCCCTTGATTCCACAGAATTCATACACAGTGATACTTTGGTTCTTATCCCATGTTTTGAAACTCGTATTACTGGATTCTTTATTTAATATAAAACTACAAGTGCAGTTCTTTTAACGGATGCCAATTTCCTCAGATATTTATAGTTGATTTTTCTAATATAATGAAAGTAAACTTAAGTTGGAATGAATAAAGGAATTAAGACTCCTATAATGCTAGCTATTCCTGGTATCTTTTTTTTTTTTTTTTTTTTTTTTTTTTTTCGGT
>NW_006775678.1:1269624-1277762 GCF_000442215.2 Lipotes vexillifer
GTTTGTTTTTTTTTTTTTTGTTTTTTTTTTTTTTTTGCGGTACGTGGGCCTTTCACTGTCGTGGCCTCTCCCGTTGTGGAGCGTAGGCTCAGCGGCCATGGCTCACGGGCCCAGCCGCTCCACGGCATGTGGGATCTTCCCGGACCGGGGCACGAACCCGTGTCCCCTGCATCGGCAGGCGGACTCTCAACTACTGCGCCACCAGGGAAGCTCTATTCCTGGTATCTTTTCTAAATTAAAACAAAAGCTCTGCTGGCAAGCTAAAAGTAATTAACTCAACGTGGAAAAGACCATCCCTTGCTTTTCTTTTCTTTTCTTTTTTTTCCCCCCTCATTCATAGAGTTGCTTAAATTTGGCACTTTGAATTTTTACTAAAATTTCTGTGTTTAGTATAGACTTTTTTTCTTGCATTTGAGGGGTTATAAGAGCTATAAAAAACACTATGTTTGTACATTCTGAAGTTTAGTTCATGTTTACCTCTTTAGGTAATAGAACAGAATTCGACCTGAGTTTTTTTCCTGTTGTTTCAAATAATGGTCCAGTCTGCTACTTGTCTGGGGTTTAGCAGCCCCTTGACCTTGTACATTTTCCCCTCCTTCTTTGGCTTTATAGTTTTTCCAATTAAAAAACTTTTTTATTTCATTTTTAGCCGGAGGAGCATCTCTAGCATGGCTCCCAGCCTGACTTTGTCAGGATCCCAGCCTCTTCTTGGTTTGGTGCCTTGTTTACTCTCTTCCTGATCATATACTGCATCTCCCAGATATTGAGGGGGTCATTTCTACCTTCTGGTTGATTTGGTAAAAGTCATTTATTTCTCTGAATTTTTCTGCTTCTTGATCCACTAGATCTGCATCTAGGAAGGGGAATTATAGGATTGTATACTGTAAAAAATTTTTTTTAATGAAGAGGAACTTAATTGGTACCCAGAACACACAGGGCTTCAGCTATATTAAATATTTATTAATAGACTGGATTTTTAGTAGCATTAGGATGCTGTATGAACCCTTCAAATTCTCCTGTTTTTCTATCTTATTTGCGTTCCATATTGGCCTCTTTTCTTACACTTGTAGGCAGATATTTTACAACTTTCTTGCAAGTTCTTTTAAATTTTTCTCCTTTCTTTCCTCTGTTAAGGGGAGGAGGGGGGCTTTCCCTTGGCTTCCATGAGGCTCTTTGGACCAAGCCTTAGCCACCTCCTTTATCAGCTGTAGGTTCTCTAACCTCCTGCTTGTTTTCTTAGAGATTAAATCTTCCTCTCCAGGTGACTTCAGAGAAACAGCCCTTCCTTGGTGTTTTGCCCTTTGAATACACCTTTCTACTCTTGATGGGGAAAATACTTTATGATTCACGATGTAGCAGATTCTTTTGTTTAATAGTTAGTAACCCATCTATTTTTGTTTTGGGTACTCTTCCTCTTTCATAGGAATTACTGGTTTCTAGGGTTGGGAAGGACTAAAAAATTATCTACTCCAACTCTTCTCATTTAACAAATGAGAAACCAGCCCAGAGAGGATCAGTACCCTGTTCAAGAAAACCCAGGTTCTAGTTAACTCAGAATTGTTTCATTGTGCTTGGGTGGCTTTATTGCCTAAGGCAGTAGGTCAAGTAGATAGGACAGAGGAGCATCCTGTATGTATTCTCCTATATTCAGTGCTTTTAATGTATATGCTGCTGAACGTGATGCCTTAAGTCATTTAAAATGCCAAGGCATTAATTATGATTTTTATGAAATGCCCGCAAAGCTTAACATGGCAGGCTTTATAGAGCACGTGTAATTTAGAGTGTCTCACTCCTGTACGACTTTGGAAGCTGCTCCTTGAATTTGGAGGGAGGTTCTAAGAACAGAAGTGTCTTAGGTGTCAACGCCATCGAGCGCTGCCCCTGGAAGGCAGCCCCAACTGCAGTCTTCCTCCCCCAGGTCAGCTCGCACATTCACACCCAGGACACGTCTGCCGGGTGTGTGAAAGGTCTGCCCCTGCAGACCCTCGAGGGTCGACAGAGAGACCACTCTCAAATAATTTTCAGGTGTGAACAAAGAAGGACGACTAGGTGATAGATGGGTGGACTGTTAAGTGGTGCTGGGCGTCCTTGCGTGAGAAAGGTGAGGCTGGGGGGAAGTGTCTCCAAGTTCTAAAGTTTGTTTCTGTAGGACTAGATTTGAGTGAGGAGTGAGCTAATCATCAAATTATTAGAAATTCAAGAAGAGGTTAGAGAGGCAATTTACATAGGGAGGTCGGTTTTTCAGACGGTTTATCTTTCATGTCATTTGTTAAACAAATGTAAGTGTACTTAAATTGAATTTCCAGGAGACAAACACACTAGGTGGTTGGCCTTCTCTGTAGCCTCCAGGAACGTTCAGTGCCTCTGTGTGGTCAGGACACAGTGGCTGTGGCTTTGGAGCCAGAATTCATTCGTTCCTCTGGGTCCCTCTGTCGATGGCATATAGGATTAGATAGCAAAGATTTCTTCCACTGGGTATTGGGGATGGGTGGGAACCTCAGAATCCAGCGTGCGGGGGTCCTCTCAAGGCCAGCAGTCGTAGGGTCTTGCTGTGCTGCTGGCCTTGACGTGGCCCCATGGTCCATTGGTCTCACCACAGCCTGGAGTCTGGATGTTCATTCTTAGAAACTTGAAAGATGCTCAAAAAATAGTCCATTGGAGTTTTATTTTTCTTCTTCATGATCTTCTTTCTCAAATATATAAAAATAATTGGATCTGTTACAAACAGAAAAAACCCACACGCTTAAAAAAGCTATTAAGAACCTTAAAGGGCTATTTGTTCATTCTGCCCAGTTTTACACAGTTAAGTTATACATGTTTAGTGGTCTCGTGCTAACGACTCTGTGTTTCTTTTCTAACAGATGTGTGCATTGCAATGTTGTGTACTCTGATGTGGCCGCACTGAAGTCTCACATTCAGGGTTCTCACTGCGAAGTCTTCTACAAGTGTCCTATTTGTCCAATGGCGTTTAAGTCTGCCCCAAGTACGCATTCTCATGCCTACACGCAGCATCCCGGCATCAAGATAGGAGAGCCAAAGTAAGTCATGCTGCCTTTCGACTTTTACCCCGCTCCTTTATTAGTAATTTAGAAGAGGTGGTAGTTCTGTGGGATATAATTTAAGATATGACAAATTATGCCACTGTGCAGATTTTTTTTTTTTTTTTTTTTTTTTTTTTCCTTGCGTTATGCGGGCCTCTCACTGTTGTGGCCTCTCCCATTTGCGGAGCACAGGCTCCGGACGCGCAGGCTCAGTGGCCATGGCTCACGGGCCCAGCCGCTCCGCGGCATGTGGGATCCTCCCGAAACGGGGCACGAACCCGCGTCTCCTGCATCGGCAGGCGGACTCTCAAGCACTGCGCCACCAGGGAAGCCCCACTGTGCAGATTTTGATGCTCATAACTCCCTAAACCTTTCAGTACTGCCCAGGGGGAGCTCTTTGCCCTAAAATGTCACTTACTATTTATGCTCTTGTCATCAGTTTTTGCTAAACAAGTGAATGTTTATCATTTTTGTTCTTTTTCTTAAGATGATTTTGTTCTTTTTCTTAAGATGATTGTAATAGGTTCTTGGAAGACTGTAAAAAACTGTCCTCTTTCAGTTTTCATAGTATCTTACACACTTTTCATAGTAACATTTATAAGATGAAGTCAACTTAAGACACTGGTTCCTGCATTTAACTTCATAGCCGGTGTAAATCCTTGATTAGTAAAAAGTAAATTTCATTTTTTGCTTGATCTCGCTCTTAATTTTGTCAGTGTTTGCCTCGTTGAATCTTTAATCCTGAGGTGGTGTTTCAGCAGGCAGTTACAGGCTGCCCGCCTGCGGTGGTGGCCAGCTTCGCAAAGACGAGGCAGTGAGGGCGCTGGGGTCAGAATCCTGCCGCCACCCACCAGCTGAGTGACCGTGGGCCGGCACTGACCCCTGTAAAGTGAGGGTCATGCTTCTGTCCCTGGGGTTTGTGTGAGGATAAAGCAGGGTGAGGTCTTTAAAATGCACGCCACGTGGCCCCTCTCTCTGGCACACGGAGGGCCCGTAGCCTCGGCACCTTCCCTGCTTCCTTGGTCCCTGGATGTGCACACAGCCCTGGATCAGATGCCCGGCCTGATGTTCACTTTCTTCCTGTGTTGTTTGCGGCAGTGTGGAACTTGATAATTATGTGAGGCTAGATTTGCTGCCTCAAACCTATTGGTGTGTTTTGTCTAAAACTCTATAATCAAGGAAGTATTGGGGAAGATATGTGGATATGCCGTATTATGTATGTCTGGCTTTCATGTAACATTTAGTTTGGGGGAAATGTCATTGGCTAAACACAATAGAATTGACTCTGTTTACTAAAAAACCATGAGAAAATGGAATTTTATTCTAATAGGACCTTCACTCTGATCTTTGTAGATCTTCAAAATGAAACACATTACAAATTAGGGGATCCACATACGACTTGGTGTCTTGACTCCGAAGACAGACATGAGTGAAACGTCAGTTAAACAGCCTTCAGTGTTCCTGGTCATCAGCCTTTCGGACACTAGCATAGTCTGCCCTACCCCCTACTCTCTCCCCCCACAACCCCCCAGTGAATACAGTTTTTGACTTGGTTTTTTTATTCAAGTAAATAAAACTTTATTCACTGGAATGTGCGTGAAATCTGGAACAGTAGTTGTTACCTGGGAATACAGCACAGCAAACGATTAAAGTAAACTAAAACAATATTCCTCAAATTTGAGTAATGTATAGGGAAAAAATCATTCCAGTATTTTCTTAAAAACTTTTCTCTACTACAGTGGTTTTTTAACAAGTGCAAGCCCAAAGATAGGCATTAACGATTGAGTTTTAAGCTATAAAACTAAAACAAATTTACAAGTAAAACACAACAAAACTCCCAGACCAGTGAACACAGCTAACAGCATTAATTCAGGGTAATGAGTCAAGTCCTCACTGCAGCAGCAGATGCTGCTCCTCGGGCCCTGTGGTTGTCACCCTGTACTACAGGTGCCACCTTTCCCTATGCGCACTCTATAAAGCCTGGCTTCCTGTGCCATGCTGGAAGCTGCTTGGCCTACATTTGACCCAGAAGCTTTCGTTCGACATTAGATCTCTGTTCTGTTAAAGTTATAGCCCCACGTAAATAAGTAGCTCCCATACCAGTAGAACATCAGGCATGAAATCTCCCAGCAGTCTTTGGTTAACTGGTTTTATGCAAATGACTCAAAATCTTTGGTTAAGGTGGTTTTATGCAAATGACTCAAAATTATGCAGATGATTTACGTTAATTTTTAAAGATCAATATAAAAATCCCATCTCCCGTTTCCTTTAGAGAATATATGGAAGTCTGAAAATACACCCATGAAGACCTGCAGTCCCAGCACCTCCACTTGAAAAGCACAACATAAGATTTTTATTTCACAGATGTTTATGTAGTGATTATTATGTGCAGGTACCATTCCAGTGCTTTGTTTTCCAGTGTGTGGTCAGGCATGTTTCCCTGCTGTGTCAAAGGGAACTTTGAACACCCTTTAATCTTTTCTGGGTAATTTAAGATCATTTTGAATGTCCACTACTTGATTTTATGGTGATACAGTCTTGTGACTGTTTTTATATCTTCCTCGACGTCTGATTAACCAGCCGTTTCCTGGCTGCTTTTCCCTTCCTTCCATTTGCCTCTTCTAAATGTATATAAATAGAGCAATGAGGACTTCAAAGTGAAGAATTGTATGAGACGGAGTTGTTCTTTTTTTGTTTCGTTTTGTGTTTTTAAAGAGTCTGAGTGCCCTCATCCATGACACTCCTGGGTCTCCTATCATCAGTGCTCAGCTGATTGCTATGTGATTGTATATGGGCCCTGAATCCAGATCATTTGCTCTGCCATTTACTGGCAAGTTGTTTAATTTTTTATGTCTCAGCTTCTTTTCTTTTCTTTCTTTCCTTTTTTAAAAAAAGATTTATTTATTTGGTTGCGCCGGGCAGGCTCCTTAGTTGCGGCTCGCCGGTTCCTTAGTTGTGGCGTGCATGCTCCTCAGTTGTGGCATGTGAACTCTTAGTTGTGGCACATGGGATCTAGTTCCCTGACCAGGGATCCAACCCAGGCCCCCTGCATTGGGAGTGCAGAGTCTTAACCACTGCACCACCAGGGAAGTCCCAAGAGATGGAGTTTTGGAGCAAGTTCCTAAGAAATAAAACAGTACAAAACTACAGTAGCGGCATGGTGGAGGACTTTGATTCAGACGAAGCTGAATTTAAAGCACGGCCCTGGGATTTGCACAGCATCAAGCAGATTCTCTGATCTCTGAGCCCGTATCCCAGCTGTGAGGGGGCAGTGGTGCAGATTCACGTAATTGGAGGTGTGGGGACGTGTCCTACTCGGACGGTGCCTTGTACCTGGCTGTACTCACTCAGTGGTGATGGAGGCAGTTGGCAGCAATTCTGAGCTGAGAATCCTTTACTCATGTGTTTTTACATTTGTTTCAAGGGTAGCACTCTGTCCTGACTGAGGGTGGGTTTTTGGATTTACTTTTTCTTTCCCACCTCCTATTTTCCTTCCCCTACCTTCCATCCCCTGCCTCCCCACCCCTGCAGGTTTTTTTCAGCCACCTCCTCCCTCCTTTGTTCTAGTGCAGTTATCCTGCCATTCACTCAGTCTTGCAGTTGGGTCAGGTCAAACTTTTAGGTTCATCTTTCAAAGTACCTCCCCTGCATCCAGCCACACTGTCCCCAGCGTGCTGTGCCCGTGTAGACTCTGCCTTTGTGCGCACTGGTCTCCCCGTCTTTTTTTAAATAAATTTATTTATTTATTTATTTATTTAGGGCTGCGTTGGGTCTTCGTTGCTGCATGTGGGCTTTCTGTGGTTGCGTCGAGCGGGGGCTACTCTTCGTTGCAGTGAGCGGGCTTCTCCTTGCGGTGGCTCCTCTTGTTGCGGAGCACGGGCTCTAGGTGCGCGGGCTCGGCAGTTGTGGCTCACAGGCTCTAGAGTGCAGGCTCAGTAGTTGTGGCGCACGGGCTTAGTAGCCCCGCAGCATGTGGGATCTTCCCAGACCAGGGCTCGAACCCTTCTCCCCTGCCTCGGCAGGCAGATTCTTAACCACTGCGCCACCAGGGAAGTCCTGGTCTCCTTGTCTTGAACAAAAGCCCTCCCTCCTCTCTGCCTGCCAGTCTCCCTGTGGTTCTTTCCTGCACTGTAGCAATAGTTGGAGAGTCTGCTCTGTGGTCACGGCCTATCACTATGTCTGTGAAGTTCGTGGTACCCTTATTTGGAGTTTTCTTTTTTGACATTAGCACCAGATTTTAATTTTTTTTTTTTCCGGTATGTGGGCCTCTCACTGCTGTGGCCTCTCCTGTTGCGGAGCACAGGCTCCGGACGTGCAGGCTCAGCGTCTCAGCCACTCCGCGGCATGTGGGATCCTTCAGGATCCCCTGCATCGGCAGGCGGACTCTCAACCACTGTGTCACCAGGGAAGCCCCCAGTTTTTAATTTTTTAATTGTTTCTGTCTTACAGAAAAGTTGAAAGAGCACTGTGGAGAACTCGTGTGTCCCCTTCACCCATATCCCCCAGTTGTTAGCATTTCTGACATCCTTTCATTTTCTTCTTTCTGTATCTCTCCCTGTCTCCTATTTAGGAATAATGGGGCATCGTGACATAAATATTTGAGCGTGTCCTACCTCTCCTCCCCAGAAGGACACTCATGTATGTTATTGCTACCATCTAGCCTCCCAACCAGGAACCAGCGTGGATTACATTACCAGCCAGTTCACAGATCCCATGAAAATTTCTCCAGTTGTTGAGATATTGTCTTTTTTTTTCCTTTCTTTCTGGTACAAAATCTAGTCCAGGAGCACATTTTGCATTTAATTGTCCTGTCCCATCAGCGTGCTTCCATCTGGAGCAGTTGCTCAGTCTTTTCCCCTCTCATCCAGCAGAGGATACCGGTCTTGTGTTCTGAGGATGACCCTCCTTCCCGGCCCGGCCCCGCTTTCTCATAGTTGGACTCAGGATACATACTCAGGCAGGAATCTCCTCATCAAATCCCATCGAGGATGCTCACTGCCTACCTGTCCTTCTAGGGATGTTACCCTCCATCATCTAGTCCAGTTGGCAGCGGCCAGATTTCTACACTGTGAGGTCACCATTTCCCCCCCCCCCCCC
>NW_006775678.1:1278045-1293688 GCF_000442215.2 Lipotes vexillifer
CTCCCCCCCCCCCTTTTTTTTTTTTTTTTTTTTAAGGATAGCTAATTTTTTTTTTTTTAGATTTTTTTATTTGGCTGCATCGGGTCTTACTTGTGGCACGTGGGATCTTCCTTGTGGTATGTGGGATCTTTTGTTGCGGCACGTGGGCTCTTTGTTGCAGCGCGAGGGCTTAGCTGCTCCGTGGCATGTGGGATCTTAGTTCCCGAACCAGGGATCAAACCTGCGTCCCCTGCATTGGAAGGAGGATTCTTAACCACTGGAGCACCAGGGAAGTCCCTCCCCCTGGTTATTTGTTAGTGGTTTGTAGGGTGTATTCCAGTATTACACCAAAAACCTGTTCCTCAGAAAAATGCTGAAGTAAATAGATTATGTCCTGTCTTATACTTTCTTTGCAGTTCAGTAGAAGGCAACAAAGCAAAACAAACAAAACCTGAGAGGAATGTAGCATGAATAAAACAAGCCGTGCCATTTTTCATGAAAGAGTTATTTCGGAAAGTGTAAGAATAGAGTCCTGAGAAAATACTTAGCCTAGCTAGTAAGTCTTAGTACTTTTCTTGAGGCTATTCTAATTACAGAAAAATCAGGAAATATAAGCAAGCAAAACAATAAAAAATTACCATCCAGCAGAGATGATGATAGTTATATACCATCTGTTTCTTTTCTATACCCTTTAAACAAATGTGGTCGTATCCCGCATACTGTCTTGTTACCTGTTTTTTAATTTGCATGAAGATCATTCCGTGTCATTGGTATATGTCTGCATCATAGTTTTAAAACATTCATACATTATTGTTCTTATTTAAATACTTATATTACTAGACGTTTGGGTTATTTCCAGCTCTAAGCTAATCTCAGACAGTGAGGAGATGCACATCTTCGTCGCATCTGGTAGACTTAAGGGTGACACATCGTTAATGTACCACCATTGGGCTGAATGATGAAATCCTGTAAACCTTGTCTGATCTTTAAAAAAAAAACCCTTTCTCCCATCAAGGGTGCTTGTGCTCTGTGCCAGGGTAACTGACATGTCAGGACCTTCTAAAAACATGTCACTCATGCCAATTAAATTTATAAATTTCATGTGGAAAAAGAGACAACAAGTTAAATCTATAATTTTTTTTTTTTTTTTGCGGTACGCGGGCCTCTCACTGTTGCGGCCTCTCCTGTTGCGGAGCACAGGCTCCGGACGCGCAGGCCCAGCGGCCATGGCTCACGGGCCCAGCCACTCCGCGGCATGTGGGATCTTCCTGGACCAGGACACGAACCCGCATCCCCTGCATTGGCAGGCGGACCCCCAACCACTGCGCCTCCAGGGAAGCCCAAATCTATAATTTTTGGGTATAGAAATAGAGAGTGAGGTCCAAAGGTACATGAGAAGTGCTCTCTTAAGAAGACCCTACGAGGAGACAAGTGGTTTCAAGAAGAAAAAGCCATTCCTTTTTTTTTAACTTTTCTGTAGAAAAATAGCAAACAGAACCTCAGCTTTTTCTTTCTCATGTGGCTCACACCTTTGGTCAGTGTTTCTCTGCCGTTTTCCTAAGCTGCTCTTTGGGATTCTTTGTTCTGGTGATCCTGGTTGTTCAGAGGAAACACAGGTGTCCCTAGGGCCTCCCTTAAAGCCCAGGACGACCCTACTGGGAAAGGGTGACCTCCTGTGGGCAGACGAGCTCACCAGTGACCCAGCAAACCCCTGGGGGCAAAGGTTGGCGGTGGGGAGGACTCTCTCCTGAGGGCCAGAGGAAAGCGTGGATGGATAAAGGAATTGTGTCCAGAAGGTTCAGAGCTGCTGCATTAACTTCAGGAGGCTGCTTGGTAGTAACATATTAGGTAGGGAAACGGTTTGTAGTGTATAGTGAGTATTTTAAACCATTTAGAGCACAGCAGACACTCAGGTGTTGGAGCAGCATTTGATTTGTGGATTTTCTTGTATGCGTCTTTATTTTCATGCATAATTGCTTCCTGGTGCAGGGCTTTCATTGTTAAAGAACAGGTACAGAAATAGTGATGTTCAAGTGTAAAATTACTACTAACTCTGAAAGAAAACCTGGAACAAGTAACTGTGTTCAGGCATCCAAGACGTGTGGGCCTGCTTAGTTCATCAGTCAAATTCTCTCAAGTTAGGGTACCACCATCAGGCTGTGTTCCTTGTCTGATCTTTAAAAATATTACAAAAAAAAAAAAATCAAGGATGCTTTTGCTCTGTGTTAAAGTAGCTTACGAGTAAAGACCTTGTAAAAACGTGTCAGTTGTAGATCTGTGGGTAGTAGAATGATTTCTAAGCAAACGTGTTCCAGTGCCTCTATACCCAAAATGTTAAGTTGAGCTGCACTCCAGTGATGCCGGCTGCCTTCGGAAGTTTGTTTCAAAGCAAAACTGCTCTATTCTTTTCATTGTGTGTGTTTGTTCTTGGTGCTTCTGCCTCCTGAATTCTTGGATGTGAAGCAGTGGCTCCTTTGGCCTGAGAGATGAGGGCTGACTGACATTTCCCTGCACCTCTTCTGTTTTAGAATAATATATAAGTGTTCCATGTGTGACACTGTATTTACCCTGCAAACCCTGCTGTATCGCCACTTTGACCAACACATCGAAAACCAGAAGGTGTCTGTTTTCAAGTGTCCAGACTGTTCTCTCTTATACGCACAGAAGCAACTCATGATGGACCATATCAAGGTGTGTGCACATCTCTTACGTCCTTTAAATGAACCGCAGATCCATTCATTGGTCATAAATCAAGGCTGAGCTGCAGATTACGGTAAAGCATGTGCTCTGTCGAAGGAAGGGATGGACGCTGGTCGTTGGTAATGAGCAATTTACAACATGCTGTCATCACGAGTTCACTTAACTGAGGGATGCTTTTTATTCCCGAGCCCTGGTCTGCATACCATGAAAAATCAAAGCAAAGTAACAAATGCATGCCCTGACTTTAAAAGAATAATCAAGCTTTAGGTTTTTTTCCTTCCCCCATATGTGAAAGTGAAGGCTGTGAAGTTTACTTTTTTGAGAACTTGGTGTTATGTAGGATTTAGAAATAGACAAGGACTCTGATGAATTATGTTAATTTGTATAAATACTGGTGTGTTTAGAAAAATGAAGGTTTCCCCTTGAAATAACTTAAGCAGTTAAGTTTGCATTATAATTGATGCCCTGGATCTTGTAGTCTTTTTTTTTTTTTTTAATCAAGTTTGCATGTAAACTGACAGTGGAATGTCCAGGATACAGCACAGTATCTGGCACCTGCTGGGTGTTCAGTTAATGAAATGAATAAATGTCCAGTTTGGACGACCCACTCTCCAATCCCCAAAAGGGGCACCTAAATCTCTTTATAGCCTTTTAAGCTCGTTAAGGACAGAGCTTAGTCCTAGCCTCTTAACTGTCCACTGTGAGAGGTTAAGCAGTTTGATTCCTGTGTCATTAGGAGATAATATCCATTGGCTCTCAGAGATTAAAGTGACTTCCTTTTTAAAAAGAGAAACAACAGACCCAGTATTATCATAAACTCAATCTCTTTCTCTTAGTTTTTCTGTTTTTAAATGTATTATACAGAAAAGGTCAGTTTAAAGAGCAAACCAAGTCTCTAAATTATTCTAACCTCATGTTAGTTAAATGAATGGACTCTTAATTCTTGAAAGTTCCTGTGTTGAGTGTATATGAGCATAACTGCCTAAAACCTCTCAGAGAGGCCACTCACTAGAAGCCAGGTGAAGGTAGTGATGGCGTGGCATTACTCAGGTGAATAAAATGCATGGGAGAGGTGTTTCCTCACTCTCACTTGAAGTACAATAACATCCTCTTAAGATGTTTTAAAGATTCTTACTAAAATTGCAAAATTATCTTGACAGTAAATATTTAATGAATGATCAGGAAAAACTACATACTGCTAATAAAAACACAGGGACATTGGAATTAGACCCAGATATTTAACACGTACGATATGCGGGTTGGGTGGGGTGCGAGGAAAAGAAGAAAAGTTGCTTCTTAAGAGGCTTTTAAAGTATTTGCTTTCTGGAACTCATGTTACATCTGGAAGTGGGGTCATCCGACTTTGTGGTTAGGGTCTTCCTTGTGTTAATAGTGAATTTGGAGGAATACAAGGTTCCAAGAAACAGACTGAAGAAGACTGGTAAAACCCTGTGGCCACAAGGAGGAGAGAATTGCTTTTATTCATCTGAACCTTCACGAGACTCCATGATACAAAAACAGTGGGAATGCTCACTTATGTTCTTATTTCAAGTATGTTCTGTATGTTCGAAAATACTATCCTGCCTTTATGTGTTTGGGGCTGGGTAAGAATAAAGATAGTTTTAGGGGCACCCTGTTTTTGTTTTTTAAATGTATGTATATATCTAGCTTGTGAATTTATTTACATTGTCTAATACCAGCGCTGTTCAGTTTTTCATGAGGAAGAAATTAAGAGAAAGGAGCCCAGGAACCCTGTTTCTCTACATACGTATTTATTTAGAGGTAGATTTTTATTTGCCCAATTTAATCCAATTTGTATAATTTCTTTGTTCCACCACAGTGTGGACTTATCCACTGTGTGGGACCCCTGTGCTCCATGTTGGCATCTGCATTTAAAGTAGACCTTCAAGTTATAGTCATTCAGGTTTTTTTTTCGGGTTTTTTTTTTGCGGTACGCGGGCCTCTCGCTGTTGTGGCCTCTCCCGTTGCGGAGCACAGGCTCCGGACGCGCAGGCTCAGCGGCCATGGCTCACGGGCCCAGCCGCTCCGCGGCATGTGGGATCCTCCCAGACCGGGGCACGAACCCGTGTCCCCTGCATCGGCAGGCGGCCTCTCAACCACTGCGCCACCAGGGAAGCCCCATTCAGGTTTTTTATTGTTGCAGGAGCTAAGGAAGCATTAATTCCAGAAGAATTAAGTTGTATTTCTTTTATTAAAAAAAGAGATTCATCCTTTAAAAATAATTTTATTTTTACTTAAAATATAAAAACAAAATGAGTAAATCAGAAATTCTCATTTTTGCACACATTCCATTGCTCTGTGGTCACAGCAGAACTTTTTGCTGCCTTTCTGGAGTTTCTGTAGCATAAGGCTATCTTAGAATACTTTGATACTTTACCCTCTCTTCAACTTTTTAGTTAGTAAAAGTGCATTTGCCTAGAACCTTATGAAAAGTATATCAGAAGATTTGGGGTTTGTTTTCTTTGGGTTTTAAATGGTTAAAAATGTAAAAATTTGGCTTCTGTTTTGAAAAGGACCATTTAAACACAGAGGCCTCTGCACCGCATGGTGGAAAAGAAGCAAATGCACAGTTTTTGGTGTCAAGAGATGACGTCTCTCCCCAGATTTTCTCTTTGCAAAGGCACATTAGACATTCAGCCCAGGCCCTCTTCACAGCCCAGTTTAACGATTGTCTGGGGAGACCTATAACCTCTGCTCATGAGGAAATTATAGAAGCCCCATTTTTCCCTCTGGGGTGAGACAGTATTGAAGACGTATTAATTAATACTAATTAATTAATAATTAATTATACTAATACTAATTGATAATTAACAGTATTAATTCTTGGTACAGTTTAGAGAAGAGCCTGCCTTGAGAACGTATGCTGGTGAGTTCGCCAGAGGAGCAGCTTCTCACCTGAATACTCAGAGTAGGGAGCTGAGGTCTGTGCCAGTGTGAGTCTCTGTGGCCCAGGGCACTAGCCATGCTAACACGAGTTAGGACGTGTCCTGTTGCCTTTCTGAAGATTCAGGAACTCAGAGGATACTGATACGAGACAGCCCCATCCAAAGATAACTTGTAAATTGAGGCACAGACATATTTGCTTGCTTGCTTTTTCTGGACTCCAGGCTCTTCTAGAACAAACAAAACCAAACAAAAACCAGAGTGAGGTCTTCAGGGTCAAATTGCACTAGTTTGACGCCAGTGGAGTTTGAAATCCTGTGAGTTTAAGTTGAGCCCCTGGAGGCTATGTTGACGATAATAAACAGGCAGTTTAGAAAGGCTGTTTGAGCAGCTGCTGTGTATAGTTCACATGCCTGGGCGCTATCAGTAAGAAGGGATGGATTGGGCTAGGGGTAGAGAGATTAAAATGACCAAAACTCCCCCCAGCAAAAACCCAAACTCTTAAGAAGTATTTCAAGAACTTGAAAGACATTAAAGGGAGGGAGAAAGGTTTGCTATTAACACATTGGTCTCAGGTGTTTGTTAAAGTTGGTTAGCTAAGGGTTTTGAACCCCTGCCAGTATATTAGCCTATTTAAACATCTTTGGGTAGACGTGAAAGTAAAATGTTCTTCACCACAAGTGGTCTGTGGTAGAGAGGACTCACTCTGGTACATTGGGGGATGACAGAGTGCCAGGAATGATTTGGACTCACAACAGAAGTCTTTCTTTTCAAATTTTAAAATGGCACAAGCAAATAAGCTTTTAAAAATGATTTGGAACGAGAAACGCATAACTTAGAGCAACTGTAAAAGTTAATACTCCTTTATTTCTTTTTATGTGTATATTTTGCTTAGATTTTCATCTTGCTATATTAAGAAATATTTCTGAGTGAAAATAAAATCGTACTGAAATGTCTATAATGTCGTAAGATAGTCCACATGTGCTTTCTTTTAGTGGTGTGACTTGTGAAAGATATTTCTTTTTTTTTTTTTTTTATAACATAGTCCATGCATGGAACATTGAAAAGTATTGAAGGGCCTCCAAACTTGGGTATAAACTTGCCTTTGAGCATTAAGCCTACAACTCAAAATTCAGCAAATCAAAACAAAGAGGACACCAGATCCGTGAACGGGAAAGAGAAATTGGAAAAGAAATCCCCATCACCCGTGAAAAAATCTTTGGAACCCAAGAAAGTAGCCAGTCCTGGGTGGACGTGTTGGGAGTGTGACCGGTTATTCACGCAAAGAGATGTTTACATTTCCCACGTGAGGAAGGAGCATGGGAAGGTAAGTGACGAGTGAAATCCTCCCTGTCAGTGTAAGGAGGACACTCCCAAGACGTGGGTGCTTGCTTGGCTCTGCCGGTAATTAGTAGGATGACCTCTAAAATCACTCATTATCTCTGAGCCTCAGTTTCTTAATCTATAAAATGGACTCTCTGGGATTGCCCTGGTGTTCCATTGGTTAAGACTTCGCACTTCCATTGCAGGGGGCACGGGTGCACGATCCCTGATAGGGGAGCTAAGATCCCACATGCCGCGTGCCATGGCCGAAAGAATTTTCTAAAAAAAAGACTCTCCAAGTCCTTATAATCTTGTTGTGTGATTCTGCTGATAACGCCTTCACTTGTGCTCCCCGGGGCCAGCAGGGAGTTATCCACCACAGCCGTGTTTATAGCTGAGGAAACGGAGAACCATGATAAACCAAGGTTAAAAACATTTGAATTTGCCTGTTAGCTCTATGACAAACAAAGGAGAAAGGAGGAGAGAAAGAAAGTGGGTGTTTTGAAAACTGTTTGTAACATTTGTCTGACTTCTGTGATTCTCTCCTGAGTTTGGTGATAGTAGAAGGACCTCATCCATAAACCATCCAGGAGAAGCTCTGTAACTCAAAATCTCTGAAAAATCTGAGTGTGCATATTTTTTCTTTTTAAAATAATAAGTATACATCTCTAACTGTTACGGATTTTTTTTAATGCCCGTTATTAGACTTAATAAAACTAGCAAGATTATTTTTTAATATTACTCTCATTGTCTCAAAGTTGGTTTGTTCCAGTTAGGATCCAAAGAGTCTGCTTTGCATTTGGTTGTTGTATAACTTAAATCTCGTATTCTCTAGCATTCCTTCTTCCATTTTGTTTTATTTTTTAATGTGCTGTATATGTTGGAAAAATTGGGTTATCTGTCCTGTAGTTGTCCCTCACATTTCTGGAATTAGGTAATTGCTTCCTTTTGACATTGTTTGTTTCTCTTCATCCCATAATTCCTAGAAATTGGATTAGATTCAGGTTGAATTTTTTAGATGGGAATACGTCATCGTTGCTGTATTTTTGTTTCACATCCTGAGGCACCTAATACCAGCTTGTCCTACTTTTGGTTCAGATAACACTGTACTTTTAAAGAAACCATCTTATTGCTTTAATTTAAGCCAATAAAACCAAATAGTTATTCTTGGGGAACCTGTGTAAAAAGTGCATAAGAATTGGTTTGTGATTAGTATATACTAGATCCTTGAAAAGTCTGTTTCTATAGCATTTACGAATCAATTAAAAGCATTACTTTGTATTCTCATTTATGCTGTTTATTTGAGGTACTCATGAAGCTGGCATGTTTGACCTTCCTGCCATCCAGACAATGTAAAGTTGCCTTTGAGCATTGATCATAATGATCACAGATGGCAAAAAGATGTTTTTTTTTATCATATTTTGTCTAGCTACACTTAATTCAGTATCTCCTCATATAAGAATTAGTTACTTAGAGAATATAAATGGCTTTAGTAGCAAGCACATCGCTCATTTAACTGTCTCAACCTTAGGCTCCCCTCATGGGCTGTAGCATCTTAGAATATTCGTGCTAAATATTTGGTAGTTCTTTTGCAGCAATACTTGATAAACCTAGTATATAAATACACGACCTGTAGTTCTTTCAGAGCCCAGTGTGATGATTCTAGGAAAAGTCTTCTTTTCTTGGCATCCAAACTGGATTTAACAAATGTTGAAACAAGAGCAGACGGTAATAATTATCTGGTAGTCCGAACCGTTCATTTCTTATACATTTGAGATTTCTGTAACCAACTTGGAACCTTTCAGAATTATTTTCTTTCCTTTTATTTATTTATTTTTTTAAATATCTTTATCGTGCACGTCTGACAATTACTGGGTCTAGAATATAACATGAAGAGACGGCTCAGAGAAAGAGTTGGTGGGATGAAATGTCACACCTTCCTGCGGGACCACAGCCGGCCGTGTGCGCATGCGCGCCGTGCACACAGTGTGAGCCCTGACATTCGGGGCACCGCTCATCACCGAGGAAATGTTTAGCTTAGCAGGATTCTAGGATTAGCTTTGAAGTTGTTGAGACTCTGCCTTTTGGAGTGAGGCACATCAGATTAGATTACAGCTTCAATTCTGTTCACTCGGGCCTCCTGAAAGAACCAAAGGGAGGTGGGGAGGGAAGGAAAGACACGTCTTTATAAGCTGTTTTGAAATGAAAAGAGTGTTGAACTTGAGTCAGAAACCAAAGTGCGAGTTCTCCGCGCTGAGTCAGACTGGACCCTCTGCTTCCACACCCCACCTACAGACGTCCTTGTGTCTGTTCCCACTCCTTCCGTCTTCCCTCCTGTCCCCAAACCTCAGATCTCCTGCCCCCTTCTTTTCTCTCTCCTGCCT
Source organism: Lipotes vexillifer (assembly GCF_000442215.2). Lineage (NCBI taxonomy): Eukaryota > Metazoa > Chordata > Mammalia > Artiodactyla > Lipotidae > Lipotes > Lipotes vexillifer. Next base: position 1,287,336 of record NW_006775678.1, read on the forward strand.
TCGGACAGCCAGCAGGCACCCTGCCGTCCGCACATTTCCACCCCCTGTGCTCCTCAGCTGACCACTGCGGGCTCCGTCACCAGACCCGCCTCACTCGTGACCTCCTTGTCGAGGCAGGTGGTCATTTCTCCGTCTTTACGTCCCTGACCCACTGCAGTATTTCACCCGACTGACAGTTCTTCCTAAAAGCATTTTCTACTCTGAAGTGTGGAACAGTACACTCTCTCCTGCGTTTTCTCCTGGTAATTCTCTCTCTGGGAAGTTTCAGGTATCCTCACAGCTTCACTTCTCATATATATCAATATATGTGCAGATAACTTCCAAATCTCTGTTTATAGCTTTGGTTTCTTGCCTGTATTCCAGTCCCTGAAATCCAGCCACTTATCATGTGTTTCAGCTTCTTGTATCATTTACAGAAGCTTTAAGCCTGTTCAACAAGGAACTTAAACTATTCTCAAATATAAAATCAGAAAGATGAGCTTGTCAGTATTATTAATCCAGTGATCTCATCCAAGCTGTGAGCCTTCTCCCAGATAAATGTACAAATACACAGAATTTTATATACAATTTTAGGGGCTCATATACCTCCTGAGATACTTACTTTCTTGGTTGCTCTAGGGGTGTCCTAGGGACCTCAAATTAGGATCCCCTCAATGAGATAGTGTCTGAGGTCATTCTCACAGATCAAATAAATCTAGAATTTAAGGCACCTGATAGTAAATAAAAAAGTGAAAGTTCTGTGTACTTGTTCATATCTTGAGAATTACTCAGTGATCTATGATAACTATAGCTATTTTCTCATTTGCTGCCAGGTACCCCTACCCATCAAGGGACCATTATTAACTTTTAAATAGAAAGATCCTAAAGCAGATTTGCATTTACTGAATTCTGGGACTCAGATGCCATCAAAATGGACCTTACGAGACTTTCTGAGGTTCTCTCGGGGTATAGATGTGGTCCAGTTCTGTGTCTAGAAATTGGGAGGAGCCTGGGCTTTCAGAGCCTGACAGACTTGGGTTTGAATTCTTTCTCTGGCCTTACGGAGCCCAACCGTTTCAGAGAACAGGTTGTTGAGTAGCTTGGTTCTGAGCACCAGGAAAAAGAATGTGGTGAATCCTAACTACAGGTAGTTCCAGGTAAGTTTTATTTTCTTCTGTTTACCAGGGTACTTGGTGGTAGTAGAGTAACACCAGAGATGGGGAGTAAGTGGGTTTTGCACAACCTTTGACAGAGTCACTCAGTACTGCTTTGTGTAGGATCGCACAAAAGGGCCTAGATGAGACGTTGAATTTATAGCTGGCTCACGATTCATTGCTCTCTTGGAGAGAAAGCTTCCATTTTGGATCAGATTTTACCCAATATTTCTATCAATGACTTTTGACTGTAGGGAGAGAAACTGGGGGGGATTTCAGAAGGTAAATCTTAACAAGTAAACACAGACGTTTCATTTAGGTTTAAAAAAATCAAGCACACTGATAATCATGTGGAGAAGATAGGGTTTAGTTATCTTACGTGAAAAAACATTCCACCTTTGTTTGCCCATCTTAAGACCAACCATCCTTTGTGGCTGCAGAGATAGCATTCACATCAGGGAAGCGAATCCCCTTTGATTTGGCACTGTAATCTAGCTAGTGGCTCCCCAAACTTGACTGTGCATCTGAATCCCCTGGGGGAGGGCTGGTTAAAATCTTTATTTCTGGGTTCCATCCCCCCACAGTTTCTGATGCAGTAAGTCTGAGATGGAGCCTGATAATTTGCATCTCTTATAGGTCTCCACTCTGAGAACCGTTGGTGTACCCTAGGTAGCAGTAAAAGCCCCTAGAGCCCATCGGTTTGTACGAGAAATGCTTATTTCTTGCCCATGCAGAGTTTGTTACAGGTGTGAGCAGTTCTCTGGGGCAGCTTTCCTTCCAGTGACTCAGTGATCAAGACCGTTTCTTTCACCCCCATCATCTCAACATCGGTGCCCCTGCAGTAGGGAAAAAAGACTAGAGAATCAAACGCCCTTATATTCTGGCTGTGACATGCAACACATACCATTGGCCATGACAGGTCATGTGACCAGACCCACTGGCAGTGTAGTCGTCACTGTGCCCCGGCTTGGGGGGCTGGGGAGGGGGAAACGACAGGCAACGTTTACCATGCCCAGTGCGGTGGCTACGGCATCGGAAGTGGTGTGCCCGGGTTCTCATGGCACTGACTGAAGGTGGGTATTGATACCGGCACTTAGGAGGGTAACCGGAAGGGTAAGGGTCTGGAAACAATGTAAGGAGGAAGAGAAGTTGGAGTCCGAGGGAGCTTTTTTTTTTTTTTTTCTTGCGTTATGCGGGCCTCTCACTGTTGTGGCCTCTCCCATTTGCGGAGCACAGGCTCCGGACGCGCAGGCTCAGCGGCCATGGCTCACGGGCCCAGCCGCTCCGCGGCATGTGGGATCTTCCCGAAACGGGGCACGAACCCGCGTCTCCTGCATCGGCAGGCGGACTCTCAAGCACTGCACCACCAGGGAAGCCCCCGAGGGAGCTTTGATAGCTGTCTTTTAGATACCTGTATCCTCCATAGAAGGACCAGTGCATGATTAATTACGGGGGAGCTGGAGCCTTGTGGGTGAAATACCTACCTACTTGTCATGGGCAGGTAGATTCAGGCAGCAGCCAAGTGACCACCTGTAAAGGGATGGAATAGAAAGGATGCCTTTCAGACTCACACCGGGATTAAATGAAAGCATCTGTAGTAATACATGCAGTGGTGGCCTAGCTACCAGGAAGTAGGCATCTGTGTGCGATCATAGTCTAAAAGTCATTCCATCCATCTGCAAAAAGCCTTTCTTCTTACAGTTGATCTGATTTGTAAATTGCAGCAGAACTTGCAGAGCAAAGTCATTGTGACCCCCAGTGGAACTGAGTCCAACAGAGCGACCGCATGTTAGAATCACCTGGAACACTAAAATCCCAGCACCCATGTGCTCCCCAGGCCAATTTCCTGGGCGATGCTGGGGATGGGACCTGGCATTGGCATTTTGAGCCAGGTGATTCTGGTGTGTAGGCAGGGTCGAGAGCACTGGTATCACGAGGGACCTGCTGTGGCCCTCGCTCGTCTGACTGAAGCACACACCTTTGCTGGTTTATGGTGCAGGGGAGGCTGGTCCCAAGTGCATTTGTTTACGAGACTCCACCTAATGCTCACTGTTGGGGGTGAATGCAGGTGACACAATTCATGGAAAGTTCAACGTTAGTGAGTAGATGAGCAGCTGGGCCTAGAGTCGCACTGTTCAATGCCTAATTGGAAACTATTCCAGGATGTCTTAATGTTTCTGTTTCTAATCAGTCTGTAAACCCTTTAAAAAAAAAAAAAAGTCCAGAGATCTCATCGCCTCCTTTTTTGGTACTGGTTGCACATGACCTGGAATACTTGATATTATTTCGTCTCTTCTGTTGTGAAATACACTTTCAGCATACTCAGAGATGTAGGTGAAAAGGGGGCAATGGCAGAAACGGAAAATGGGAGAATGAAAAGATGAGAGTGTCTGGGAGATTAGCAGAGCTATTGATGTGAGCATGCTGTCATTTGCCTTTTTAAATGATGGTGAGTTTCCTGTGTGTGCGTACGTTTGTGTGTGTGTTTATGTATGTATTTTTTTAAAGCACCCATCCGACCTGGATCCTAGCCATGCTTATAAAATATATGATAGGGCATACTTTTTTCCCTTAATCTTTCTGAAACATTTTTAGGGAAAATTATGTAATAAAATATTACATCTCCTTTTTGTTTCTGTCTTCCTGCTTTACTGTGGTGTTGATTATTAGTTAAGAATATGAAAATATTGTTTGCAATTAACTGTTTGCAGTTAATTGCCAGATGGTTTCACCTTCATTCTTTTAGCCTTAGTTAGAGTTCATCCTGTTGTCATTATGCCTGCGTTACTGTTACTTAGGAATACGAAAAGGCCTTTAATTAATATGACTGTAAGAAGAGGAATAGGTTTTTATCCTGAAACTCAGTCTTTTAGCTGTGGTGGTGTTAACTCTTGCCAAAATTATACCACCCTGGCAAGAGGTGAAAAAAATCAGTTTCTCATATCTTTTTGGCTTAGAACTTATTTGTGATTGCTCAAGGTCTCAGGAGAAGTGTATTTAAATCACTTGTGTATTCTGCACTACTCCTGGTCAGTTGTTGGTGAAGGATGGTTTCCCGCTTGATTGTATGTTTGGCATCAGATTTGAACCCAAGGGTTGAAAGTCACATAAGTTAGAGTTTGTATATTAATGCTTTATGCAAGAAATGTACATCATTGCTGGTTTTAGGAGACTTATTTTTAATTTTGGCCACTGAAATTGATATTTTATTAATATATTTATTCTTTTATTATAATTTGTCATTTTAATATGTAAATTTTTAGAATTTTAATTATATATTTTACTATATAATTTAAATTATACATTTATTATAATTTTAGTATATTTTATTCTATTACATAGTTTATTAGTATAGTTTATATGGTTTTATAAAAGTCTATGTGATTCAAAAACTTTAAATGTAAAAATGTCAACGTTTTTAGTTCAAAGCATATTAAGACACACCTGTTGATGATGTTGGTGAGTTGTGCTGATTTGGAAGGTGGGGTGATGAGATGACAGGGGTTGAGGACTTCCTGCCTGTGTGGCGTGCACCATTTTAATAAGTAGTGCACTTGTCCTTGAAGCAGGCTCTAAGGTGGACGTTGTTACGAATGCCGTTTTACAGGCGAGGAATGGAACCTTAGGGAAGGCTGATTTATTACCCCAGACTCTACAGCTTGTAAGCAGCAGAGGTAGGATTCCGATCCAGACTCCCCAGTGTAATGCTAGCAGCTACTGTTTGCAGAGCAGGAAAGCTTGATATTTCAAAAATAGCTTACTTTTCGTCTCATTGGATCTTTCAATACCGATGTGGAACAGTTAGCAAATATGTGACTTTCCATCCATCGTCACTTTAATTTAGGCGTTTGGTCTTGGTTAAAGTTGTTTATGTCATCCTTAAACGAGCATGTGTCTATGGTTTGGGGAGAAGGTTGAGCGTAACAGTCTCGGATTCCTTAGCTGGGACCCACGGCTTTCCTGGAGTGGTTGCAGTGATGGGAGGTGTCGTCAATTCATTGTGCGGGTGTTCCTGCGGGGTCTCGGGATGCTTGGGGTGGCTCCCCTGTCTTAGAGACTGCCTGGGTTGTGTTTGTGGCTGAGTGGACTGTAGCGGGAGTGGGCTTCCTGGGAGATGGAGGATCTTCCCGCAGAAAGAGAGCTCAAAAGCCTGCAGAAATGCGTGAGGGAGTCCGCTGCCTGACTCTAGGAGTTACCTACAGTAGAGGCTCTCAGGGAGGGTAGAATCAGGATGAGAGTTTTGTCTGATGGTCTGGGTCTGGGGGGTTGGGGCGTGGAGAGGCGGGTGGGACCTGGGTGGGGTCCACCGTGGGTAACTGTGACAGCGTCATACTTGGTCACACTCCTCCCCTCGATTTGTCCCTTGAAGTTCTACTCGAAAGGAATTAGTTAGTTGACTCTGCATGATGAGCTGTTGAGGGTATTCACTGTTCACTTCTTACTGATGCCTAACAGGGAGATGGCACTGGAGAATAACTTCAATTTAGGAGTTAATATATCTTTTAAAATATGTAGAAAGCAGCAAGTTTTTATCTTGGGCATTACCTTCCATTTAAAAAGTTTAGGGAATTTCCTGGCGGACCAGTGGTTAGGACTCCGTGCTGAGGGCCTGGGTTCAATCCCTGGTCAGGGAACTAAGATCCTGCAAGCCGCCCAGTGCGGCCAAAAAAAAAAAAAAAGCTTAATAATTACTTCTTTGATGTTAGTTTCTAATATATTCCAGTTAAACTATTTTAGCAGAGCTATTTTTTTTTGAACCCTGAACAAGAACTTGGAAAGCCCCCGCCTTCCCGGCAATTCTGCCTTGTTTTACTGAACCAAAATACAGTTACAGATGTAGAGAAGGAGCTACGAGATTTGGCAGTAAATTCAAAGAAGATGAAAGGACAAGTTGAGTGACCAGTTTCCACTTTGAAATTTATGAGGGACAGAAAATGAAGAAAAATAAAACCTTCAAGAAAGATTAATAAGTTCTTTTGAAAATGTGACTCAAATAAGACTATAAAATATTATTTGAAATTTTGTTTATAGCCAGAAGAGATTTTTTTTGCAGATGCTTCAGAAGATTTGCTCTTAGATGTAAAACATTTATATCTGCTCGTACGTCCGTTGCAGCTATTTTAGGAGACAATTTTCTGTAAACTCACTAGAGGTTTCTGCAAACAAAGTAGAAGGACTTTGAATATATATATATATATATATATATATATATATATATAT
>NW_006775678.1:1293864-1298493 GCF_000442215.2 Lipotes vexillifer
AAAATAGAGAGACTTTGTATATATATATATATATATATATATATATATATATATATATATATATATATATAATTTATTTATTTATTTATAAAATAAATTTATTTATTTAATTTATTTATTTTTGGCTGCATTGGGTCTTTGTCGCTGCGCAAGAGCTTTCTCTAGTTGCGGTGAGCGGGGGCTACTCTTCGTTGTGGTGCGCAGGCTTCTCATTCGGTGGCTTCTCTTGTTGCGGAGCACAGGCTTGAGTCACGTGGGCTTCAGTAGTTGCAGCACGCAGGCTCAGTAGTTGTGGCTTGCAGGCTCTAGAGTGCAGGCTCAGTAGTTGTGGCGCACGGGCTTAGTTGCTTCGCGGCATGTGGGATCTTCCCGGACCAGGGCTCGAACCCGTGTTCCCTGCATTGGCAGGAGGATTCTTAACCACTGCACCACCAGGGAAGCCCTAAATATATATCCATATATGCCCAGTTACATGGTCTAAAGGATAAGAATGGCTTTCTCTGTGAGCTCCTTTAGTGAATGTTTTCTGATTCACTGTAGGACATGGCATGTTACTGCACATTCCATCGGATATTCAGTATAAAACCCCAAATTGAAAAATGTACAGGGAATTCCCTGGCAGTCCAGTGGTTAGGACTTGGCGCTTTTACTGCCGTGGTCCGGGTTCAATCCATGGTCAGGCAACTGAGATCCTGAAAGCTTCGCAGCATGGCCAAAAAAAAAATAAAAGATGTACAATAAACATAATAACAAAGTAGTAGGCAAATATGTTAAGTCTCAGTCATCGGGTCAGTGAGGTTGCCTCTGAAAATCTTGTAGGATTTAGGGGCTGGTGGAGCCAGAGCGGGAGCTGCTAGTGGTCCCAATAGAGAGGGTCCCCAACAGAACCAGTCGCCCTGCAGTCAGAACTCAGGAGATCAGACCCAGCAGCAGGTAACACAGCTTAGTGGTAGATCCCCGCACAACCGCCAGAGCATCTCCTGGGAATGTTGTCTGTCTGTCCCGGGTGGACCCTTGTGGGTTTGTCTGAGGTGGAGTCCCGAAGCCCTTGGTGTCTCACCTGGGCCTTCCCACACCTGCCCTGCCAGGCCTTGTGGTTCCAGCAAGAAGAGCTGCTTACGGTCCCTTCACGCACACCACACTCTTCCTTGTCTTTGCCACTTCGGTTCCCTTTGCCTGGAAATCCCTGTCCTTGCCTCATTGCCTGGTTAACTCCCAGGTGGATCCAGCTACTTGTGGCTATAGCAGCAGTGCCGCTGTGCCCGTGGGGCCCCTCTGTGTTCTTCTGCCTGCCTGTGGCCACTGCAGTCATAAATGGGACATCCGCTCTTTATTTGTTTTCTGTCTTCTTCAGCAGACTGTGATCTTCCCGCTGCACAGCGGGGAGATCCTGGTGACTGAAAGTAGGAGCTCAGTTAACAGTGTGGAATGAATCAGAGAGCCCTGGACCCCATGGGGTACTGGAGAACCAGGCTGTCTGGGCCTTCAGTGTGGCCAGACCCAGGCTCTGGCTGGTTACTCTCACTCCTTTTTGTAAGTGTGGATGGCACCTGTATTTTTTTACCTTGCCGCCTGGCAGGTGCAAGCCTCTGGCCAAAAGGGGGTGGATTAGTGTGAGCTCATCGAACTTAAAGCACTGGTGCTGCCGACCAGCACAACGTATCTTTTTTTTTTTTTTGTATTGGAGTATAGTTGATTTACAATGTTGTGTTAATTTCTGCTGTACAGCCAAGTGATTCAGTTATACATATATATATTCTTATCCGTTATGGTTTATCACAGGATGTTGAATATAGTTCCTTGCAGCGCAGCGTGTCTTTGCACTTGAAGTCCAGCTCGGTGGTCCTCTGCCCTGGAAGCGTGCAGGCAGCACCTGGTTAGAGAGGGCTGCCTCCCGCACCTGCAGGGACTGAGGTGTTCGCAGACGTTCAGGTGCTTGCAGTGCATGGCCCAGCAGGGTTGCTGTGATTTTGGAGACCGAGGAAGACTCTTCCTCCCTGGTTTAGGAGGTGGAGGCTCCCTGGATGCTGGGCTGGTGCTGTTGCCAGATGGGAGAAATACGAGACTTGGGCATCTCCGTCTGCTTTGGGTGAATGTACCAGGACTTGCTGGCCTGAGAACGTTTGTTATTAAAAACATTGCCTGAAGCCGGGGACTTACTTCCCTCGCTGTCACCAATGAGCAGTTTTTCTCCTCAACGCTTCCACTGCCCCCGACGCAGACTGAAGCCTCCCAGGGTCCCACCCCCTGTTCTCTGTCAAACCTCAGCCCCTCAGCGTCCTCTCCCTGCCCCTGGCATCCCCGGCAGGCAGGTGTAGGTGTAGATCCAGTGGGCTGAGGCTAGGGGAGAATAGTCTCTTTTATGACCTGAAGTGTCCAGGTTTGCTCTGGGGTTGGGTTTCTTCATTGAACCAGATCCGAGAATGGTGGCGAGGCTTCAGAATATTGGTACGGTATTGTTGTGTGATGTGAGGAGGCTTTTGTGTGCTTGAATGCAGCATCCATTTGTAATCTCTTTAGGAAAATACGTTCCTAAGTCCCAATTGGCAGAACAGATTTTTAAATTTTAAGAATTTAGCGCCCGACTGTGGTGACCTACATGGGTGGGATGGGGCGGGCGGTGGCGGGGTGGGGGGAGGTCCATGAGGGAGGGAATATACGTATACATACAGCTGATTCACTTTGTTGCACAACAGAAACTAACACAACATTGTAAAGCAACTCTACGCCAGTAAAAAATTAAAATTAAAAAAAAATAATAATTCAGCACCCGATTCAGTAAGCTGATACTACCTTGAAGCCCAAAACAACCAGAAAATAATTTTATATCCCAAAGTGGGGGCATCAAAGAAAATAAAAGGCCGTGGTTGACTTGGTAAGAATCATAAAATAGATGGCTCTGGAAGGTGACTCAGAGGTCACAGATTCCCACTCAGTGTTCATTCAGTAATCTAGATCCTGGTGGTACGTGGGACATGTTCTGAGCACTTCCTATGAAAGGAAACCATTCTCCTCACTTTGTAGTTATGACTTTTTCTTTTCTTACCCGGATTGATTACTTACTTTGTTAAATAGATTTGGTTCTGAATGATTAGGACTTGGCTCTGTTTTCTGTAGAATACAAGACAGGGGTCTAAATCTGGGTTAGCAAACTGGTTCACAGGCCAGCCACCTGTTACTGTAAATAATTTATTGAAACACAGCCACGCCCACTCATTTATTCGTCATTGTCTGTGGTGGCTGCTTTTGAACTACAAGGCAGAGTTGCGTAGTTGCAGCAGAGACTTTATGGCCTGCAAAGCCTGAAATATTTACAATCTGGCCCTTTACACAAAAAGTCTGCCAACCTCTGGTCTAAATTTATACTCTGTATGTATTTCCCCAGAACCACGCAGTTCCAATTTGTAGAAGCTTGGATGGTTTAGTACTCAAAAATTATTTTTCTTGATGCTTTCACACGTATGAAGTTTGAGCTTCCTGTGCTGTGTTCATCTAAATACCTTTTTATTTGTCTATTCTTAGATGTAGTGAGACTGGAAAATCTCACTAGTGTCCTAGATATTAAATTCTCTCAGAAAAGACTAGAATTTATGACCCACGGTATTCCAGATTTCGGAGGAAGGCTACTCTACTTGTGTGCGTACAAGACCATTTTCTAAGAGAGCATAGGTGGCTTGGGTGAGCAGGTTTATTTCTTGTGATTCACCATCCGTGACTGTAGGTAATACTCATATAGAGTGAAAGCTTTACAGTTTTGTGGGCACATACTCACTATATCCAGATCTAATAGGAATAGATGAATTAAATACTTAATGAAGCATTAATTTTTATTTATCCTGGTGAAAAGTTCCAAGAATTCTCACAGTGCAAATTATACCTTTTATTTATTTAATACATATGCTAATGATACATGTTTCTTTAGTGAATTTCTTTTTTAATAATCAGCTTATTGAGTTATATTTTTTATGTAATCTGTGTACATTTTTATTCTGTAGAAAAGCTAATTTATTTTACAAGAGGCATATATTAGACTATATGTGTATATATATAGATTTTTCACCTGTTCAGGTTATCAGTCTATACTGTTCTGTTTTTAAAGTCTTTGGTGCCTCTGGGTACTTGCATATTATAGGAATAATGTACAGTTCTGAAACTGTTTAGAACCGGCCATTCATTCATACTTAGGGAATGTTTAGCTTTATACCATGTTTGTTCTTCCGTATGTATCTTTCTTTTATTCTATAAATATTTATCAAATTGCATAGTGTTTGCTATGAGGGAGCTCAGACAAATTGTGAGATTTAATTCTTGCCCTTATAGATGCTTATGGTTGGGTAGAAAAAGAAAGGATAAATACTTTTAAAGCTAAAACTAGTTTGAGTTGGGTATGAAACAAGAGTGTTAGCAGCATCACAAGGTGTTAACGTAATTAAATGCTAAGCGAAAGGTGCATTCAATTCAGATTTTAGCTCAGTACCTGTTGAGGCTCTGTGAATAAAGTGAGCAATAAAATATAGTCCAGCCTTAAAAGAAATCATGGGAGGATAGAGTGCAATTAAAAATTAAAATTGGGGGCTTCCCTGGTGGCGCAGTGGTTGAGAGTCCGCCTGCCGATGCAGGGGACACGGG
>NW_006775678.1:1299169-1302384 GCF_000442215.2 Lipotes vexillifer
AAAAAAAAAAAAAAAAAAAAAAATTAAAATTAAAATTAAAATTAGGTTTGATACGTGGAAGAGAAGAATTAGACTACATCTAAGGTACAGGGAAGCAGATTTGAGCACCACTGTTCTGTGGGGCATCAGCAGGGGTGGGAAGATGCCAGGGAAGGCTGCACAGAAGAAATGCTACCTCATACTATCCAAAGAGGTATTTGGAGGATGCACAAGAGAGATTTGCCCTGTGTGCAGACGAGCAGGAAGAGAATTGATATGTGGTACAAACCATCATGGCTTTGTCAAGTGACTGCCAGCACGTAGCACTGGAGTGTGATGCTCTAGGAAGGAAGGGGGTGATGGGAGGCTGGGACAGGTGAGGTGGGCAAGTCCAACAGCCTCATTCCCTGAAGCTACAGAGAATGCCAGGTGGGCTTTAGGGAGAGAAGGGACACATTGAGATGTGTGTTTCCGGAGGTTCACTCATAGCTGTGTGGGATGTGGGCAAGAGAAGGAGAGGCAGGTAGCTGGAGAAGGGAAGGCCCACCAAGGACCTGAGAGCTGAGCTGGCTGGAGGGGGAAAGGGTGTGAATGGGCGTCCAGGAGAGGGAAGGCTGTCTCAGAAGAGCAGGGAGGAATGTGTCATGGTCTTCAGAAGATGTGGGTTTGAGAGGCTTTGAATGGAAGGTTTATGAAGTCCCGGGAGATGTAGTCAAAATGGTGGCTTGAGGATTAGATTGTGGACCGTCTCGAAAGCCAAGAAGTTTGGATTTTGCCTTACACATAAGGAGACGGTGCAGTGAAAACCCTGTTGCGTCTGATCTCAAATACTGTGTCGTCTCCCATTACAAAGGATGATCCTGCGTCCCCGCCCCCTGTAAGGGCAGCCCGTCCATCTGCACGCTCCATCCAGCCCCCTGTTGACCACTCGAGGGTGTCACAGCCGCCCGCACTTGTCCACTCTCTCCTGCATCTTTCTTAGCATCATAAAGCTCTGCCCTGGTACTCTTATCCTAGCAAAGCAGCCTTCCTCACCCCCCTTCCCTGCTGCCATTTTTTCTCTCCCTCCCTTTATAATAAATCTCCCTGGAATCGTTTTCTGCCCTTCTGTTCCCTGCTTCCTTCTCCTGTTTAGACTTTCGTCCCCCCACTCCACCAGAGCCACTCTTGCCAACCTGTCCAGTGCTTCCGTGTCCCTGAGTTCAGGGGGCTTGGGTTTCTCAGTTGGCGTCTTTGCTGACCTGCCTGAAGTACTCGTCTGCTCTGTCCTCCTAGAAGTGCTTTCTTTGCCGGGCCTCTTAAGCACTGTCTTCTCTTGGTTCTCATCCTGCCTCATCGATAGCTCTTCTTGGTCTTTATCATCTTATGAACGTTGATGTGTCCTTTGACTCTCAGACAGTTCTCATCCAGGCCCATGATTCAGAGCGGCATCTATGTCCTAGTGACTCACGGATCTATATCTGCAGCCCGACCCCTCCCCTGAGATCCGGACTTGACGCTAACCACCTATTTATTTAACGTCTCTGCTTAGATCTCCAGTGGGCTTCTCACACTTAACGTATCCAAAACGTAACTCTTTTGATCCCTCTCCTTCCCTAATCCTGCTTTCCCAACTAGTAGCTGGTAACTCTGCTCCACCGACACGCAGGCCAAAGAATTTGCAGTGATGCTTGACCCCTCTTTTTCTCTTCTTTGTCACCTACATTCAGCCCATCCATACATCTAACCTGGAGGTACGTACCAAATCTAACCACTTACCATCACCCTTTTTCCCCAAGCCCAGGGCACAGGATCTCTCCCCTGGACCCTGTGCCCTGGCTCCCTGCTTCCACACTTGGCAGCCAGAGTGACCCATCTAAACTGTGTCGGTCATATTGGTCCTCTGCTCAAACCCTTCAGTGCCCCCTCCTCGCACTCACGGACGATCCGGAGCCCTCACCATGGTGTGCAAGGCTCTGTTGTCTGCCCTCTGAGCTCCGCACCTGCCGTCTCCAGCCCTAACTGCATAGAAAACCGCGGAAAAGATGTGATCGGGCAGTTCCCCAGGGAAATATAAATGGCTCAGGAGTATGTGCCTAGATATACAGCGTCACTAGGCATTGAAGAGAAACAAAAGTGCAGTAGAATTTTTACCATTCACTTTGGCAGAGTTGAAGAATGTGACCTGGTGTTGAAGACTCCTGATGAAGAGACACCGACTTAGGTCACTGGTGTCCATTTTGAGGACAGTTTGGCAAGAAGGGACACAGAGCCTTAACATTTTTACAACTTGGAAGTCTATTTTCAGAAATCTATCCAAAGGAAATAATTGGTTGACTATAGAAAATTTTATCTGTAAAAGTTGAAATAATCTAAATCATTAATAGAAGATAGTTAAATGGATTATGGTCCATTTATACAATAGAACACAATGGTGGATTCAGAAGAATGTGAATCATCAAAATATGTGTAGCTGTGTGTGCTTTACAAGCAAAAAATCAGGTGACAAATCAATATGTATAATATAGACTCATAAATACACGTGAATCTGTGTATCCAGAAAAGACATGGGCAGGATATATAGCTAGAAATTGATAGTGGTTACCTCAATTGGTGAGATTAGAAGCAGTCTCATTCTCTTTTATTTTGCAATAACCATTTGTTTTTTTTTTTTTTTTTTTTTTTTTTTTTTTTTTTTTTTTTTTGCGGTACGCGGGCCTCTCACTGTTGTGGCCTTTCCCGTTGCGGAGCAACAGGCTCCGGACGCACAGGCTCAGCGGCCGTGGCTCACGGGCCCAGCCGCTCCACGGCATGTGGGATCCTCCCGGAGCGGGGCACGAACCCACGTCCCCTGCATCGGCAGGCGGACTCTCAACCACTGCGCCACCAGGGAAGCCCCCATTTGTTATTTTTATAATTGGCAACAGTAAGAGAAAGAAAGTGAAAGCTGCAGCATCTAGATGCATCGTATTACTTCACTTTGATATGGAAGGTGCCAGGCAGGAGTTCCTTCAGTTTCCCAGTCCCTTCTTCACCCGCCCACCACTGGCCGTGTAAGCATTGCACCTGTTTATGGATGGAGCCTTATCTCCAGCACACAGGAGGATGTGCTCTTCCTTCTGTGTGAGTCCCTCCCTGTCTCCCCACCTCTGTCCTCAGTGGTTTTTTTGGCGGTACGCGGGCCTCTCACTGTTGTGGCCTCTCCCGTTGCGGAGCACAGGCTCCGGACGCGCAGGCTCAGTGGCCATGGCTCACGG
>NW_006775678.1:1302700-1308046 GCF_000442215.2 Lipotes vexillifer
TGCATCGGCAGGCGGACTCAACCACTGCGCCACCAGGGAAGCCCAGTGTTTTTGTTTTTTAGAGGCTCTTATCAGGATTTCAACATGGCCGCGTCTCACCTATCTTCCAGAAACAAGCAGTGCTTGCTCTCTGTCCAGGACTTTATGGTAAATTTGTTATTCTTGTGAACACTTTGGAGAACATGCTCATATTTTTCCAGTAGATAATTGTGTATTCAGTTATTTTTTTTCTTTTATTCAGTTACACAGTGACTATTTACTGAGTGTTTTCTGTATGCTGAATGCCAGGGCTGTAAGGATGAATGATCCACAGCTTCTGTTTTCAAGGACCTTACAAGAGAGTGAAATTCCTCCTGAAATAAAAATAAAAAACCAAAAACAGAGTTCAGGGCTTTTCTTTGGAGGAAGAGGCACACCGTATAAATAGGTATTTTATCTGTTAACTGAAAAATTTTTACCTTACTACCATTAGTCATTAGAGATATGCAGATTAAACCACAGTGAAATACCACTAGCCACCCTTGGTAATGGCTATAATAAAATAAAATAAAATAAAACAAAATGGCAATATCAAGTGCTGGTGGAAAAACAGAGTACAGCCATCTGGAAAACACTTTGACAGTTTCTTATGTAATTTACCATGGGACCCAGTAATCCCATTCCTAGGTATTTACCCAAGAGAAATAAGATCATATGTTGACACCAAAACCTGTCCATGAATGTTTATAGTTTAGACTGTATACTTTAATAATTTTCAAAAACTGGAAACAACCTAGAAGTCCTTCACCTGGTAAATGGATAGACAAACAGGGGTCTGTCCATACAACGGAGTACTCCTCTGCAGTGAGAAGCACGGACTACTGATACACTTGATAGAGTTGCCGATGCGTGATGCCGAGTGAGAGATGCCAGGCTCACAAAACCACACACGTTATACTACATGGTCCCATGTACGTGACAAATGGAAAAAGCAAAACTGTAGGATGGAAAACAGATGAGTGGTTTTTAAGAGTTGGGTGTAGGAAGGAGGGGTTGATGCTAAAGGGGCACGTGGGAATTTGGGGGGTGATGGAACTGTTCTATATCTTGATTGTAGTGGCAGTTACTTAACTGTATCCATTTCCCAAAACTCATTAAAAAGTGAATTTTACATTTCGTAAATTAATACCTCAGTGAACCTGACCTAAGATCTTTTTGAGGCAACAGAAAAAAATAATTCTTTTTATATGAGCTATATTCACATGGTTCAAAAATCCAAATAATATGAAGGAATGCAGTTAAAAGCCTCATTTCTACCCTTGCCACCCACCCTTGAAGTTTCTCTATGCCAGTGTCATCATATATGCATCTGTGTTCTCATTTTTACCTCTTTTTAACACAAAACACAGTTTATTAAGTTAATTTTCTGCACCGGTTCCGTCTCCATGTAATTTATGTTACAGTTCTTTTCATGTCAGTGCTCTGAGATCTTTCATTCTTTTCTACTGCTGCATGACAAGAATATTGTTTTGAGCGTGTATCATTTGTTTAACCATTCCTCCTTGGATGGACCCACATTTTTTCCCATCTTTTCCCCTTACGCACAGTGCTGCAGTGAATAACCTTGTATGTGCAGTCAGTTCTGCTGTAATGCCTGTGTTGAAAACACAGATTTGTTCCAATGTAGTTGATACATCAGGGAACAATTGAAGCATAAGGTGAATTCCGAGTTTGCTCGTGCGATTCCATCCCTGAGAAACACTAGGTGATCGTTAAACTGTGCAACAGAGTTGTGTAGGAGTCCATCCGGCACACTTGTGCACACACCTTCTGCCTTCACCAGTGACCTCATCTCCCCGTGGGCTGAGTCACACAGGTCCACACCTGGTGTTACAATTTCCCTCCAATTTCGGATAACCCTCCTTACACCACTTCACAGAAACTCGAGCAAGCCCCCTGGCGCTCACTTCCACAAGCAAACTGAAGGTCTTTTTCGAGGTAAAGTGCCACATTTTTTGCAGCACCTAATATGTGTTTCTTAACCGTTTAACATGTGTAAATCCGTGCTAGTTTAGTTTTTTATTAAATGAGTCATTGGCAGTTTTTGAATGTTATGCCCTGAACTTCACTGTTGCTGGAAGTCTTGTGGGTTTTGTTGCCTGATTCTGCATAGTTCAATGATTTAGAGCACGTGTTCTATGTATGTTGTGTTAAATCAGAACTGACTGTACCATGTGCGGGTTTATCTGTAGAATAGATTCCCAAGTGGAAGGGTCCAGGGTTTTAGGAGTTAAATTCTGAGGGATTGCTGCTGTGGTAGGCGTAAATTATGCAGTTGGTTTGGTTTTCCTTTTTCATAAAAACCGCTATGCTAAGAGCTGAAGGATGTGTGTCAGCGTGCCTTGGGAATAACTTCGCTCCCGTTTAATCTTAAACTTGTGGCTGTTGCTGGACGTGTGCTGGTCGTCAAGGAGGCCCTGTGCATGTTGGTGTGAGGCAGATATCTCGTGGAGGAGGGAATCGCAGAAGAGATGGAGATGAGTGGGTGTCTGGCCAGATGGGAGTGTGAAGTTGTGGCTTTTCTCCCTCTAACTTCTTCAGAGTCACCTGAGACAGAGGCCTTCAGGCCAAGAGACAGGAAGGGACTGGTTATCAGCATGGAAATGTCTGATCGTGAGAGCGCCCACATCCCCCAAGTGCCACCCGAAAAGAATGGCTTTCAGAGGCATTTTAAATCCCAGAGCTCAGACCTGAGCCCAGGGCTGGGGCGTTTAGAACAAAGGAGTTTGTTTGGTAAGAGCAGTTAATAATAATGCTTTCTTTCCTGACGGACACAGAGGTAAAAGAGTCCAAAATTGGAGATCAGGGAGAAAGTTTAGGAGGTGTACCCAAATGTTTTATTTGATATTTTACTCTAACATTGTAGCAAAATTTTCAGACCCTTCCAGCTTATTAGTTCACTCTTTCTTTAAAGAGTTCTATTTAAAAACAAAATAATTTATAATTCATAAATTTCTTTTCTGATTTTGGTTAACTATAAAAAGTGCACTTGAGGCCCTGGTTCTGTTAATATCAGTTTATGCAGCCTTGGAGCCAGCAGAAGTAAAGGACGTTAAAAGTCTTGAAAACAGAATGATGATAGACTTTTACACTTTCTTTTTTCCTTTTTTTTTAAAGTTAATTAATTATTTATTTGTTTTTGGCTGTGTTGGGTCTTTGTTGCTGCGCTCGGGCTTTCTCTAGTTGCGGCGAGCGGAGGCTACTCTTCGTTGCGGTGCGTGGCCTTCTCATTGAAGTGCCTCCTCTTGTTGCGGAGCACGAGCTCTAGGCGCGAGAGCTTCAGTAGTTGTGGCACATGGGCTCAGTAGTTGTGGCTCGCGGGCTCTAGAGCGCAGGCTCAGTAGTTGTGGCGCACGGGCGTAGTTGCTCCGCTGCACGTGGAATCTTCCCGGACCAGGGCTCGAACCCGTGTCTCCCGCATCGGCAGGCGGATTCGTAACCACTGTGCCACCAGGGGAGTACCTACACTTTCTTAATACTGTTTTTTCCCATGTCTGTTTGATTAAAAATTGCTCCCTGTGTCATAAAGTAGCAGTATGAACTATTATAATATTGAAGATACAAGTTATGAAGATAAACTAGGCAAAGCACCTTTAAACAAGTTAGTATTTAAAATTTAACAAAGAAGAAAGTCATTTGTCTTGTTAGGTATTGTGAACATGGCAGGTTTGATCTGGAAACTGGAGTTTAACTTGTAGTTTTCTTGTCACCAGTGATTTTGAAACCTTGCCCCATTGTTTTGAGATTGCACAGTTGATTTCTGCAATTTTTTTCCATAAAGATGTTGAAAAAGAGTATCTCGTACATCGTCAACTCTTTTTGAAAATAATAATTATTGATTTAGCTACGCTGCTCTTCATTTATGTTATTATCTTAGGATTTCTTTATTGATATTTCTCTATTACAATTTTGATTTGATATTAATATAACTACACAGTAACAAGAAGTAGAATATTAAAATCTTCACCATAATAGAAAATCCAGTCTGCATGTCTCTGAGGTCTCTGCCCTGTTCTGTGCTTAGAAAGATACACTTCCATTGTCTCCCTCCTTTATGATTATTTGCTACACCTGTCTTGCTTTTAGAACGATGTCTTGTGTTTCAGCTCTCCCAGGTGATCTTAACATTGTCCATCTTATATGTACAGAATTCAACAGGAGTTAGGTATTTGTAGATGTTAAAAACGTTTATTGAAACATAGTAGAACTATTCATAACTGACTGTTCTTGACTTAAAGTTTTATTGTAAAAGAAACCTCTTATTCTCTGGCTACATATGCTAATAAAAGAGACTAGGGATGGCCTATTTAATGTGATCGAAAATTTTTATGAAGGAGAAGGGACAGGATATCTCAGGCACTAGTTGGTCACTTGCTTTGTTCTTTCTGTCTCTCTTTTTTTCCCCCCCGAGATGATTCTTACAGTCTGGGATATATGATGTATATCCCGGGGATATGCTTAGGAAAACAGTACAAGCAATGGTACGACTTTCATCTTTAACTTGGAGAAGGAACTTCCTCCTTTGCCTTTGTCTGGGTTCAAGACCTTTTCAACGTCTGCCGGACTGATTTGCTTTATTTAAAAGATAGTATTTTCCACTTTTTAAAAAATGAAACTTGGATATGTAACTTTATTATTACTAATAAAGTAACACATATTGAGGATTTCTCTGTGTCCCAAGCACTGTGCTAGCCCTTCAGCGGCCCCCTTCCCCCAGCACCCTCTCTGAGGACAGCACTGCTGTGATCCCCACTTGACAGCTTGGGGAGTGGGTGTTTATGGAGGTTGGGACACTTTCCCCCATCACATGGCTAGTGAGTGGTGGAGCAAAGGTGCCAGCCCATCTCTGGGACTCCTCTCAGCCGCCTGAATAGATTTGCTTAGCAGCTTGAATAAGGATGTGTTTGTCAGGTGATTAATGTAAAAATAATTTTTTAAAAAACATCATTTCTTTATCACTTAGGTCACAGTTGCTTGCTTATCTCTTCTTATCGCCAAAATAGTAACACAATTTCACGTGAGAACTTATTCCTTCTTCATCCTTATTTTTTATGAGGGCTGATGAGCCAAATTTGTTTCATTCGTGAGGCGAACAGTTCTTTCTTGATTTCATTTCCTTGTTGTGATATGACATTACTTCCAGACTGCAGTACATATCATGCCCAAATAATTTGTTTTAAATGTTAAGCCACTAATTTGACTTCAGAGGTTCCACATGGGAATCTGTTGAATTAACATTATGTCTTAGCCAAAGTGGGAAGCTTTCACTTTGATTTTTTATATCTCTCTTTTTTTTTTTTTTTTTTT
>NW_006775678.1:1309518-1355070 GCF_000442215.2 Lipotes vexillifer
GCAAAAGAGGGATGCTTTCACTTTGGTTTTTTATTTCTCTCTTTTTTTTTTTTTTTTTTTTGCGGTACGCCGGCCTCCCACCGCTGCGGCCTCTCCTGTTGCAGAGCACAGGCTCCAGACGCGCAGGCTCAGCGGCCATGGCTCACGGGCCCAGCCGCTCCGCGGCATGTGGGATCCTCCCGGACCGGGGCACGAACCCGTGTCCCCTGCATCGGCAGGCGGACTCTCAACCACTGCGCCACCAGGGAAGCCCAGATTTTTATATATCTCTTGATCGTGCTCTCTTGCTTTCTCAGTGTCCCTCCCCAGCACGCACACATACGCGCGCGCACACACACAAACACACACACACACACACACACACACACTCTCTCTCTACATATACCAACAGGCAATATCCCCAAAGTAATTTCAAACTTGTGTTCTTGAGATAACCAAATGGTATCATTTAAAACAGAAAGCATTCTTGGAAAACTCTTTCCTTATTTAAGGAATAATTAGTTATTAGTGGGAGAAGCTAAAATGTTTAAAATTAGCCAGAGATGTAATTTAAAATGGCATATTGGAGAAGGAAACCTGTTCTTTCTGGATATAACAAATTAACTAATGGCTTTATTTGGTATCTGCTGAAGAATTGTTTTTCTAGGTTATCTGCTTTTTAAAAATAACATCTCTTACGCAAAGAAAATTTATGTAATGTTTTCTTTTCAGCTGTCTGGGTGTTTGTGTTGAATCAAAATCATAAGTTTTTAAGGAAAAAAATAGTTTTTTAGTCTTATGATAAAGTGTGTTCTCTAGAAATGAACCCTCCATGATTACTCCAGCCCTGCCCACCCTTTCTGTTACTTTTTTTTTTTTTTAATTGATGGATGGATTGATTTTTGGCTGCATTGGGTCTTCATTGCTGCGTGCAAGCTGTTCTCTAGTTGCGTCGAGCAGGGGCTACTCTTCACTGTGGTGCGCGGGCTTCTCATTGCGGTGACTTCTCTTGTTGTGGAGCGCTGGCTCTAGGCGCGTGGGCTTCAGTAGTTGTGGCTCACGGGCTCAGTAGTTGTGGCTCATGAGCTCTAGAGCGCAGGCAGGCTCAATAGTTGTGGCGCACGGGCTTAGTTGCTCCGTGGCATGTGGGATCCTCCCAGACCAGGGCTCAAACCCGTGTCCCCTGCACTGGCAGGCTAACCACTGCACCACCAGGGAAGTCCTCTGTTACACCTTTGCAATAGTCTGGTCTTGTTACCGTATTGCTAAGTAGCAGTGATACTTAGACTCTTACAAAAGAGTTTTTAATTTGTAAAGTGTTTCCGTTTTTGTTCTCTCAAGTGACTTTCTTTCTCTTTTCTCCTAATAAAGCAAATGAAGAAGCACCCCTGCCGCCAGTGTGACAAGTCTTTCAGCTCATCCCACAGCCTGTGCCGTCACAACCGGATCAAGCACAAAGGCATCAGGAAAGTTTATACCTGCTCGTAAGTCGTGATTTCTAATGTGGGAAGCACAGTGAAAGGATTAGCCTGGAACTTCTCGAAGGTTTTTCCCATTTCACCATTAACTTTCCCTTTTCCCATTCTCTGCTCCATGGTGTATGGATTTCCTTTCGGAATTGTATTTTGTTTTGACAGACCATTCTCGCTTGGTTTGTAACACTTAACAATATTAAAATAAAAAGGAGCAGTCCCTTGCCCACCCTTTGTATGTTCTTATCTGCTACCTTTGTTCTTTTTTTTTTGGCCACACAGTTTGTGGGATCTTAGTTCCCCGACCAGGGATTGAACTCGGGCCCTCAGCAGTGAAAGCACAGAGTCCTAACCACTGTACTCCCAGGGAATTCCCACCTATGTTCTTATCCATTATACAGAGGTAGGCATTTTATTACTGAGAATTTTGGAGAAGTGCCTCACGGGCAGGTAGGTGCACGGTTGAATGAGATGCTCTTCGGTCTCTTACACACAGGGAATTGGCAGCATCAGTAAGCCGTTTGGGCTGGTGGATCTGCTCAGGGTTCAGAGCGGGCCCTGGTGGGGCCAGTCATGGAGTCATCCTGGGCTGGACGTTTGCCCCTCGGCTGCAGTGCATCCCTCATCTCAGCACACGCTGTTGGTTAGAGACCAAATTCAAGGAACTGAGTGGGCCAGCCCACTGAGTGGACAGTCCATGAGATTCTTTGTATATGAAGGTCAGAGATTGTTATTATTAGTGAGAAAGCTTTCTCACCCACTCAGAACATGCCTGAAGTGAGGTGATATAACAGGGTTACTTACTTTAAGGCACTTCTCATAAAAGAGGACTAAATGACACAGAAGCCATATAGCCAGTGTGTGGCCACGATGAAAGCAGGGCTCCGTGTACCATGTGGCTGAGGGAACGTGAGAAAGTCGGCTTCCAGATCGCCGGGGCTTTGCTGTGTCTTGGTTAGTTAGGGAGTGTTTCTTGGGTGTTAGTTAGGGAGTGTTTCTAGGGTAGGAAAACAGGGACCCTCCTTCCGTGAAATTGAAGCTGGGAGTGATTTTGGTGAGATGAGGACATTCTGTAAATACAGTCTGTATGTTGAGACTGCATTGAAAGAATCAGTGAATTTAGGAGGAAACCCTGGGCTGAGAAAATGGACAGGAGTGCTGGCGTGGATGGCACAGTCCTTCCTCTAACAGGTGTGTTCACTTCCTCGTGAAGTGCCTGTGAGGCAGTAAAATGCCAGGATTGTCCAGCTAATTGCGTTTGTTCTTTGGAGTTGCTGCTGGCTCCCACTGCTGCCCCGTAGAGCGTCTCTAACATGATATCAGAATTTGGAGCCAATCATTATAAAATTCTTAGAAGCCTCTCTGAAGACAGCAAATTTGGTTCTTCATAAGCCATGAGGAACTTGCCATCCACCTTCGCTGCAGTGGTATTCTTGACATCTGGCTTAGAGTATCTGTAATCACCATGGTCGTTAACTTTCGTTTACCTGTTTTTGGCCTGTTTGATTAAGAAAATGATACAGTCACATCTTCTAAAGAAAAACTGTAATCATAATTAACATAATTTTGCACAAGCTGAAACGACAATTTAAATAATTGACCTGTTTTGGATATCTGTTCACAGTTTTCTACATTTTAATCGACTGACTGAACACCTGTATTTGAGCGCTGCGGTTCTAACCATACATACTGCATTTGTGCTTTGATGAGGAATTTGATGGGGAGACAGTCTGTCTTGTCTGTGTTACGGCAGAGTGGACAGGAATCGTTAACACCAGCGTGAAGGAGTCAGGCAGGGACTTTCTTCCTGTTAAAGTGTCTCATGACGTAAATTCTGAGGGAACCGTCTGAGTCACTGGAAAGAAAACTTTTGAAATTTAATGTTCTCCGTGTTAAAAATTACAGCCATCTAGAATAACGAATTAAGTAATACTTTAACCAAACTCAGAAAATAAATACTCCGTCTGACCCAAATTAGGCTGGTCCTGTAAGGACACAAAAACTGATAGAAAACTTTTAACAAAAGCTGCAAGAATTTTTTTTTTTTTTACCAATTGGAAACTATGATTCATAGCAAAAATTACTCTTTCGCTTTGGACCAGTGGTACTCATGCAGACGACCCTGGCCCCTCTGAGCGGGCTGTCGGCCGGCTGAGGGCTTTCAGCAGTGAATGTGCGCCTCAGTGAGTTCCTTTAAAGCAAGTAGGTTATTTCCTTGTCTTTTTCCTCACAGGCACTGCCCAGACTCCAGGCGTACCTTCACGAAACGGTTAATGCTGGAGAAACATATCCAACTCATGCACGGAATTAAGGATCCTGACTTGAAAGAAATGACAGAAGCCACCAATGAGGAGGAAGCAGAAATAAAAGAAGATACCAAGGTCAAACACTGCACGTGTTCTCTTTACAGTGAAGTTGTGGTGACTTGCTTTTGCCATTTTTTTTTCTGCATTTAAGTTATTCTACGGTTACACAGTTTTAAAAATTCAGACTGTGCATAAAACTTTAAAATAATAGGGACGCTCTCTCTGCACTCGTTCTGAGCTTTCGTCTTGCCTCCTAAAAGGTAACCTTTATTAAGTTTCTTCTGTATCCTTCCAGACACAACTTTAGGGATTGATCTACTTACATATAAAATTTTATGTTGACTCGCAGAAGTTGTCTCTTAGCCGGGGGATTGTATGAATCTAGACTCCTTTCAGTCATCAAAATTGATTCCATTTAGCTTCTCTTTGTACTGATAAAGGATTAAGATAAGATAGTGCCTTATCAGTAGGTAGTGAACTTGAAGCAGACAACAGAACGTATACTAGCCTGAGTACACGGTGTGTGTGTGTCGCAAGTGCTGTTGCAGTAAAGCAGACACTTAGGAGACCTGCTGTCTTTGGCCCTTTGCTGCGTCTGGAACGTTCCTGGGTAAAAGCCTGTGTGTGCTTTCAAGGAGTTAATCGTTGAAATCAGAATACAAGTCAGACTCAGTGTCGCATTAAATTGTAACCCTTTCCCTCAAGCGATGGGGAGGCGGGGGGGGAAGTAAAGAATGTATGTGCAGGAGCAGCCCTAGGTCAAGGCGGAAAAGCAGGACGGCTGCAGAGCTGGGAGGACAGGGCGGCCCCTCGTCTTGGCTTTTTAGAGAGCTGGAAGGGAGGGGATTTGATGAGGCCAGAGGGGAAGGAGTGGGAGGAAGGTGAGTGGGCAGGAAAGGGCGCTTAGGAGACCCGGTGAGGCTCAGGTGGCTCCACCTGAGTCTCGGCAGAAGCACAGGTGCGGACATCTCCTCCTCCACGAGGTGCTTTTCAGTCCGCCCGCCCCCTGCCTCTCCTCGGCCTCATCTGCACACTCACCTGGTCGCCCTGCCCCGGCCCCCCTGGCCTGCCTCCTGGGCCCCTTTCCCCGTGTGGCCGCCTGGCTCAGGCTGTCCCTGCCACGCTGCACGCTGGCTCCTTCGTGGCTCTTCGTCACTCCGTTGGCGCCTGTGTCCCACGAGGGCTGGGACCTGTCTGTCCTACCAAGCCGGCTGTTGGAGGATGCCCGGTCATCCCGGAGCTGAGTCCACCTCTGTTGGGGGGCTGGAAGGCACGACCCTTGGGTGGGGCGGCGGCCGCGCAGCCGTAAGGAGCCCGCACCCCCCCGCTCCTGGGACACGTTTCCCCGCAGCCCCGGAGCCTGCGAGCACCGACCGCCCGTCACCCGCCCAGAGACCGGTTTTCAGTGCGTCACCTGCTCTGTTTTTCTCTCCAAGGTTCCCAGTCCCAAGCGGAAGTTGGAAGAACCCGTTTTAGAGTTCAGACCTCCCCGAGGAGCCATCACGCAGCCCCTGAAGAAGCTGAAGATCAATGTGTTCAAGGTGCACAAGTGCGCCGTGTGCGGCTTCACCACGGAGAACCTGCTGCAGTTCCACGAGCACATTCCGCAGCACAAGTCGGACGGCTCGTCCCACCAGTGCCGCGAGTGCGGCCTCTGCTACACGTCGCACGTCTCCCTGTCCCGGCACCTCTTCATCGTCCACAAACTGAAGGAGCCGCAGCCAGCGGCTAAGCAGAACGGGGCCGGCGAGGAGAGCCAGCAGGAGAACAAGCCTGGCCCAGAGGACGCGCCGGCCGACGGCCCCGTGTCGGACAGAACGTGCAAAGTATGTGCAAAGACGTTCGAGACGGAAGCTGCCTTAAACGCCCACATGCGGACCCACGGCATGGCCTTCATCAAATCCAAAAGAGTGAGCTCAGCGGAGAAATAGCCGCGCACCCCTCCCGCCGAGAGTCCCGGTCCACATTGGAAGCAAAGAGACAGTTTTCTTACAAAAAGTTGGCAGTTATCATAGAGTTAACAGTACTGTCTAGGCTGTTGCAATATATCCTCCTTCCACTCCCTTCTCCGCCTCCTCCTGTATATCCTCCTCGATTAAGTATTAAAACAGTATTTGAGTTGAAAAGAGTTTGTATATATTTAAATGAATAACTTTTTATACTCTTTGTTACATGTTTATATCAGTATTTAGTGGAAAATGTTTTGAAGGTTTTTTTTGTTTCGTTCTTGGGTTCTTTTTGTTTTTTAATTTGAGTTAGAATTTTTCTTTTTGTACTGTTTCTTTAAAACAGTTGTTAGTATCAGGGGCAGTTCCTGAATTCAAATAAACCATTTTGTATGTCACGGATTTGAATGGGTTAACTAATTACAGGCTACGATAATGCCTTTTTTAGTGTTTTTAATTTTTAGAATTCACTACATAAATCGTAGGTGATTGTAGGTCTCAAAAACACTAGGGACTTTTAAGTGTCTTAGCACTATCCTCAACGTGCCTGCTCCGCCAGGGAGTGCCGGCCCCACCAGGACCGCAGCCCGGCGTGTGGCGTCTTCTCCAGGCCAAACTGTGTGG
This sequence comes from Lipotes vexillifer, assembly GCF_000442215.2. Lineage (NCBI taxonomy): Eukaryota > Metazoa > Chordata > Mammalia > Artiodactyla > Lipotidae > Lipotes > Lipotes vexillifer. Next base: position 1,315,846 of record NW_006775678.1, read on the forward strand.
AAAGCAGCCTTGCAGATCGTTTCTTTCTCAGTGGGGGGATGAAAACTTGGGCCAGAAATCCAGTAAGGAACGTGGATTAATTCCATCTCAGAATGGGGAAGAAGGGTATCCTAAAGGGAAAAAACGGGGGTGCGGGGTGGCTGGGGGCAGCGGTGGCTTTCTGGGCCGATTTGCAAGGCTGACTTCTAAAGAGCACAAGGAGATATAGCAGCGAAAGGGCTGGACTACTGTAAAAGTTACAAATACGTAGTTAGACCAATAGATTTATATAGTCAAGCTTTTGTCATGTAATTTATTAACTATTGCAAAGACACAACTAAAAATATCAAGTATTTCTCTGGCTCTTGACAGGAAAAAAAAAAAAATCACAATTGACTTAACCCTTTGCTGTCTAAAGAGTTGGCGTTTCCTGTTCAGGGTGCTACTGCCATACGTCCTGGTACTTAGTAGACTTGGGATGCACAACTTCCACCTTACTGATGCAGCAGCCGGCATGTCGCAATTGGCCGTTCAAGTCAGCACTGAGCCACCTGGGTTTAGTTCAGCCATTTAAATAAGTATCTTTAACATCGGTAGTTCCGCTTTCTTAGTGCAGCCGAGGTACTCTTCTGTCCCTTCCAAACGTTTATAGTTCTCTGGGAGAGTTATACTCTTTGGTTTTGTGTTTTGTGTTTTCTTTTGCATTTTATATCTTGTATTTATCCCTAAACACGTTTTGTACTTTTTTTTTTTAAGAGAAGAAATTCTTTTGTGTATATATAGATATACTTGCATGATATACTGTAGTCAACGTTCGGTTCCTCAAAAGGTCTTGCTGCTGTCAGGTGTCATGCACTAACCATATCCATCCTAACTGTATTAAACACATTTCATATGTAAATAAACGTGGGACGTTTGGCCCTTGTGCTTCCGTGAGAGAGTTATTGATGGTGGGTCGCTGACATCTTCATGAAGTTTAGGGAGTGATTCATTGCAGGGATGGGCTATGGGATATTGCAGGATTCTCCCTGCTCAGAAGAGCGGCATATTCATTCTTGTTAGCAATCAGCTATTTTGTCACTTTCATATTGACTCCATCAGTACATCGGTATAACCCGAGGGTGTGATTAAGTACGCCTCAACGTGAAATTCAATTGCTGTTACTTGTTATATTTATACTTGTATTGCTCTTAAGTTGTATTCATAGCACTTTTCATATGTTTCTGCATTTGAACCTTGCAATAAACCTGTGTGGTGGGCTGCACGGGTCTAATAGCCTAGTTTTACAGTCGAGGAAGCTGAACTCATTAAGTTCTTGGCCTAAGCCCTCAGAGCTGGTAAGTGGCTTTGCGTATTAGAACCCAGATATTCTTACTCTAAATCTAGTGCTCGCTCTATGTGTTTATGTACATATTCACAAATACTCCTTTATTCAACAAATAAAAAGTATGCAAAACACAATACTAGAAATTTTTGTTTGTGGCACTATGACTTTTATAAGATAACTTGGGAGTCTGTCTACTCATAAATACCCAGATGTGCTGGGTAATGTGAAATTGGCATCTATTAAATGCCTAGATGAGCATCCAGGAAAGTTTTAAAATAGGCCCAGAGGTCCATTATAAATAAAGAAAAAACTAAAATCCAGAGTAGAAAAACAGCACCCGATGCTGTAGCCCTGGGAGGAAACCTGGATGGTTCAACTGAAGAGAGAATTGATGAACTGGAAGATGGATTGTGAAGAAATTCCCTAGAATGCAGCAAAGAGATAAGGAGATGAAATATATGAAAGAGCATAGGAGTCCAGGACAAAATAAGCAGCTCTAACAAGTTTAATAGGAGCTCCAGAAGGGGGAATAGAAGGAACTGGAGAGAGCCGGTGTGGACAATTCTTAGCTGTTAATGAAAAGACATGAATACTTGGGTTAACGTGGTGAATGCTGAGCAAAAAATCCACGTTGGGACTTGTGAATTCTACCCATTTTTCATTAGTTGAAGATACTGGGTGTGGTTGTCAATGTGGGCATTTGAGAAACAGGACATAGATAGAAAACTGGGGCACATTCCATGAACTTTTAGGAATCCCATTTCCTCTGTTGGTGGGGAAGGGGAGGTGAGGCTGACAGAGTAGGCTGGGTCCAAGGTGTAAAAAGCCTTGAATGACAATCTCGGGGGTTTGTACTCCGATAGAGATGAGTTATTTGGACAGGGGAGTGACTACCAGATTAATTGGTGACAGTGCTTAAGATGGATGGTGGGAGGGATTTCCCTGGTGGTACAGTTGTTAAGAATCTGTGCAGGGGACACGGGTTTGAGCCCTGGTCCGGGAAGATCCCACATGCCGTGGAGCAACTAAGCCCCTGTGCCACAACTACTGAGCCTGCGCTCGAGCCCACAAGCCACAACTGCTGAAGCCCAAGCGCCTAGAGCCTGTGCTCCACTATGAAGAGTAGCCCCCCACTCACCGCAACTAGAGAAAGCCTTCGCACAGCAATGAAGACACAACACAGACAAAATAACTAAATAAATTTATTTAAAAAAAAAAAAAGATGGATGGTGGGAGTGTATCAATCAGCATAAGTTAGGTTATGCTATGGTTGTAACCCTGAATCTTAACGGCTTATAACAAGACTTATTTTTCTTGCTTTTTATTTATTTATTTTTTGTCTGCACCCCAATGCATGTAGTATCTTAGTTCCCTGACCGGGGGTTGAACTTGTGCCCCCTGCAGTGGAAGTGCAGAGTCTTAACCACTGGAGCGCCAGGGAAGTCCCCTGAGACTTATTTCTTGCTCCGACTGGAGACATTGCTCCAAATCTCTTTATCCCTTTACCCCACTTTCAACAAAAGTTGCTGCTTATTGGGGCAGACGGAAAGTGCAATGGAATGTTCTGGCACAGAAGTGACAGATGTCACTTTTCACATTTCATTGACCAAAACCGGTAACAAGGTCCCACCTAATCACAAGGAGGTCAAGAAGTGCGATCCTACCGTGTGCCCAGAAGGCAGAAGACTGAATATTTGCATGACATAAACGACCATCACAGGAATAAAGTTTAAATCGAAGTGCCAACACAGTGGTCCACGTGGGCATGAGGACTCAGCTTAGGGTGGGGGAAGTAATCTTGGAGAGAGGCTGCAGTTGTAGGTAGCATTTCAGAAGGAGTATCAAGGAAAATTTCATGCTGTGGGATACAGAGAAAGAAGAGAGCCTGAAAGTTCAAACCTAGGTGATTTCTTGAAGAGATTTTTTTTCAACGTTTAGATTACTTAAATAGAAATATGGAAGTCAAAATTAAGAGCTGTTTATGGGGCTGATGAACTTTAGGTATTCATTCAAGGTTAGTTTTTGTTTGAATGTGTGTGGTTGGGTGATTTTATTATCAATAATTGAGTAACAGTAATACATAAAGAAGAATGTCATCAAGGTGGTAAAACATGAAATGAAGAAAAGAATAGAATCCCTGGCATAGACAACTTCCTCCCAAACACATTTTCTGCAAATTCCTGACTCCTACTCCAGTAAGTATTCCAAAGAACAACTGTTCCACCCCAAAGCTCTGATGGGTGCCTCTCTTCAGGGTCGGTGGGCTAGTGAGTTCCGTCCCAGGATCTTTGACCAACGGAAATTTCCTATTGAAAACTTTGGCTGAGATTAATATATTATTTCATAATATATTCATCATGCCGTGAGCACTGTTATTCTTTTTTTTTTTTTTGATGCCTACTTGGAAGGGGAAAAAAGAAATGTGTTTAAAGAACTTCATAAATAAAATATGACTTAAAGGAACCATTCATCTGTCCCAGAGAATTGTCTGAAAATAAAGAGGGGAGTGCCAAATGCAGGATGCTATTTATGCCATTTAGTTTCTCTCTCTCTCTCTCTCTCTCTCTCTCTCTCTCTCTCTCTGAAAATCAGATGCTGTAAGGACCCCAGATTGTAGCTCTTTTAAGCATACATCTTTTAAATAAAGAACCTGGAGTTAGTTTCCTTAAAAACTTGGCTTCTGCTTTTGCACAATGCAGTCTTTGCTTAAATGGATCCTTGAACCTTCTTGTTTGACTTTCTTTTTGCAGTGAGGAACCTCACATCCCTACAGAGCTAATCATAAACCTTTGGGATATGACAATGTGAACTTATTTCTCTGCAAAGAGCCTCTTCTCCTGCTGCTAGAAGCTTCTGGACTAGCCAGTTGTAATTTTGTAGTCACCATTACTCCCAAAGCACTGATTCTGAACAGCCCAGTCTCGGTCCACATGTTTTGGGTGTAAGGCCGCATTTGAGACTTGGCTACTGTCAGTCTTCCCTAGCTAGTTTCCAAATTAAATTTATGAGGTTAGTGTTGACTCAGAAAGCAACACTATCTATACTGTTTCACAGTATTTAAAGGAACTGATTATTTAATTTGCTTTGCTTTTTATTATAAGCTGCTATCCTTGAGCTTTTCTTATAACTGTAAATTACACTACCGTGGCAAGTCTGTTTCTAAGCACACTCCTTTGCAAGATGATATTTTTATCTAGAGGCACTCTATAATTAGAGTTCACCCCATCACACCTCCAACTCAGTTCCAGAAAGTGTGGGTTTAGCCTAAGAGTAATTGTCTGACCTTCAGGTTGAGTCAAGTTTAATTGGATCAGTTATTTCTGGAGAAGAAACATCATCTATTTTTTGAAAAAGAACAAGGAAGGCAGAGATCCACTGACTGGAGAGAATGGTGTGAGGTTGACGTGAGTCAGAAAAAAGCAGAGTTGTATGTGTCAAAGGGAACGACCCTGTCTTGGGAAGGGTAGAAGGCACACCTCTAAGGAGGGGTGATGGACATTTATCTTGACTTTGTCAGTTCAGTATCTGATCCCTTTCTGGGGTTGGGAATCTACCATTGTATGAATCTCTGAGGGATGGATCTTGACTCCTACTCCCGAAACCAGAAGGTCACTCTCCCCGACCCCAGCAGCCTAACCTTAGGCATGGGATGACCAATACTTGGTCAAAATGATGCTCCTGCTTTGACTCTCGAGCAGGTGATACAACAAAGTAGGGACAGTTTAAATGTACTCATTCTGGTGGCACGATGGTCATGGTGATTGCAGATGGAGAATTACACAGAGCATTGCTTTTGTTGGTCAGGGCAAAGGAAGAACCAAGATCTGGAAGAAAAGAATGTAGACATTCCTCGGAATCTCTGCCAGTTGGGAACCAGTCTGCCTTCCGGGAACCACAGACCATATTGGACCCAGGGGTGCCATCATGGTGGGACATTTTGAAGCTTAAGCTTTTCCTTCCCTCTTAATAAGACACCATCCAAGCAACATGACAATATCAATTATTTTATTTTAATATTTTATTGAAGTATAGTTGATTTACAGTGTTGTGTTAATTTCTGCTGTAGAGCAAAGTGATCCAGTTATACATATATACATTCTTTTCATATTATTTTCCTTTATGGTTTATCACAGGATATTGATATTGAGTATATAGTTCCCTGTGCTATAGGGACAGGTAGGACCTTGTTGTTTATGCATCCTATGTATACTAGTTTGCATCTGCTAATCCCAAACCCCCAATCCTTCCCTCCCCCACCCCTCCTCCTCCCATCACAGGACATGGCACTTGCCAATCCCTCTGCCTGGACTGCTTGCCCCTGTTGTTATTCCCACGGGGTCCTTTCCCCTTCTTTCAGGTTGGCTCTGAAGTCACCTGCTCAGAGGGATCTCTGGGTCACCTCACTCAAAGTGCCCATGCCCACCAACAACACACACCCGCTTCGACACTCTCCATTTCTTTACCCGCATTATTTTTCTTCCCAGCACTAATCCCTCCTGCCACTGTATGCTTATTTGTTAACCCTGTGCCATCCTCTGGATGAAACATTCCAAGCTGTTCCATGAACTCTTGCCTGCTTTCTGATCTGCGTTCACCATTTCCTCTCATTGCAAGAGGCGTTTTTTTTTTAAATTTTGCAATTTTGGGAGCAGCAGATATTAGTTTTCCCATCAGGCTGACCCTTATTCTTGTCAGCAAAGACAAATCCTTGTTTTCTCAAGTCCATTTGCCAAATGATGAGAGGCCGCATGCCCTTTCCTTTTCTGTAGAGCTCGTTACTTGACTAAAATGACTGTGGCATTAGTGACAGCATCAGCTAGTGATTGCCACTGCCTCAGGAAATGATAGAGGCTTGCTTTCAGGAAAGGAAGGCATTACTTATCTTCATGTCCTATTTTTATGCCCAGCTCATTGCCTTGTGGAAAACAGGTGCTTAAAATGTCTTCATAAAACGGCTGAATCTCTTTGAAACTTGATTAGTCATAATGTTATTCCTTAAGGGTTGGGACAAACATTACAAGGATCTTGAAAAGTAAGATTCTCTTTTTCCTTTTTATTTGGGTGGAATTTAAAAACTCTTTTAGGTGGTTTTTATTACTAATGATTAAAATGTGGATGTGTGTTCCGCTCATTGTATTTTGCCCCCAGTTGACAAAAGATGGACTTCATACTGAATTCTAACAGCAATTTAATATTTTCAATAACTACACAATATCAGCAACTGACTTGGAAATAAATCTAGGTTTCAGGGATTTTTCTGTGTAAGCATTCTTAAATGTTCAAAGTACCTAAACCTCCAGTACTTTCACCCCTCCCCCTTCTTCACCTTTTTTTAACTTTGAAAGAGAGTTAAGCACAGGAGATACGTACGGAATTGAGACCTTAAACACTGACTAATATCTGTCTATCACTCTAACGTAATACTAGGAAACAACTGAGGTAGGCTGATTAGGTGCTTTTATGAATTTACAAATGGGGAAAGTGAAGAGCTTAAACCCTGGTTTTTGGTGCCAAATTAGGTCCCTTTTTTTTTTGCGGTACGCGGGCCTCTCACTGTTGTGGCCTCTCCCGTTGCGGAGCACAGGCTCCGGACGCTCAGGCTCAGCGGCCATGGCTCACGGGCCCAGCCGCTCCGCAGCATGTGGGATCTTCCCGGACCGGGGCACGAACCCATGTTCCCTGCAGCGCCAGGCAGACTCTCGACCACTGCGCCACCAGGGAGGCCCTAGGTCCCTTTTTTAATCCAAGTTGCTGCTTTCCCTGTGCAGCTCCAGCTTGGATGTTATGCTTCATTTTTTGCGCTGAAATTTCAGCTTCTACTTCAATCTAAGAACAGTCTCCCTGGTGCATAGTAACAACCAATGTATTCATGGCAGAAAATAATTTTGAAGGTAGACTCAGGGTTTCAAGGTCAGAGAAGACCTTCAAGGTAATTTTTATAAAGACCATTTGATGCTGAATCTTGTCTTTAACACTCTCATCCAGTGCTCAACCACTATTTGGATACCTCCAAGGTTGGAGACATCTATACCACTGGAAAGAGCCCAGTTCATCTTTGGGTAGTTTTGAAGAGAAAGCTCTTTATTGTTTCAAAACTGCCCCTTTGTAACGTGGATCTAATGATCTGTTTTTTTCAAGGAGCTATTCACCAGTAGCATTGTAACTATCTCAGCTTGTGTGCCTGAATCTTTTTCTTTAGGTCAATAGCAATAACAAAGAATAATAATAAATCGCCACTGTTTGTTACGGGTCTACTATAGGTCAGACCCTGCAAGGCCCCCTTGTATATACATTATCTGGGTGTCTGGTATATATATTATCATCTGCCATGTGTGTAGTAGGCATATTGAATATAAGGAGAACAACAGCTAATTGTTTTGAGCATTTACGGTGAGCCAGATACTGGCAGTACTTTAAATATGTTAATTAAATCACACAGCAATTCCAAGAGGTAGAGACTACTTGTTTTCCTAATTTTCCAGATGAAGTAACTGAGGCAGTGAGATTTCCCTGGGTCACACAGGAAGTGTCAGCTTTGGGTCTTAGCTATTATATGAACTGCCTCTCAGAAAAGCACAAAAGGTTAAAAAGGGCACACTCCCTGCCCATATGGAGCATCTAGGCTGTAGGAGAGAGGGAAACAGAAAACAGATGCCTTCAGTGTGAGGAGATAAAGAGAATATGCCAGGCGAGTGGGGAGTACAGAGAACTATTCTGACCCAAGGGGAAGTCCAGGAGGGCTTCCTGGACGAGAGGGCTTAGAAGAATAAGTAGGCTAGTAATGCTCAGGAGGAGGTGAGCTTGGCGAAGAGCACTGGGACAGAGGGCACAGCAGGAACAAAAGAACAGAGGTGAGAGACAGTAGAATGTGTACAAGGAAGTGTGCTCTGGTCTGAGTATTTGTGTCCCCCTAAAATCCAGATGTTGAAATCCTAACCCCTAAAGATGATAATAGGAGGTGGGGCCTTGGGGAAGTGATTAGGTCTTAAGGGTGGACCCTTCATGAATGGGATGGTGCTCTTTTAAAAGAGATCCCACAGAGCTCCCTCGCCACTTCCATCCTGTGAGTGTTCCAGGAAAATTGGACGCGAGGGGATGGTCACGTCCCAGGTCTTGGGTGAGTCCCTGGGACTGGCCGCCAAGTGAGAGTCCTTGGAAAGAATTCAAGACAGTGAGCCATAGTAAAGTGAAAGCAGGTTTACCGAGAGAGATACACATTCCATAGGCAGAAGTGGTCTGTCTCAGAAGGCGAGAGTGGTCCCAGGGTGTTGGGTCATCTGGAAAAGTGGGGTGGTTAGTGTTTATGGGCTGGGTAATTTCACAGGCTAAGTGGGAGGATTATTCCAACTATTCCAGAGAAGGGGCAGGGATTCCCAGGAACTGGGCCGCTGCCCACGTTTTGACCTTTTATGGTCAGCCTCGGAACTGTCATGGGGACTGTGAGTGTGTCACTTAGCATATGCAAATATATTACAATGAGCATATAATGAGGCTCAAGGTCTTCTGGAAGTCGAATCTTCCACCTTCTTGGGCCTAACTGGTTCTAACCAGTTTACGTCCTGTACTCCACAGCTGAAGGTTGTGCCCTGCCCCCTTCCCTGCTGTCTCACGAGGACACAGAAGGTGCTGGCTAAGACAGCAGGAGGACCTTTACCAGAACAGCAACTTCATCTTGACTTCCCAGTCTCCAGAACTGTGAGCCCTATGTTTCTGTTGTTTATAAGACACCCAGTCTGTGGTATTTTGTGATAGCAGCCCCAATGGACTCAGACAAAGGGTAGAGGTCTGGGAGGCTAGAGGCTGCTGTGAAGCCAGGAAGTACAACTGAGTCACAGTGGATGTTTTCCATCAGTGTAAACAAAATTTGCATCACATTTTAAACGTAATTAGCGAGGTTATTATTTAAGGACAGGCTTTCTGGAAAGAAAATATTTACACCATGAGAAATCCAGATCCACACACATTTTACGTTTTTTTAAAGTGGATGAACGCAGTTACCACCGTCTTTTGTCAGCATCATTTGCTTCCCAGGACATGTGTCCTAAGCTCCCACAAGAGGACGAGTGTGTTTATTTGTCCTATCGCAATGCCGTCTCTTTCCACGGGGGAGTTCATCACTCCCACGTGTGGCTTCCAAGTCCGGCAAACACATTAACAGATGAATACAAAGCCCAGATGATGACGTAGAAGTCCTTCTTTGCTTATCATTTATCTGAATGTTATATAGGTTGGATTCACACTCATTCTCAGATAAAAACCAAATATTGCCACTTAACATCCTCGGTATATTTATTTTTTAAACCCAGAGGTATACACAAGACATCTAACTAGAGAAAATCTAGTTTTATCCATGTTGGCTGGAAATGTTAATCTGCATAACTAAAGGAAGCCAGGTGGTCAGCGGCCCTCACATCCACAGCACGATTTTGCTCAACAATAACAAGTTGTATACGAATCCCGTTTCCATGGTTTGTTCAATGCAGCCGCTTTGCAGGTGGCGGAGGAGTCGCAGCTTCTCTTTGCATGTTAAGGGGTGAGAATGTCACATTTCCCCACAACACATTATAGACTAGTGTTTCATACATATGAGGCTCTTTGTCTAAGAGGCGAGTTTTATCCTGACAGGTTAAGATCCTGACGAAAGATGGTCCTGACCTTACTATTTTGTCTTCTCTCTTTTCAGTTTCAATTGCCCTTTGTTTTTCCTGCAAGAAACATTTCTCTCAAGTGCCTGCAGGACACTGATGAATTCCTTTCCGATCTGAAGTCAGTGGAACCCAAAGAATATGCTCAAAGAAGTAAGTAGGTTTTTCCTAACCCGTTAGGTAGGTGAACACAGGGCAGACAGGTTTGGGCTGGGGGCTAGAGAAACTCCTGAGAATTAAAAACCCAGAACCAAATAGGAAAGAGAAGATGATCCTCAATTTATAAATTGCTCCAGGAATCAAGGAGGGAGGAGGAATTTTTATTGCAGAAGACAATAGAGGGGGTGGTATTCTAGCCAGAAGGAATCTCGTGAGGACCAATCTCTTAATAAGACGAGGATTACTTGTAAACTGTATGATTTACTATGTTTACTATTCTGAAGTTGATAACATTTTGCTGTCATAGGGGATGGCTTGGTTTATTTCTTTTTCTAGACATTTAGTCTGCTTTTGGTAAAGAATTGCTTCATTATTCAGGAAACAGGTCTTGCCCATTATATGTTGGATAGTAAATTCTGAGGAGTATTCTGGTGACTGCATTGGCTCAAGCTGCAAGAAGTTCAATGGTAGCCTGACCTCTTTGCATGTGATACGCGTGGACATCAGGCTGCTGTAATTATTTTTGTTAGTTTCCCAAAATTATTTTCACAAGTAAAGGGACATATGTTGATATCTTCCTGATGGAAAGGGGCAGGAAATCAGATTCATTTTCAGTGGGATAACCTCTCTAGGAGAATGATTCATTGTTGATGCTGATGTAAACCACTAACAAGGAAAAATGTAAAAACTCCCTCTTTCCAAAGCCAGAAACTCTATCATAGCAATTTCCATTTCTGTTTTGTACACATGACTAGTCTATTTTGTACTGGAAAACCTTTAGTAGCATAATATACATTATAAAGAGAAAACAAAAGTTTTGATCTAATATTGAGCAATTCAAAATGGCACATGGTTTGAAGCAAGTGCCATTCTACACTGAATTATATGTCCTGATAGTTAATGAAACGGTAGGGGGATATGAATCCAATGGACTCAATAACCACCTTCAAGTTGTATTTTGGAATTGATTACGTTTTGCTACAACATTTGGTGATGTTTGACAGGGAACATTCTGACAAACGCAGGCCAAATAAGCTGGCCAAGAAAATCCAGAAGGGTGCAACGATTTCTGGTGATGCGGTGGTGGTACCTATCGTCATCATTAGTCACAGCCTTGTTGATGCTTTATTTGTCTTATAAGTTACTCTAGTCATGTACCAACGATGTTTCATCTGTAGGCATCTGAAAGTTGAAATTCTTTTTTTTTTTTTAGTTAAAAAAACTTCCCTGTGTTGAATGGTCCAAGAAAGAATGATGTACATAAGTGGATAGATGACAATAAGTTAATTTAACAGGTGAATGCTACTACCTAGTGTTTTAACTGATTTTCTTTCTAACGCACCCCAAAAACACTTGACATCGTTGCTTTGACATTTTGTCTGAGATTTTTGAGCGCAGAATGTAGTTCTGACCTTTGTTCTCAGCATGGTTTTCCTGGCAGTCATGTGGATGCAAAACTGAGTTGATATTTAGAGAGTACTTTTACATGGCAGGTACTGTCCCCAGCCCTATGCAAAAGTTGTCTCACTTAGGCCTAATGCACCCCACCACCATGGGGAGGGTGTCATTATCACCTCTAGTTTATAAATGAACCACGAAGTTGTAAAGTATCTTGCCGAAATAAGTGGCGCAGATAGGATTTCAACCCAGATCATCTGATTCCCGAGCCTGCGTTTTCAATCACTGCCTAAATAAGCAGCAACCAGAGAAACAAGACAAAAAAATAGTCATCAGCAAAAAAAGGAATGAAGCAGAGATACATGTATCAATATGGAGGGAATATACTGAAGTAACATCAAGACAAAAAAGTTGTGGAAGAATATATATAGTATGTAAAGTTTAAAACATGCAAATTAAGGTGCTCTACTCCTTTGGGAGACGTATGTATGTAGTACAAATGGAAAGAAATTCATGAGAATGATAACCTCCAAATTCAGTTAGAGGTTGCCTTGCAGTGGGCATGGTGAGGGTGCAGATGTAATTGGGGACCCACCAGATCTCAAACGATGGGTCAGATTGTGTTTCTTTAAGCTGCGTGATTGAAACGTAGGTGTTTCTTACTGTTTTTCTTTATGCCTTTTTAAGATATTAAATGTTGCGTAATAATGTTTCAAAACTCCATCCCCAATCCAAAACACAGAGATGACAATAGGAGAACCTCTGAATATGGGTGGGGTCTGAGGAATAAAGTGGAGAGAAAGTGTTCTTGAAATTCAGGCTGACATGTTTTTGCACAAGGGAATGGGCATTGTTGCAGCTCAGGAGCAGGGAGAGAGCCTGATATTAGAGGCTGAGACAGACACTCAGTCTGGCAGTGAGAGGACGGATTAAGCAGCATAGAGTTTATGAGAAGGAAGAGTATAGTAATACAACTCCAAAGTGAGGTTTCCGTGCATCCTTCCCACCTTCTTTCTCCATTCACTTTCACGCCCACCATCTTAACGGGAACAGAATCCATCAAACAGTATTTGTATGCTTTAATTTTGCCACGCTCTTGGGTCCCTGTCTGATTTTATCCCTTTTTTCATTGCTGAAGTCCTCAGGCCAGTGTTCTGGCCCCTCTGCTTTTTTTTTTTTTTTTTTTCCGGTCCGCGGGCCTCTCACTGTTGTGGCCTCTCCCGTTGCGGAGCACAGGCTCCGGACGCGCAGGCTCAGCGGCCATGGCTCACGGGCCCAGCCGCTCCGCGGCACGTGGGATCCTCCCAGACCGGGGCACGAACCCGCGTCCCTTGCATTGGCAGGCGGACTCTCAACCACTGCGCCACCAGGAAAGCCCTGGCCCCTCTGCTTCTGATTTTGTTTTTGTTTTGTTTTTACACTCCATAATCCACAGAAATCTACACTGAATCCCTTATTACATATAAAAATTGCAGCCTAAAAGATCTCTGTAACCAAGTAGATACAACTTACATTATCAAGAAAGAGAAAGACAAATACCGTCTGCTAACACATATATATGGAATTTAAGAAAAAAAAAATGTTATGAAGAACCTAGGGGTAAGACAGGAATAAAGACACAGCCCTACTGGAGAACAGATTTGAGGATATGGGGAGGGGGAAGGGTGAGGTGTGATAGGGCGAGAGAGAGACATGGACATGTATATACCAACAAACGTAAGGTAGATAGCCAGTGGGAAGCAGCCGCATGGCACAGGGAAACCTGCTCGGTTCTTTGTGGCTGTCTGGAGGGGTGGGATAGGGAGGGTGGGAGGGAGGGAGACAAAGAGGGAAGAGATATGGGAACATATGTATATGTATAACTGATTCACTCTGTTATAAAGCAGAAACTAACACACCATTGTAAAGCAATTATACCCCAATAAAGATGTTAAAAAAAAAAACTATTGAGCATCTAGAAAATAAAATATTATGAACTAAAAATAATGCCTTTGAAAAATATTTAATGGTATGGAAGATAATCTTAGTATATTATCAAGGAAAAAAATCAGGATACAAAACAATATGTATAATATAATACCTTTTCTGGAAAACATAGAGATAACTGTGTACATATGTGTGTGTATATATATAATATATATATATATTATGTATATATGTATAATGTATATATATACATTATATGTATATATGTATATATATACATATAATATGTGTGTATATATATATATATATATATATATACACACACATAAACATATACTTATAGAGACAGAGAGAGAGAGAGGTGCTATGTCTCTTTTGTAGAGAGATTGTCTATCTTGTTTTCCTTTGCAAACTCAAAACCTAGCACGGTGCCTGGAACTCAGAGTGTGTGTTAGGTGTATACCACATCAATCACATATATATAAATGAATGATTAATAAAAGGCTATGAAAACACTCAAAAAAAATCTCTGGCATCCTCCCTCCTGATTAATCATTTTTTTCTCTCAATTTTCTTTCTCCTTGACCACTGTGGTATTCACTTCCTTCTTAAAACTCATCTGTTTCTGATTCAGGGATGGTCTTTCCTGATGGGGATCCTTCCCTTTCTCTCTCCTGCCCTTTCTCTCTCTACCTGATCGCCTGTACCTTCCCGCCTGCTCCTTTCCTCGTTGTACATTTCTTGTAAACAAATCACATTTTAGAGACAAGGTGTTGGCCCACAGACGTCGTGTTGGGCTGGCAGTCCTGATGCCTGGGCTCTCATCCTCTTTAGGCCGGTAGTCAGCTGTGCGGTTGGCCCTACCCAAGCCATGTCACTTGGCTGAACAAGTTTCCTCACCTATGAAGTAGAGAGGCTGTGTTTCTCAAAGTCTGAAAATCTACAGCAGCTTAAAACGTGTTCTAATTCCTGCACCCACCAATCTGTTCCAGCCGGGGTTAAATGTTCAATCTGGTTGTCCAACACAGTGACTTTTAAGGGTTGAATCACATAAATTAACAATTGAGTAAATTATGTTAAGAGCAAAAGGAATGAATACCCCAAATTCACCACTTCCTAACTGTTGTATGCACTTGACCATCATCTGTACTCTTGAACTGAGTCTCTGTGGTGGAAATGTATTGCTGTGCTACCGCACATCATCCTTTAAGCTCAAGTTCAGGAATGTCGGGCTGGGAGCTTGAAGTCAGCTGTGGTGGGAGTATATTCACCACACAAGTCAGCAGTTGCTGTAGGTCAGGGCTTGATGTTCTGTTGACTGTCTAGGCTTCAGAAGTTGATGGAGAGAATGTTACAAATTAAAATAAAACTTAAACGTGTGTTATGTCTACAGCCTTTGCATTATAAATAGCACCCAAAAACTGTTATTCAGCAAAAACATTGCTCACATCACGGACAAATGAGTGAAGTTCTGACATATCTTTCTGGCTTCACATCCGTATTACTCATTAAGGTGGACAAAAATATCACCCAACATTTATGTGGGGATGACACTCACTGGTGTCATAGGTAAAATCATAGGTTGGCTACAGATATGAGAGTTTGGCAAAAATTAGTGAACGCATTCTGTGAGAATCAGTTGGCTATATATGGAATTTATAACAAGGAATATTATTGATTTAATTATTATTTGTAATCTGTGCGTGTTATGGGCTGAATTGTGTTCCTCCCAAATTCATGTGTTGAGGACTTAACCCCAGTCCTTCAGAATGTGACTATACTTGGAGATGGGGTCTTTAAGGAGATAATTAATGTGAAATGAGGTCATTGGGATGGGCCCTAATCTAATATGACTGGTGCTTTTATAAGAAGAGGAGGTTAGGACACAGACACACTCAGAGGGAAGGCCAGTTGAAGGTGCAGAGAAGGTGTCCGTCTATAAGCCAAGGAGAGAGGCCTCAGTAGAAACCAACCCTGCCAGCACCTTGATCTTGGACTGTTAGCCTCCATGACTGTGAGGAAATATATTTCTGTTATTTAAGCCACCCAGTCTGTGGTATTTTGTAATGGTAGCCTGAGCAATGTAATACACTATGCTATACATTCTTTATATCAGTATAGTTTATGGTGTATGTGTGTGTGTATATATATATATATATATATTTTATTTCCCTCATTTTGGGGAAAGAGCAGATTATTAAACATTTATCTTCACTGCCCAGCCCCACCCCACTGCTAGCAAAACCTACAGGAGCTGGACATTTTTCTTTTTTGGCTGCGCTGGGTCTTCGTTGCTGCGCACGGACTTTCTCTAGTTGCGGCCAATGGGGGCTACTCTTCGTTGTGGTGTGCAGGCTTCTCATTGCGGTGGCTTCTCTTGTTGCAGAGCACAGGCTCGAGGCACGTGGGCTTCAGTAGTTGTGGCATGTGGGCTCAGTAGTTGTGGCATGTGTGCTCAGTAGTTGTGGTGCGAGGGCTCTAGAGCACGTGGGCTTCAGTAGTTGTGGTGCACGGGCTCAGTAGTTGTGGCACGCGGGCTTAGTTGCTCCGTGGCATGTGGGATCTTCCCCGACCAGGGTTCGAACCCATGTCCCCTGCATTGGCAGGCAGATTCTTAAGCACTGCACCACCAGGGAAGTCCCTAGGAGCTGGACTTAAGAATCTGAATTTTAAGGAAGCTTCTTACCTGATTCTGATCATTGTGATGGTTAGCTGAAAATAGGGATGTCAGTTTTACTGGTAATTACTGGTGAAAACATATGTCAGACGAGATTCCAAAAGTAGACCAAAAAACCCAACCCCCTGTATTAGTTTGCTAGGGCTGCTGTAACAAAGTACCACAAACTGAGGGGCTTAAACAAGGGAAATTTATTTTCTCACAGCTCTGGAGGCTGGAAGTTCAAGATCAAGATGTTGGTAGGGTTGCTTTCCTCTGTGACCTCTCTCCTTGGCTTGCAGATGGCCAATGACCGCCTTCTCCCTGGTGTCTCTCTGTGAGTCCAAATATCCTTTCATACAGACACCAGATTGGATGAGGGCCCACTCTAAAAGCCTCATTTTAACCTAAAAACCCCTTTTCGGGACTTCCCTGGTGGTCCAGTGGGTAAGACTCCAAGCTCCCAATGCAGGGGGCCTGGGTTCGATCCCTGGTTGGGGAACTAGATCCCACGTGCATGCTGCAGCTAAGAGTCCGCGTACCACAACTAAGGAGTCCACATGGCACAACTAAGAAGACCTCATGTCGCGACTAAAAAGATCCTGCATGCTGCGACTAAGACCCGGTGCAGCCAAAACAAACAACAAACAAACAAATAAACAAATAAATATTAACCTAATCACCTCCTTTTAAAGGCCCTATCTCCAAATGTAGTCACATTCTGTGGTACTAGGGGTTAGGGCTTCAACATATGAATATCAGGATCGGGGGAGGTGGGTGTGGGGAACACAGTTCAGCCCATACACCCTGTAAAAGCCCATTTTGGATTTCTAACCTCTAGAACTATACGATAAATAATATATGTTGTTTTAAGCCACAGAGTTACAACAATCAAAATTACATTTTTTTACAGCAGCCATAGGAAACTCATACCGACTTGCAGGAAGCTCACTTTGATTAGTGTGGCCACACATCCCAGTGACCCCATTTCTTACAGTTTTTCCTACCCTTTTGTTCTATCACCACTTTTGGTTCTCCACTTCCGACATCTACTTGTTTTCCTTGCTATGTTTTTAATATTGGATTCCAGTATAAGATGGTGAATTTATTTAGTAAATATGTGATCCTTACTAAATATATGTGGAGGTAGGAGTATATCTATATATCCATATATCCTTTTCAGTTATTCTAATCTGGGAACTGACTGCCTTTGGCTTTATCATATGTGTTCTGGAATAAGGATTTCACGTCTCTTGTCTGAATATCTTGTCTCGTTCCATCTTTTCTCTGGAGGAAGGGCACCTGGAAACTAAGAAGGGTTTATGCCCTTCTATGTTGGCGGTTGGTATAAATGTATGTAATTTAAAAAGCAGATGACCAGACCACACAATAGAAAAACTATTGAAAGGGGGCTCTGAAGCCATGTTGTGTGTCTTTGGTCCCATCAGGCATCCGATCGGTTATTTCTTCAGGTCTTTCCGTGGCCTACTGTGTTCTCCAATTTCCACCCTCCCGGGATCCTGTCTCTCCATAAACTTGTCAAACCTTCCCCGAGCACATGGCTGCTGCTTCTCTCTAGGCTCGTAGCTTCCCCAACCACACCTCACAAGCTAGTTAGTAGCATCCTTGGCTTGGATTAGAATCCCCACTCTGAGAGTGTTGCGGGTTGAACTGTGTCCTCCGGAAAGATATGTTGAATCCCGAACCCCTGGTACCATGGATCTGTGATCCTGTTTGGAAATAGGCTCTTTATAGATGTAATCAAGTTAAGATGAGGTCATGCTGGATTTGGAAGAGTGACTGGTGTCCTTATGAGGGAACTACACACGCAGACACAGAGACACACAGGGAGAACTGATGCGTAACGACTGAGGCAGAGATTGAAGTGTTGTGTCTAGAAGCCAAGGAACGCCAAGGACTGCCCGCAACCACCAGGAGCGAGGAGAGAGGAGTGGGCAGATTCTCCCAGAGCCTCCAGAAGGGACCAACCCCGCTGACCCCTTGATTTCAGACTTCTAGTCTCCAGAACTGTGGGACAAAAAATTTCTGTTGTTTCAAGCCACCCAGTTGGTGGCAATTTGTTAAGACAGCCCTAGGAAACAAATGCAGGGAGCTGTGGCCTCTCAAAACCACCATCCAGAAGAAAAAAGCATGTGTTTATTATCTGAGACAAAAATAAAAAAGCAAAACAAGCAGTCTCAGGTAGGTCCTGGAATTCATTTTCCTTGAGATGTACCAGGCCCACCCATGGTCATTTCATCAAGTCCAAGCAGACCCATTTGTAGCACTGTCTGCAGCGGAGGCCTTTCAGAGGGAATCTATTTATATGGAATTAAAACTTTGCTTAGCATATCGAGGGCCTGATGGTTTCACATGATGTCTGCATTTTCCTGTACTTTGTTCCTGGGAAGGAGGCGGGTGGAGGGAGGCTTCTGGTTCCCAAGCAGCCTGCAGGGTTTCTCATTTCCTGTTTTCTCTAATCTCCTCACAGCCTTGAAATCTTCCCCAAGCAGCTATGAAACTTTCTTAACCCTTCAAGTCCCTTCTCCCTGGTCCCCATGCCTCAGCCCACCCTGATGGCTGGGTTGCCGAACTTCCTACTCTGGTCACTTACTCCCTTGGTTTCATCGTTTATCTCTTGAGGTGATTATTTCATGTCGCCTATCTGTGTGTCTCATCCCCTCCCCTGGAAGCCAAGGCCTGTGGTTACACTCCTGGCATAGGAGGTAATCCACAGGTGGCACTCACTGGGCGAGCCAGTCACTGGCCCCAGCCCTGCCTTTGTTCTGTGGTCATCAGTGGAGGACTGACCATCCACATGATTTGCGTTCTCAGAATGTCACCTCTTTTCCCATCTGGCTGCCAGTCTAGAGGGCATTTTACTCAAGCCCAGCCTCTCCACTGGTGCTGGAGCTAGGGGCAGAAAAGATGCTGAAACCAAGAAAATCTCAGAATAGAGAAAGGGTGACACAAGGGGCTTCACTGAAATTTCTGGGTTAGCTGGATTTCAAATATCCATGTTGTGGTAGGCTGAAACATGGATCCCCAAAGATATCTCATTCTAATCCCTGGGACCTGTGAATATTACCTTATATGGAAGCAAGAGCTATGCAGATATGTTTAAGTTAAAGATTTTGAGATGAGGAGTTTATCCTGGCTTTACCCAGATGGGCCCTAAATGCAATCACATGTATCCTTAGAAGATGGAGGCAGAGGTGGAGGGAGATTTGACACACAGAGGAGAAGGTGACGTGACCACAGAGGCAGAGATCGGAGCGATGTGGCCACGAGCCAAGGGATGCAGGCAGCCACCAGAAGCTGGAAGAGGCAAAGGACGGACTTTCCCCTGAAGCCTCCAGAAGGAGCACAGCCCTGCTCACACCTTGATTTTGACTCAGTGATACTGATTTTGGACTTCTGGCCTCCAAAACTGTGAGAGAGTAAATTTCTGTGCCACCGAGTTTGTGGTAATTTGTAATAGCAGTCACAGGAAACTAATACACATACTATTCTCGTTCTTGAAGTCCAAGATTCATAGTTGGTCAGATGCAAGGGGGACTGCCAAGAGGTGTTTGTAAAGAGCCTGCTTCAGGAACTTGGATATCAAATTGACAGCACATTCAGATCTTTTATCCACAAGGAGATCACTGACAACTGATGCTTAGCATTTAATGTGTACCCAATGCAGGGCAAGGACTGTTCAATTCTAGTTTTAAAAAATCTGCAGTGTAACACAGCCATCTGGTAGGTGCTTAATAAATATTTGCTGTAAATGCTGAAGATGATCGCTGCTTACAGGATTTGTTTGTGGCTCAGCATTCTAGAAGCTTCTGGTGCCTTCACCTTCCTGATGTAAGTGCATCCATATTTTAAAATTTAAGACCATTGACCAAGGTCTCTCTTTCCTTCATTTAAACCCAGAAATTAATCAATTCTGCATTTTAATATCCACATATCGTTGCCAAGAAAGAAAATGTGTCTGCTAATTAGCTCGGCAGAATTGAAACAGATTGTTTTTAATCTTTTGGAAATGAAAACTCGGAACAACTGCCATGCAATTTGAAGTAACGGGTGGGCTTAATCATTAGCTTATTCTATCCCTCCCTCCCGTGACAATCACAATGTATTTAGATTTGGACACAGGGCCCATGGCCTGGCATCTCAGGTTCTTGACAGAAACTAATTAAGGATAAGGCACGAAAAGAACAACCTGTCCATTCGATCTCATAACCAGAAAGGAAGCAAATGCAACTGAAAGTCTGCACAGCATATACAGAATAACCTCAGGTAGCAAACCGTAAATCCAATCCATTTACAAAGCAAAACACCAATTGGAAAGAGAACTAGAGTTTAATCTTCTCAAGTGAAGAATTAGGTATCTCTCTACATTGTCCTTCAGGGATTTATCCAAGGGTCAGGAAAGGCTCTTATAGTTCCAGATCCTTAAACTTTAGGCTATCAGGTTTGGGATACTCGGTGATGGAGAAGGGAATTTGGAAATCATGCCGTCTATTTATAATAAATACATCCAGTTTTGTTTCTGACACAGAGAGGACCTTACAGTACATTTGTGGAGCTGGATTTGGGGCATTTGCACTTAGTTTTTTTTCAAAATTTAATTCAATTAACTCAGCAAATGTTTATGGACCTCCTCCTCTGAAATATCCACTGATGAAGACACAGCCCCTCCCTCACAGGGGAGACAGGCCAACAGCGACAGGCCTTCTAGTCTGATACACTAAGCTAGAGTCTGGGCTGCTTCCTGGGCAGACCATCTTTCAGCCCAGACTCAAAGGATGATTCAGCATTTGCCAGGCAGACAGGAAGGAGGGACATTCCAGGCAGAAAGACAGACAAGTGCGGGCCTGGTGCCTTCTGTATAATGGAGCAGAGGAAACGGGCGTGGGTGTGGGACGATGAAACTAGAGGCAGGTCTGGTCACGAAAGGCCTTTTAAACCGAGCTTGGAGTCTGGAATTAATCTGAAAGAGCACAGCAGTCAGGCACATAGCATCTCCTGGGAACATTTGAAAAACAATTAATGCCCAAGCCTCACCCCTGACCAATTAAGTCATTCTTTGTGAGGGTGGAGCCTGGGCTTTAGTATTTTTTAAAAATTGCCCCAGGTGATTCTAATGTCTGCCCAGGATTGAAAACCCCCTCTCTAGATAAGAGATCTGCAAAGGTTTCCTCTAAAGAACCAGAGAGTAAATATTTTCAGTTTTGTGGGCCGTACAGCCTCTGTTGCAACTACTCAACCTTGCCTGTATTAATAAAGCAGCATTGACAATATGTAAACAAATGAGATGGCTGTATTCCAATAAAACTACTTACAAAAATAGCAGGGCCATAGTTTGCCAACTCCTACTCTAGAGGATGGAATGAAGATCTTTGAAGAATTTTTTAAAATATTGATTTAAAAATTCTGTTCATATTTTATTGTTTATACACTATATTTCTTAAATATGTGATTCTATTCTCATTGTAAAAGAATGGAAACAGGGCCTCCCTGGTGGCGCAGTGGTTGAGAGTCCGCCTGCCGATGTAGGGGACACGGGTTCGTGCCCCGGTCCAGGACGATCCCACATGCCGCGGGGTGGCTGGGCCCGTGAGCCATGGCCGCTGAGCCTGCGTGTCCGGAGCCTGTGCTCCACAACGGGAGAGGCCACAGCAGTGAGAGGCCTGCAAACAAGCAAACAAAAAGAATGGAAACAATACAGACAAAGCTCAAGTCTTTTTTGTTCACTCATTCAATTCTTAGTCCCCTTCCTGGATAACAGCTGTTTAGCAATAGGTGTGTATCCTTCTAGAACTTTCTCCGTGCATTTTTGTTCATCTATATCTACCAGAAAGATATTGTTTTGTTTTGTAAAATTGAAAAATATATTTATTGTTCTTAATCCTTTTTTTTCCATATTATAGTGTCTTGGAGCATTTCCCACAGCAGCAAATATAGATCTATCTCATTTTAGTTGTTGCATATGAAAGTACTGTAGCTCAGTTAACTTTTTCCTGCTGCACGATTTAAAACTACTGACATTAAACTGTTTTGGTCCCATAAAACGGATCTTTCATGTGGTTCAACCTAACAGTTTGTGTCCATTTTTCTGCTTTTACAAGCATTAATGCCACAAGCATCTGGCAATTCTGTGCTCATATGTGTTTCCCTGGAGCAGATTCTGAGATGTTGAATTGCTGGGCCACTGGGGATACGGTGAGAAAGGAGCCTTCGGTTAAACCACAGACATCAACCCTGACAACCTTCAGCAAAAAGAGGAGTTTATCGGCAGACGATGGGCAGCTCACAGAAGGGAGAGTAAGGCCTGCTAGGCTTGAAACCGGTCACTGGACCAGTGAGGTCCAAACAGCCTCCACAGTGGTGCACATTATACAGCCTCTGAGGAAACCACCTGTGGATGAATGAAGCCCAAGCTTCTCTTCAGGCCTTGACTCGCTCCACACTAGTCCTGGGACCTCATGTCACAGGGACAGGAGGGCAGAGCAGGAGTGGCCTCCAGGGATCCCATCAGCTTCCGTAATGAGAGGACACAGCACCTTGATATTTTTTCAAGACTCCATGCAGTTGGAAAGTGGCAATTTTCCAAAAGAAAGTTTAGTTGCTATTAG
Source organism: Lipotes vexillifer (assembly GCF_000442215.2). Lineage (NCBI taxonomy): Eukaryota > Metazoa > Chordata > Mammalia > Artiodactyla > Lipotidae > Lipotes > Lipotes vexillifer. The sequence continues at coordinate 1,338,562 of NW_006775678.1, forward strand.
GAAGGAGATTAGCTCCCAGGAGGCCAGATTGAGAGAACTGTTTCTTCATGTTCTTACCAACATTCAATTTTATCAACCTTCTAAATTTTTACCAATCAGATGGCTAGAAAAAATTGGTGTCTAATTGTGGTTTCTTGGTGAGACTGAACAACTTTCTCATATTTATTGGTCACTTGGATTTCCTTCTCCAAGAGTTGCCTGTTCATATCCTTAGCAGGTTCTGGGGTTTTTTTTTTTGCGGTATGTGGGCCTCTCACTGCTGGGGCCTCTCCCGTTGCGGAGCACAGGCTCCAGATGCGCAGGCACAGCGGCCATGGCTCATGGGCCCAGGCGCTCCGCGGCATGTGGGATCTTCCCAGAGCGGGGCATGAACCCGCATCCCCTGCATTGGCAGGCGGACTCTCAACCACTGCGCCACCAGGGAAGCCCCCTTAGCAGGTTTTGAATCCGTTTCTTTGACTTTTTAAAAATTACTGATTTGTATTTGTTTTTGGTTTTTTTTTTCTTTTGGCCACGCCGCAGAGCTTGTGGGTTCTTAGTTCCCTGACCAGAGATCGAACCTGGGCCCACGGCAGTAAAAGTGCCAAGTCTTAAACACTGGACCGCTAGAGAAGTCCCCCCATATTACTGATTTGTAAATCAACCATACTCCAATATAAATGCAAAAAAATAATGAAAAAAAAATTACTGATTTGTAAGGGCTTTTTATATGATCAGAATACAATTCTTTATCCGAGTTATTAATATGGTAAATATGACCTCTCCCTTAAGAGTTACATTTTAACTTTGTTCATGGTGCCTTGGAAGCGTTGTAAGGAGAGGAGGGATGTGGTCAATCTTGTGACTCAGGCAGTTTATCTTAAAAGATGGTCGCGGGCTACAAGTCACTGTGGGTACCAGCTCTAAGGTTCTGGGTGTGGTCAGAGCCAAGGAGGGTCACATTCACGGGAGGGAAAAGGGGAAAGTAAATTTCGTTCATCACAGCAATAACCTGGAATACTTAGAAGCATAAAGAAGAGGCCAGTGATAACAGACACCCACTGGATGAGCCCAAGTGGCCAGAGGAGCAGAACTTGCCAGAAGAGGAGAGGGTTCATGGTGAAAGTCAGTTTACCCTGGGCAGCTCAGCAAGGACCATTTGCCCAATTATGGCCAGGAGGTTTACAAAATAGCATACTACCTTTTTTTTTTTTTTTGCCGTACGCGGGCCTCTCACTGTTGTGGCCTTTCCCGCTGCGGAGCACAGGCTCCGGACGCGCAGGCTCAGCGGCCATGGCTTGGCTGCAATTATGGCCAGGAGGGTTACAAAATAGCATACTACCTTTTTTTTTTTTTTGCCGTACGCGGGCCTCTCACTGTTGTGGCCTTTCCCGCTGCGGAGCACAGGCTCCGGACGCGCAGGCTCAGCGGCCATGGCTCACGCGCCCAGCTGCTCCGCGGCATGTGGGATCTTCCCAGACCGGGGCACAAACCTGTATCCCCTGCATCGGCAGGCAGACTCTCAACCACTGCGCCACCAGGGAAGCCCAACATATTACTTTCTTAAAAAGCACTCATGTAAGCAAAATGCAGTTCCTTCAACCTGATTTCTACATTACACCTTGGGAACCCAATTATTAGTAAAGACAGAGACAGAAATGCAAGAGGAGCTGTATAATTTTCCCAGCTGTATTTGGGGTTTCCTCCCCACTCACTCTAAGGAAGATCATTATCTTTAGCTATATATAAGAACCGACATACCAAACTGACAAACAAAAACAGGGTCTTTTTGTATATTTTAGAGGGCAAGAAGTTATGGGTTCAGATTAAAATGGGTTTGAACACACAGCTCTGATCCTTATTAGCTGCTTTGAATACTCAGCTCTGATTCTGGCTAGCAATTAAAAAGAGGTAGATTTGTATTGCTGTGTATATTACTTATCATCTCTGTGCTTCGGTTTTCTTACTTGTTCTATCACTTAACAATGACGTGACCCTGGGCGAGTGACTTGACCTCCCTATGCCTCAGAAATTAACATTGGTACGTGTGTGTGTATAGTTCTATGTCATTTTAGCACATGTGTAGATTTGTGTAACTCATACCACAATCCAGACCGTAACTCTCCATCACCACATCCCTCTTGTTACTGCTTTATAGACGTACGCAGCCCCTTCCCTCCACCATCACTAACCCTTGGCAAAAAGTTATAATTACAGTTGTTCCAGAAAATAAACTCACTTTATAAATTTGACTATAACTTTGATTCCAAAACTAGAAAAGGAAAAAAAAATCGTGGTCTAAAGATTAGAAAGAAAGAAATAAGAAGGTGGAACTATTAAGAAAGTTCAGCAAATTCTCCAGATACCAGAACAAATTACAAAACTCGATAGCATTTTTCCACACCAGCAACAATCAGCTGGAAAATATAATTGAAAATAAAACACTGAGGAAAATAGCCAACTCTACACTACCTAGGAATTGTTTATGTAATCTGTCTTAAGATTATCAAGGAAAAATTATAAATAAGGACACAAAAGAAGATTTTAGTAAATTGCATGACATCCAATGATAGCTCCATACAACAATGATGTCAGTTTCCCCCATATAACCTATACATTTGAAGCAATTTCAATCAGTATTCTAGTTGGATGTTTTGAGGAACTCAATAAACTTTTTCTGAGATTCTCTGCAATTTCTAAAAATTTTCTGAATGTGAATTTTCTGAAAATTTCTGGATATGAATTTTCTGAAATTTGAATGATTAACAGTCCACAAATATTAACTGGCTCAACTTTGAAAAGATGACTAAAGGCTGAATACTTAATATACCTCAAATCCATAATAATAAAAACCATATGGTTCTGGTATTAGAATCCGACTGGTTTCGTAGGCATGTGACCTTTGCAGTCACACTGCGCCCCACACATAAAAGGGCCCCATGCTTCCTTTAGCGTGATTTGGTGTCACCATCTTGAAATGCTTAATTAATTTTTAAACAAGAGGCCCTGCATTTTCATTCTGTATTAGCCCTGCAAATTATGTAGTCAGTCTTGACTAGAACAAAGATTGTTCAAGACTAGAACAAAAATTACAGGCTCAGAAGAACAGATTTCTATCCAATAAGGAAACCAATAGATAAAGAACTGACAGATAACTGACTGAGAGTAAGTATTTTCAATAACTCAGGTAGAATAGGACCACTATATAGAATAATAAGGAGCTCTTGCAAATCAAGAAAAGAAAATTCATTAAGAAGTGGGCAAAGGATACATACAGGTACTTTACAGAAGAGAAAATTTAAATGGCTTAGCTATTTTAAACAAAAGTATCCTGACTTATTTGTAATTTGATAGACAGAAATCCAAACGATTGGATATCATTTTATATCCATTAACCACCAAAAATGGGAAAGCTGGACAATGCAAAGAAGAGATAGGAATCAGCATCCCTGCGGATGTAGATTGGGGCAGTCACTCTGGAACACAATCTGGTGGGATTTACACAGTATTTGTGTACCTTCTGATCCAGCAAGCCCACTCACAGGTGTGTATATCTGAGCTAAAGCCTCACGTAGGTTTATACAGGGACACGTATGAGGAGTTTGTCCCTGTGTGTTTTTGTGTGTTAGAGGCCATCTATGTGTCCATCAGCCAGAGAATAGCTAAGTCTAAGATGATGATGAGTTATTATACAGAAATCAGAAGCTCTGGACTAGATGAGCACAGTAACACCATAAATAACACAAATGTAGCTCTGAGTTACATATGTGGAAACAGGAGATCTGAAGCACAAGGCCATTCATATAAATTACAAATACATAAAATAAAAACACCTACAAATGAGATGATATATATCAAACATGGGGGTGGAGGGAATTGGGGGAAAGGAAAGAGAAAGGGAGAGATGAAGAAAGAGGAAAGGAAATGAATTATTTAAAATGAAGGGGAAGAGGACATATACGAGCCCAAACAAATGAAATAGGAGCTTTACAGGACCAGGGCTAGAGAGGCATTAACCGTGGAACTTGATTACTGCGCGCTTTTACTCCCAAGATTAAGAAACAAACAAACAATCAAAAACCTCTCTCCAAAATAAGGTCCTACAAAATTGGATTAAAAAATTTTAAGACATGAGTATTTTCTCCTGGCTGTATGGAGGAGAAAGAAAAGCTACCAAATTTTAGTTACATCTTTTTTACTCCCCCAAAGCATTTATTTTTTAAAAGATTTCAAACTCTTCACTTTTTCAGCAACAGGTCATGTGTGAGAAGGCAGGTCATGTGTGAGAACATACATTATGGTTCTCCTCAGTGAAGAGATGGGCTGTGGGTGCAGAATGCAGGCCCAAGAGTGCCATCTGAATACATGCCTTTTCTTTTTTTGATCATTTAAATTTTAGAGGTTTAGAAGGTGGAGCTGAATCCTGATAAATTCATTTGAAAGCGACACAAGGAAGCTAAGTTTGCCCACTTCTTTTGCTTTGAAATTCAGTGTATGACTCTTTCGGGAAGCTGGGAAGCAATATTTTTAATGGAAATGTGGACAGGCTGGGATCTTCCAGTGAGTGTCTCTCCACCCACGCTCCATCGGGGCGTTTCCAAGGGCAGTACTGCAAGCTTCACGTCCTGCATGTGAGTGTGGGATCTACACACACACTCTTAAAAGATTGGTGAACATTGGACTCATGATATGAAACCTAACACAACTCCACTGGTTGCTTATCTTCATTGAAAAAACAACAAACTATTAAGATGTTTTGCAGAAAGTTAAATTTTAAACAGTTGGTGGAAACTTGCGTGCATGTCCTGAGTATGGGACATTATAGGAGGTAGTTGTCCACAAACCAAACAGGTCTTCAGATGTTCCTCCTACCACATTGCATGGGACAAGACCTCTGGATGACCTTTGTGGGGAATCCAAGGTCAAATTCCAGCCAATATTCCTGAGCATTAACTCCTGACTCACCATCAGTGTTTGGAATACCAAAGGAAATGGACTTCCCATTACCCATAATCCTTTCCCAGAAACAGAGCTCTGAGACGTGAATCTGAGGTTATCCCAGCAGATGGGTTGGAACTTTTGCAAATACATCACTAAATAGGTTGACTGAGGTCACAGGGTTCACTATCTTCAAAGCATGTTAATTCTTTTACTTCTTGGGGGGAAAAAGCTAGGAACAGCACAGCCTCCTATTAAATACAAAGATATACTTTATTCCTGGCATACAACACTAAGAGAAAATACATTACTGGTTGGCTAATAACAGTTGTATAAAATAACAATAAGAAAACCAAGCTCTTTGACGTTAACGCTATAAAATGGTCTTACAATTGTTAACCAATGGAGATAGGGAGATTATCACCCAGCTCCATCTGTCACACTGAAAATTTGACAATGATTGCTTGAGGGTTCATATCCTATTTTCAAAGCAGACTAATGATTTTGATATCAGAGCAAAAGGTGAAACCTACACAATCATGTAAATTATATGCTTAGAAGAAGCATCCCAGCAATTTTTATTTATAATTTGATCTTTGCTTTATTGGGACCGGCATTCTAATTATTGGCTTGCTTTATCAATAAAATCTTTACTTGGTACATTGTGTCCTGCTACAAAGAAATGACAGCTTGGCAAATTTGCTGAAAATTGTACGAGTTGTTAACACTTGATGACCTGTAATATAGGAGAGAGATGAACTGGAGCAGACCACCCCACACTAGAGGCTGCTTTTTTTTTTTTTCTTTTTCTTTTTAAAAATTTTTGGCCACACTGTGGGGCATGAGAGATCTTAGTTCCCCAACCAGGGATCGAACCTGTGCCCCCTGAATTGGGAGCACAGCCTTGACCGCTGGACTGCCAGGGAAGTCCCAAGGCTGCTTTCTAAATAAGCAGCTACGTTAACCCTTGGAGCATACTTTTATTTAAATATGGGTGCATCTGATGTTCTGTAAGTTGACTTGAAATACTCTGTAATGGAAAAGCCATCTCCAAAGAAGTCAGCAAACTTTTCTTCTTTCAATAACTTCTCTTTTCCTTCTCCCAATCTGCTGGATTCACGGGTAGTACAGCATCAGCCTTACTTAGGAACGATCGTGCATATTCTATGAATACTAACATTAAAGAACATTGTGGCATTGTGTTCCCAGGATGGAGCTGACTACAGCGTGGGCGTGTGTGTCCCCAGTTCTTGTGCTGAAGATGTGACTGAGATGTCTCGGCTGGGTAGGTCCAATAGAATACCCGTGAACCTGTTGTCTCAGCATCAAGTTTGAAAACCCCCAGCCCCTTGGAGCCTCTTGGACATTAACTTGGGATCGAACCAAACTTTCATCCTGCTAAATCCAATAAACCGAGTTTGGGGGTCTTGGGAGTGGGTGGAGAGGAGGAGAAAGACATTAAAGAGAAGGTAGGAGCTGAATCTTTATATAATAACTTTTTTTTTTTTTTTTGCGGTACGCGGGCCTCTCACCGCTGCGGCCTCTCCCGTTGCGGAGCACAGGCTCCGGACGCGCAGGCTCAGCGGCCATAGGCTCACGGGCCCAGATGCTCCGCGGCATGTGGGATCCTCCCGGACCGGGGCACGAACCCGTGTCCCCTGCATCGGCAGGCGGACTCTCAACCACTGCGCCACCAGGGAAGCCCTACGTAATAACATTTTAAACTTAATCTTTCCTCACTGCCTTAATCAGCCTCAGCTGCCTGGTTAGGTCTGAAGGAAGGGGCTGGATGGTATCTGGTTTCCTTACTGTGAGGGTTCTCTGCTGTGGCCCATGTGTGGAAATCAGTCAGGTGCCAAATCCGTAAGACGTTCTAAACTGGGATCGTGTGAAGCCAATGTGTTGTGATGGATTAATGCTGAGAGGCCAGCATTGGGTCCTGGTTTGCACCTCCCAGCTGTGTGATCCTGGGCAAATCACTTAATCTGTCCCTGCTCCAGCCTCTTCCTCTGTACAAAGAGGGGTAGACCATGTTGTTCAGTCTGGCCCTAACTCTCTGCAGGCTTACAGTCCCCTTCTGACTTTAGCCAAGTGGAATGAAAACATTTTAGTCCACATGGAAACTGGTTAGATTTCCTCGAAGTCTTTCAAAATTTTCAAAGGAAGAGCTTTAAAGCCTAAAAGTTTTACTGCGAGTGTCTTTTGTACTTGTCATCCATCCAAATAAGAACTAACGTGACACATTAAAAGGAAGACATTGTTTCTCTACATACAGAAACTTCCAACACCAGATGTGTGGGTTTCCTCCTCACATTATGATATTGTGACACTAAGTATCTGGAGGTGGTGCTGACCCCACAAATTAAGGGCCCAGTTTCACATGACTGCTCCCCACTTCAGACACCAATTGTGTAAGTAGTGGGTCCTGAGGTTACCCACTACTTCTGTCCAACTTGGCTATAAATCGGGGGTTCCCATGACTCTGATTTGTTCCCAGGATCCTCTCCTCGGGTTTGATAATTTGCTGTAATGGCTCACAGAACTCAGGCAAGCACATGACTTACTATTACTGGCTTATTATAACGAATAAAACTCAGGAATAGCCAAGTGGAAGAGATGCAGAGGGCAAGGTATGTGGAAAGGGGCACAGAGATTCCACGCCCTCTCAGTGTGTACCACCCTCCCAACACCCCAGTGTGTTCATCAGCCTGGAAGCTCTCTGAACCCCTTTGTTTAGGGTTTTTATGAAGGGTCCATTACGTAGGCATGATTGATTAAATCACTGCCTATTGGTGAGTAACTCAGTCCCCAGCCCCTCTCTTCTCCCCAGAGGTTGGGGATGGGTCTGAAACTCCCAACCCTCTAATCACATGGTTGGTTCCTCTGACAACCAGCCCCTCTCCTCCAAGAGTCACATTATTAGCTTAAACTCAAGTGTGGTTGAAAGGGGCTTATAATGAATAACAACAGATGCTCCTCTCAGCCCATCACTTGGGAAATTCCAAGGCTTTAGGAGTTCTGTACCAGGAACTGGGGATGAAGACCAGATATATATTTCTTATTATATCACAATATCACACACGGTATTAAAAGCCTCTTTTAAGTGTTGATGTTGCAGTTAGTTTTCTTTTTTTTAAATAAATTTTTATTTATTTATTTTTGGCTGCGTTGGGTCTTTGTTGCTGCGTGTGGGCTTTCTCTAGATGTGGCGAATGGGGGCTAATCTTCGTTGCGGTGTGTGGGCTTCTCATTGTGGTGGCTTCTCTTGTTGCAGAGCGCGGGCTCTAGGCGTGTGGGCTTCAGTAGTTGCAGCGTGTGGGCTCAGTAGTTGCGGCACGTGGGCTCAGTAGTTGTGGCGCTCGGGCTTAGTTGTTCCACCACATGTGGGATCTTCCTGGCCCAGGGCTCGAACCCATGTCCCCTGCATTGACAGGCGGATTCTTAACCTCTGCGCCACCAGGGAAGCCCACAGTTAGTTTTCAATAACCTTAAATTGTCCTCTGAATTTATGATTATCCCAACAGCTTCAGGTACATTACCTCTCTATCTAAACCAAATATTTCAGGTGGTATTAAAAAGAAAAGACAAGAAAACAAACAAACAAGAAAGAAAGCCAGTTGTTATATATCAAATTTAAATTTCAGTTCTTGTTGAATAAGCCATAAATATCCTAGAAACAAAGAAAAACTTGCAGAGTTGTTATTATATTAGCATAGCAAGTGAACAAATGACTCTCTAATGAGTTAACGGTCATTATTATTTAAGAGATTCATCTGTTAGTCTAGTTTTTCTGCCTAATGCTAAGCTTATTAGCTAGAGTTGATATTAGAATAAAATGGAAGGTTGGAAATTATTATCAATACAAAGATATTTTGATGATTCTCTCTGAGGAACTAGAAAAATAAAGTGACCTGATTAAGGTGAGCAGAATTGACTTGGGTGAATATATTAGTGGAATTTAGTCCTCACTGCCAAGGTGTTTATCCAGCTTCTACACAGAGGCAGCAGATAGAAATGGGAGCATCTGTGCCCAGGGGAAGAGGTCTCCATCTGGAAAGGATTTGTCAGCTATTCCTTAAAGCTTTTTGATGGGTTGCCAATATTTCCATTACAGATGTGGAGGCAACCAGCTCAGCAGTAGCTGTTTGTGCGGATTTTTTTCATCTAGATCACGAGGGTAGGAGTCAACATGAGGGGAAGACTGTTGCAGAGAAGCCAAGAAGAAATGAGCCTGGTATAGCAGAGAGAAGGAATATTCTGGGCAGGTCAGAAAATATTGATTATAGGCAAAAAACTGCATAGTGTGGCTGCCATAGGATGTTATAAAATTTGAAACCGACAGACTTTGTGTGAGTTCCTGATAATGAAAATATGGAGCACCAGAGGGTCTAGATAAGATTTGGGTGTGATGATCACAAACCTAGTTATAGGCTAGTTCCCTAACAATTCACGTCTGTGTATTTTAGCACCACTTACTGTGTTCTGTTTCCCAGGGTTCCTGTAACAAAGTACCACCAACTGGGTGGCTTACAAGGCATCACTCCCACCTGTCCTCCATCATCATCAGGTAGTGTCCTTCCCTGTGTGTCTCTCTGTGTCCAAATTTCCCTCTTTGTGTAAAGACACCGGTCATACTGGACTTAGGACCTACCCTCACCTAGTAATCAAACCATGGACCTCAGACTGGGACTTGAATACAAGTGCCAGGACTCAAACCTGGCCAGAACCCAGATTGGGATTTGAACCCATGGTCTTTTAGTTGAGATCACACACCTGGTCTCAGGACTTAATGAGGCTCGGGTTCTTGATGTCTCTTCTCAGAAAGAATTCAGTGAGAGACAAAGTGATAGGTAAGAAGTGGGTTTATTTAGAGAGAAACACACTCCACAGAGTGTGGCCCATCGTGGCCCATCTCAGAGGGTGAGAGGCCCCGAAATATGGGGTCGTTAGTTTTTATGGGCTGGGTAATTTCATAGGCTAATGCGTGGGAAGATTTTTCCAAGTATTTTGGGGAAGGGGTGGAGATTTCCAGGAATTGGGCCTCTGCCCACTTTTTGATCTTTGATGGTCGGCTTCGGAACTGTCATGGCGCTGATGGGTGTGTCACTTAGATTATGCTAACGTATTACAATAGTGTATAATGAGGCTTAAGGTCCACTGGAAGTCAAATCTTCTGCCACCTTGGACCTAGTTGGTTCTAACCAGTTTTTGTCATGTCCTATGCCTATGTCATTTTTTTAAAGGTTGTGCCCTGCCCCCTTCCCTCCTGTTTCATTATGACCTCTTCTTAAGTTGATTACCTCTGCAAAGACCCTATTTCCAAATAAGGTCACATTCGCAGTGTTACCAAACTCAAGAGTTCCCAGGGTGGCAGCGGGGGTGGAGGGGTGTTAGGGTTTGAAACTTTTTGGAGTGGACACAATTCAATCCAGAACACTACCTAATACCTAGCTGCTCATTTGGCTAGATTATCTGAGGTCCTTTAAACATGACAGGGAGTTGGGAAGGTGGTGACTTATAGACAGATTAACAGGAGAAAATCAAATTTGATTACGGACATTCCGGGGCTCCGGGAGACTATGGGACAAGTTAGGCAATTGAGGCTTATGTGCCCTCTGAGAGAAGGAGAATCAGGGAGGGGTTTGGGGCTTCAAAGGGAAGGAAGGCAATTTACAGGAAGGTGAAAAAGGACAGGTGTTTCGTAAACAAATGCTTGCTAGGCCATGCAGAGACAACTGACACAGAGAGGAATTTTAACAGATTTTGCTGGGTTCCTTCCTGTCCACACCCCTAGTTCCTATTATACTACGGTTATCTATGGTGATGATCCCTCTCTGGAACATGTCCCCTAACTACATTCTTTTTGGCAGTTAGGACGAAGGTCAAAGGCTCTTCCTGAGACTTTTGCACCTTGATTGTCTTTAGCTTGAAATAATCTGCGTGCCAAAGAGACACATTTTGGGGTGGCATGTTTCGCTCCTCTGCGCTGTTCTCTTTCCTATGCTCTGCGAGGCCGATTTCATCTCACTTTGCCTACTATAATTAGAATTATGAGGCCTAGATAGTGGAACAATGGTGTTAGCCCTGCAAGGGCGGATTTCTTGGCCCACTGCTATCTCTTATGGATTTCCCTGAGCACTGATTGAGAAAATGCACCTATTTTAATAATAATAACTTGAATTACCCCCAGAAGTGCCTTTCCAACTAAGGACTCAAAAGAAACCCAAAACATTTCACAGAATACCATTTTCTGTTCTCAGTTTAATTCCGAAAATATTTATTGAGCACTTTAATATCTGGCCTTTGTGTGAGACATCACATGTGTGTGCTGGGGGAGAATCAAAAGGATCGGGAGTTACTCATTTTGGGAAACCTACAGTTAGTTAGGAAGAAGCATCTGTGTGCCTGAGCTGTTGGGAAACACTGTCAGGAAAGAGATGCTCAGGTCTCACATTGAGTGCTGGGGGCAGACACCCTTGGAGAGGAGCTTTGGGGTGAGGGGCAATGGGGGCAGGGAGAACCATGCTGGGTAAAAAGGAAACATTTATAAGGAGGGCTTGAGCTGGCCTATGTTAGTGCAGAGGTTGGGGGGTGGAGTGTGCTGAAATCTTGGAAACAGATGATTTATTTGGTTTCAAGCAAAGGCTTTATATTCCCCTGTGTAGACCCGGAATCTGGCACGCTTAAGGTCGATTGAATGTGCAGGGGCTGCCAGTCGGTTTTATTTACTATGGCAGGACAGAGACTCAGGTATGGGTGCTTCCTCTCAGTGCTCCTGGGACCTGAGGACATTGACTTGGGTCACTTGGTGACATTGGACAAGCCCAGGAAGCCCAACCGTCCATGTGCAGTCCAATTCTGAGAGTCGCTGCCCCACTGAGCATAGCGTTTGGTGAGTCTCTGTGTTAGTTTGCTGGGGCTGCTTTCACAAAGTACCACAGGCTGGGTGGCTTAAAGAACAGAAATTTATTTCTCACAGTTTTTGGCAGCCGGAAGTCCTAGATCGAGGTGTCACAGGGCTGGTCTCTCCCGAGGCCTCCCTCCTTGGTGTGCAGACAGCCACCTTCTCGCTGTTTCCTCACGTGGTCTTTCCTCTGCGTGCACACATGGGTGTGTCCAAATTTCCTCTTCACATAAGGACACCAGTCAGATTGGATTAGGGCCCACGTCAATGGAATAGTTAACTTTATCACCCCTCTAAAAGAGTCACATTCGGAGGTACTAGGGGGGTAGGGTTTCAACATATGGATTTGGGGTGGGAGATTCAATTCAGTCCGTAACAGTTTCTTCTCCAAGTCCCTTTGAACTTGATTTTGGACCTCCAGGGTTCAATTATGTTCTATTCATTGTCCTTCTCTTCTGACCCTTAGGCTCCCTGGAGTCTTGTAATCAACATGAGAAGCACTTTGCAGGAAGGGGGAGTGATGACTGCAATGCAGCCCTCAGACCTAGCCAAGAAGGGTCCTATCCCGGACCCCATATTTAAGGGACGCCACACTTCTCTGGCCTTCCTCTGGCTGTGTCCTCCCCGTGGGATGAGATGCTGCAGGGCCAATGGGACATGCCCCCCTGGAGCCTGCCCTTTGTCTTCCAGTCCACACTCTGAGTGTCTAGGACCTGAGAATTGCAGTGGGGGTGGGCCCAGGGGGTGGAGCTTAGGTTGTCCATACTCCTGCCTGGAAGGCAGTTGGTGGTATAGGAACAGAGCATCTGAGGGGGAAATGGGTGGGACCGGAGCTGGGGGGGGAGGGGGTGGGGTCCTGCAGAAGCCCCCATGTACTCCTGACCCAGGCCCAGGGTAGAAGGGATGAGCCTGAGTGTCTGGGGGACCTAAGCTGATGATGCCTTCAGTGTAACCATGCTTAACCCTTTCTGTGATCTCCCCCAACACATGTACACACAGACACACACACAACTTCCAGCACTATTCTGGCTTCTTGGTTGGGCCAGAGCTATTTAGAGGTTTAAAAGTCACTGCCAAGCTACAGGGTGGTATGGTGATGGAGTGGGGCAGAGCTGGGAAGGTCATTTAGTTAGTACACTGCCTGGAATATCTTTGGGGTTAGGGGGGCAGTGTTCACACCATGGATGAAGAAATTATCACCTTCCAGGTTTGCCCGCTTAGCGGTGAGGACCCGGGTCTCCCGTGTCCTTCAGAGTCTGGACGCTGTTGCCCAACGCTTCACATTTCATCCACAGACAAACTGCTGACTGTGCGGACAGGGAATCCCCCGGGATAGCTGAGGTGATGTCTATTCTAACTTGCTTTCATCGGCTTCGGGGCCAGTGAGGCAGTTCCCCTATGATTTAGACGCAGAAAGAGTATCATTTGGGACAACTGCGGTACATTTTCCAGCTGCTGCGAAACCTGTGCTTCTTGAAAAGGGAGGCTTCAGATCTAACAAAAAAACACACTTTTAAAAAAACGAAGGTGAAGAAAATGTAATCTCGAAGCCCAGAAGTATAGTTTATCGTTTTATTCCTAATTCTGTTGTCTTGGACACTTTGTGGCATAGAGGGCCCTTAATTAAAGTAAAAAAAAAAAAGTTTTTTTCAATAGTGTAGATAAACTACAAAGCTTTTACATCTTGATTTGGGATCTTCCCATGACCTCCAATATGTGCTGTGCAGTTAAAAGTGACAAGGAAGGTTATGGTGGCTGTGGCTTCGCAGGATGTCCGCAGAAGGTCACCACAGGGAAGAGCTGGGCTTTGCTTTGCAGGCCAAAGAAGCTGGTTTTCTCAGTTCATCCGGGGTCTGCAGGCTGGGGTCCTGATCAACCGGCCAGAGGCTCTTGAGTGGTTCACTGAAAAAAACAAAACTCCAGTTGATTCTTTTAAAATTAGAATAGAACTTCAAAGGGGAACAGACTTATCAGCTTGTCAGTACACTTATTTTTCAGGGTGAGAGTTTATTGGGGAAATTAAAATATTGAATACTATCAGGACGTAGCTCGGGGAGCAATTCAAAGCGATTGGAATCGGATAAAGGAATTCTGTTGCTGTGTCCCCCGCAGGGATCCCCTGATGGAGCCCCCTCACTCTTGGCCAGCGCTGAGGACCCACCAACATCTCCTGCTTCTTGTCTCCACCCTTAACAGGTGACAAAAAGACTCACAAGGGATCACACATTTTTAACCTTTTAGTGGCCTATTTGGACACTTCAGAAACCCTCTGGTCACACTCATGGGAACAGTGGGTGCTGGAGGTGGAAGGGACATGAGAATATATTGTGTCCAACCCACCCTTCCTCATTACATACATGAGAAAATGAGACCCAGAGGGCTGAAGTGACTTGCCCAGAGTCACACAGCAAGGTGGCTTGAACCCAAAACTCCTGAATGCGAGTCTAGTAGTGTGGGGAGATGAGGTAGCTTGAGGGGATAAAAAGACCACGTCCTTCAAGTTCATACAGACCCGGGGTGAGTTCTGGCCCTGCAACTCAGCAGCAATCATAATAAAGACAACCAACATTTACTGAGCTCTTACTCAAGGCCAGGTACTTTCTAAGTGCTTTAGAGTTCGCGCCACATTTCATTTTCATAACAACCCTGTGAAGCAGGTATCTCCATTTACCAAGGGGGAAACTGAGGCATAGGGCAATTAAACTAACTCACCCATGGTCAGATTGTCAAGGGTGGATGCAGGCTCCCAAACTGCAGATCTTGTATTCTTTTTTTTTTGCGGTACGCTGGCCTCTCACCGTTGTGGCCTCTCCCGTTGCATAGCACAGGCTCCGGACGCGCAGGCTCAGCGGCCATGGCTCACGGGCCCAGCCGCTCCACGGCATGTGGGATCTTCCCGGACCGGGGCACGAACCCACGTCCCCTGCATCGGCAGGTGGACTCTCAATCACTGCGCCACCAGGGAATTCCCTAGATCCTGTATTCTTAACGACTACATTCAAATTCATAAACTTATCTGAGGAGAATTTTCCTTGTCTGTAAAATAAGGTAAATAATAGCTCCTTATAGGGATGTTGGCAAAGTAGAAATAATGAGCAAGACCTGCCTCACAGCAAGTGGGCATTTAATAAACAGCAGTGTTTTTTGTTATTTATAACCAGTGTTACTATTTTATTAGACCACACTGTGCCCCCCATCCTTTGCTGAGATTTTGGAAGTCCCCTGGTCTGGTAAAGTGTGCACCCCAATTAGCAGCAGGAACACCTGGAAACTTGTTAGAAAGGCAAATTCTCAGGCCCCACCCCAGACCTACTGGCTCAGAGCTTGCAGGGAGGGGAGGCGGGAAGCGATCTATTTACCAGGCCCTTCAGGTAATTCTGAGGCACGCTAAAGCTTGAGACCTCTGCTGCCTAGTCTCACCACTTGTATCTTTACGAACTATGTGCCAAACTGGTGCCAATTTGATAGATTCATAAATTGGTTTACTTTACATTTTTAAAAAATTGGTAATAAGGGTTCTTCTTTCTAAGTTTACCTGCTATTCATACTCTTCACTCCCTTTTCTCTGTCTGTGTTAGTTGGGTTCTTACTGATCTTTTAAAGTTCATTCTACAGATGAAGGCACGCTAAAGCGTGTATATATATGTATAACTGACTCACTCTGTTATAAAGCAGAAACTAACACACCATTGTAAAGCAATTATACCCCAATAAAGATGTTAAAAAAAATTTTTTTAAAAAAAAAAAATTAAAAAAAAAAAAAATAAAGTTCATTCTACAGATGAAGGATATGACTCAGTCATATCAGCTGCAAATCTCTTCCTCAATGTGTTGGTTGCTTTTTGTTTGTTATGATTTTTTTTTTTACAATTATAATAAGGACTTTAGTGAAATCCATTCATCTTTGACTTTGTCATTTCTTTCATTATCTTTTCTTAGAAAGCCACTCCTAACCCTTAAGCCTGTTAACGTTTGCCTACATTTCAGTAGGGGGCTGGAGAGGGTTTTTTTCCCCTGGACTGTTTTCTCTGCATCTTACTGTGGTGCTGGGGTGAGGTCAGGCTTGGTCACATGTGTGTCATCTCCCTGCAGGTTCCTCACCTAGCTGGACCTCACCCTTCCTCTGGCTGGAACTGTCTACGTGGCAGCCACCGGGTGGAGGTCAGACCGCAAGGCATCGCCCACACACAGAGCGCATTCGGCCACTTACGGGAGTCTGCCTTTGAGAGAGCGGGTGAGGAGTGAGCAAAGAAACACAATCCAACGGACTGATTGCCTTGCCCATCCCTCACTGTCAGGAACCCCGAGCAGAGGGAAAAGTAGGTATTTATTATCTCAAGACCGCTTATGAGAGGTGACTTAGATGACAGCACTATTAGAAAATAATCCCTGCAGAGCTGGGGTCTAGTGATGCCCGAGAGCTTCTAAAAGGTGGAGTGAAGGTTGGGTCTCTACTCTTCACAGTTCAGTCTTTGTTTAGCATCAGTGTGTTCAGGCGAGGTCGCTGAAAATGCTGCTTTCTTTCTTAGGTACAATTATCCAGTGTGTTTTTGTGCAACTCAGAGTCTAGGTCAGAACAGAGATTGGGTTGCACTATGGTAATCCTCTAAGGGACCATCCCATGAGCACGATGTCTATTTTCAGTGTCACAGCTACACAGATGACTCACAGAAACTTCCTGGCATTCC